>NW_020884873.1:5265765-5728886 GCF_003945725.1 Corapipo altera | reverse complement strand
CCCCTGCCCCCGGGCCGCCGCCCCCGGCCCGGCCCCGCTCCCCTCGCCTGTCCCCCCACTTCTCCGCTCCAGGCAGCCGGCTCCAGCTCGCCTCCTTGACGTCATGTCTGTAGCGAGGCTTCAGCAGGCGCAGTGGAGGCAGGCAGCGTGTTAAACTTTCAGATCAAGTCCGGCGGCTCCCAACGCCGTGCGCGGGGGGCTGCGTGCAGCCGCCGCAGCTGGAACATCTGGAAGCGTTCAGTGTGTCTGTCTGTCGGCGAGAGGGAGAGAGCGGGGAGCGAGCGCGCTGAGGGAGGGGAGGGAGTAAGGGGCTGGGACTGTGCTCTCTTCCTCTGCAGAAACAGCTCCCTGCCAACACAACGCGCTCAGAATGGCTTTGAAGAGGAGGAGCAGCAGCGTTTGAACATCTCTCTTCTTTTTTTTTTTTGCCTTCCTCCTTCTCTTACTCTTGTAGTTGGTGGATTTTAAAAAGACATTTAGCCCTCAGAGGTTTGTCCTGGATGCTTTTGCTTTTTTCCTTTATCCCCCCCCCTCTCGCTCGTTTCCCCCCTTCCTGTTCTTTTTTATGGTTTAACAGCCAGAGGTGCTGTGCTAAATTCTTGGAAGGGGCCCGGATGTACTGAGGATGCATTGCAATTTCACTAAAGGAGGCAGTAGTGGAAAGGATCAGTTTTTGGTGTTTGATGCAATAATGGGAATCAGGTAATAATAAAAGGGGAAATTCTACAGCTCCATTCTTCCTTGAATTTTTACCAAGCCGATTTTCGGAGGGATTAACCTGGACTCGTTTTAAATGGTCAATGAAAACAAGAGGATGTACATTCCAGAAGAAAACCATCAAGGTAAGCCTGAGATTTACCTCCGAGGACCTAGCAACCATTCCCTACCCTGCCCTTTGTCCGTTATCTCTCGGCTCAGTTCAGCCGCCGCTGCCACAGCCAGCGGCAGGCGGAGGGGCCGGGGCAGAGGACAGCCTTTGACACCGGGTTCCATTCGGAGCATACAGCTCCCCTCGGCCGGGCGTGCTGCGAAGAGACCACCCCAGCCCCTCAGGGAACGGGTGTTAGGAAACCCCGGGCAAAGAAAAGTTGCTTTAAGTCGCCGTCGTCGCCTTCTTAGGCGGAGGGGTGAGGAGGGGCGCCCAGCAAAGGGGCTGCGCGCTGGGGCCGGGGGCTGAGGGGAGCCGCGGAGCAACCCACTCCTCCGTGTCAGAGGAAGATTAACTCGCGGTGTGGCCGGAATTAAGGGATCTTTCCCAATTAACGTTGTCCCGGTCCTCCAAACCCTCGTCTGGGCACGGCTTCGTAAGACACCGGGAGAGGAGCCCTTCCCTTCTCTTACGCTATTTCTAATCTCTCACACGAAAGGGGAGGGGAAGGGAGAATTATCTGTTTACACGCATATACACCATACACGCGCCCATACTGAGAGAACGAGGGACATCGGGGGTGCCTGTATTAAAATTAAAGTTCGTTTTTACTTGGGGCACTGATTTCTCGCCGAGCTCCTCTCAGGATCGCCCGCATCATGGATACCAACCCGTGCTGCTGCTCCTCGGCATTAGCAAACGTCCCCCGCTATTCCCTGTAGTAAAACTTTGTTTGTCCAAACTCCAGAAGCCTTCCCCCGCCCCCACACCCACACCACCCCCCCCCCGCCCAACCCCGATCTGCCGTTCCTGAAGTTATTTTTATCCTATTACCTGCATGGTGTCACCCCCTCCTCTCCCTTCCCTCCAGCCCTGGCTGCACACACACGTCGGTGTTGCAGAGCAGACAGAGCCATTTCCTCCCCTCGGCGAGAGAGGAGCAGCGCTCCGCCGGGAGCGGGTGCCGGGCTGCCTCTCCCTCCCCAGCAGAAGCCCCCAGGGCGGCCAACTTCTTCCTCATCTCGCCCTTCGCCCCCGGCCTTGCCCTCAGGGCAGCCCCTCCCTCGGCCGGCGACAACTTGCCTGCCTGGAAACGAGCCCCCGCCCGCCGTGACCGAGCACCTGCTCGGGGTGCGGGGGTGCCCCGGGTGAGCCCCCCAGCTGCCCCTACCCCCGAATCCCTCGCAGGGGCGGCCGAGGGTGCAGCTGGGGAGGGGCGCTAACGCTGTGGCAGCCCTCAACGGTGGAGGGGCAGTGGGTTTCGGAGATAACAACACCCTCCTTCCGATTAAATACAGCTTAAAAAGAATAAACCCACCCAGCACCCCCACCCCTAGCCACTCTGTCGAAATGAGGTGGGAGGGGAAAGGAAGCAGCCCCTGATCCAGAGTGCTCCTTCCAAGTGGGAGCGAGTCCGCAGCACATGCATTCAGCAGGCATAATTGGGCTGCTCTTCCTGGTCCAGAGCTGATAAAGTGGATGAAGAGCTCAGCCTCCATAGCAATATGCCAACGCTATGGCAACCTAAATCCAGCTCCCTCCTTATCAGCTGCAGTGATTATATAATTGGAGGAACAGTTTTGCATCTGTCTCTTGATGCGGATTGTCATTACTCCCAGGTGAAAGAACAACTTCTAAAGCAAACAGAAAATCAGCCAGGTGGAAGAGAGTTCTGTTCCCTGATAGTGCTCAGGCTGCCATTTATTTACAATCTGTTTTTATTTTGTGCAAACAGCACCTGAAAGGTTAAATTGATCAGTAGTCAAGAAAACCTGGTGGTGAGGAGACAGGAGCAAACCAATCACAAGGTGGAATGGAGCCATTAAAGCAACCACAGATTCCCAGTTGCGAGGTAGTGGTAGGAAGGGAGCGGAAGATGAAGTGAGGTCTGTGATCCTTGTCTACTCCTTGCTTCTAAGAGAGAAGATTGATTTGGATAAGTCTTGCATCTTTCTCAGTTGCTGGCAGCAAGGTAAATGTTCCAGGTACTAGTGATGCAAGACCAATTTTGATGTCTGTTCTTGAAACGTGAGTGACATGACTAGGCCTCTGCCAGCAGTTGCTCTCTGCACAGGTCTGATCTCAGCCAGCCCTTTATCAGCCTGCTGAACAGCCCTTACACTCGGGTATCTGGGCAGTAGGGGAGCTGGTGTAATAGGGCTTACTTAAAATAAATAAATAAAGCACAGAGAGGCCATTAGTTACACTGTGAGGGCTGTGGGGAGGAGAAATTGCATTTGAAAGTGCTTTATTGACTTCTTAACTGCTAATTTGGGTAGGTTTGTAATACACTTATTTTATGCTTTTGAACATGACTTTGTACCCTGAAAATCTTTGACCTTAAACTAAGAATTTCCTAATTTTTTTGGATGTTAAAACATAAGCCTACTGTGTTTTTGTTACAGTCTCCCATTGCACGAAGGGGGAGTAAACAGTATTATTTGTAGATGCTGAGACACTTTCCAATCTTCATTTTTGCCCCACAATGGAGTGTCTTTTTTATAACCGTTAATTATTCATTAATACCACAGAGCACGTGTTTGTCTAGAAAATGATGAAACCCCACCTGCTAAGCACCAGCAGAAGCTTTCAAAAGTAACTACATCACATCTAATGCACACGTGGGACCGGATGGAATCCTAGATGGGCAGCTTTAATGCGCTGCCTCACAATACTTCGCAAACTTGCTCTCCTAATACAAAATGGAAAATCAGTTTGCAAACCCACGTGTTGCAGCTCTCTCCGGGGAGGGACCGGAACGAGCCATCCTGGCCCCTGGGTGGCCGCTTTGGCTCTCCAGCGTGGCTCGAACACCTCGGGAGGTTTCGCTGCTGGCCCTGCTGGCGCCCGGCGGGATCTGTCCTGGGGAGATTTGGCGATCAGGCAGGAAATGAAAGCAAGGCAGCAGTTTTGCCGTGTTTTTCAGTTCCGGGGATTAGGTGGGGAGGGGGAGCGGGGGGGTCCCGGGCTGCCTCTCCCGGAAGGTGGCACTGCAGGGCCGCGGAGCCCGGCGGCGCTCGGAGGGGCTCGGCAGGAGAGACACTTCCCGGGATGCTCGTCCAGACCCTGCTCTTCAGGAGGAAAGGCCAGATGTAGCACTGAGAGATAAGTGTCTACCCCGGAATAAAATTCATTAGGATTGAAGAGCCCCTGTTAGGTCATTTATTCCGTGTAGTAATGATTCTCCGAGTGAAAAACCATTTCTGACACCATGTCTGAACTACCCTGCCTTCAATTTCAGAAAATGCCTTTGGGCTTTGTCCTTATTGCATATTTTGAACAGATTTCTACCTGCTGCTTGTAGAAAAGAACCCCCTCAGGTATTTGTCAACCATAATTAGGTCTTCTTGCAACCTCCTTTCCAAACCTGCACATACACTGTTCTTGAAACCTTCCCCTGTAAGACATTCCTTTCATAGTCCTTGTATCTTCTGTATCTGTTAAATTAAGAACTAATTAGTATACCCTTTATTTCTCGGAAGCCTATTGATAGCGAGAGGGTCAAGTCACAAGTACAGTCCCTAATGCATTTTCTGACCTGAAGTGAGGGTCAAACCCACAAATATTCCCCTTAACTTTGCAGGTATAAATAGAGATTGTGCACGCTTCACAGCTGATTTCAGATGAAGGATTGAAATCTGTCTCATGCTGTGCTACAAGACAAAACCATTGGCTATATGCACTAGAATTTATTGGATGTTTGCTTTAATTTTCTGGTCTATTTTCAGAATGCCAATTTTATTTCCTGTTATTTTTTGGGGAAATGCTTTTATGTGTAGGAGAAACCATGCTCTTTCCATGGTGACAAAGTGATCAGATTAGCAAACTGAATTGTCATTTTCGACTATTTGTTCTTGTGCTCTTGTTTTGCTGTCAGAGTGGGCATTAGTCGTGGGGAATAAAGAATACCTCTAAGTGGTCTGAAACAGCTTATCTTCAAGATTTTTGTAGAAAAGAGTCTGAATCACTGTTTAAAAATGCAGCACTTTAATTCCATCCCCCCCTATTTAACAATAAGCACTTGTAATTATGAAGTATTATCTTCTGCCACAAAGTACTTGGAACTTTCAGTAGCTGTAAAGCATTTAATGCAATATAATATGAAATAGCAGTGTAATATAAAAATATTTAATATAATGCTAAGTAACAGTACTTAAACATTGTGCATAATACAGTGCACTGCATTTACTTGTGAAAGGTGACAGTAGAGTCTTCAGCAAAGCATTTCCTATCCTTACAAGGAGTATTTAAATATCCTGGAATTTAAAGTATATACTTTTGAAAGATTGTCTTTGAAATTATCTTCAGTCCCAGTCACAGAAACCAGTCTTGGTTAGGTCATCATCAGGGTTCCTGTTGACTGGTTCTACCTGAAGTTTGCACTGCTACCATGAACACTTACCTGGTGTGCTCTCTGCAACCAAGGCACCTTTATGAATCCACTCTTGCTTGCAATCCACTCTGCAATCAAATATGTTTCGGGGGTTACATCTGAGTAATTCACTGCAGCAGATGTGACACAGTGTTGCCATGTGGAACTAATTTATCCTACCAAGATATTTACTTTGAATCATTTGTCCTCATCTTTTTGTTTCCTCAAAACACTTCAGGGAACATGTCTTAGAACTGTGGTGTTACTGTGGTATGCTTAGTTTTGGCTTATTTTCTTTCAGTTTTGTGGAAAATGGTTCTATGTCCACGCTTAAAATAGGATTTATTTGAATGGCAATCACTCTTAAATTTATTTTGTGTGTGTGTGTGTGAATTGACATTTGTGGCAATTTGACTCGCTGGGAAGTGTCTTGTTTAACCCTTTCTGGGAAATAATTAGAGGAACAGAGTCATTCAAGTTCAGGAACAGCAAATACAAGATCTCTTCTGAGCAAGTGTGTTCTCTAAATTTATTGACTATCAACCAACATAACAGATGTGACTGCATGCAGTAAAAGTCTCTCTTGAATTATTGAACACAACAAATCAGATCAACACCAAACAAAGCTTTTTCCAGCGGCAGATATATGCTTTCCAAAACATAATGTTATTAAATGGTTCAATTGCCTGTCTTTTTTTTTTTTTAAGACTGCAGACAAACCCAATATATTTTTTGTTAATCATTTGTCTGAAACATTGGTTTTATGTAGACAGTGGGGATGATATGAATTTGAGAGCAAGCGTATTCATCAAAATGTTTATTACTGAATTTCAGCATCCTCAATTTTAAAAAGAGAAAACAATATTAAGGGTTCAGACATTGGTTGCCACAGAATACTTTTGGTAGTTAAGCTGGCATTTCTTGTAATTTTACCAGTGGAAGTTAAATTCTCTAAAATGGCTTTGTTTGTTTGTTTGCTTTATTGGAGTAAAAGCATCACTGTACATTTAAGCCAATTGAAAACTCTTCTTTTTTCCCCTCAGCTTTCTTTTTTTTTTTTTTTCTTTTGAGAGAGGCAGTCACAGTCAGGCTTCTGGGCAGAGTAATGGGCTTGTGATTATTCTGCCAGAGAGCAGGTGTGGTTTTATGTGGCAGAGTGGTCCTGCTGAAGCTCTGATAACCAGTGGTGAGGTTACATGATCGCAAATGGACCTGTTGCTCTTGCAAGGTTGTTGTGGAATAAAGCAGGCTGTAGTTGCTAGTATACATAAATCTTTTTCTGAAAGAGTCCTTGAAAGTTTCTCTCAGTTTCTGTGGATGGGATATAATCATAAAAGCAGTATAAACTTCTTTGAGAACTTGAGATGGTTTCAGGGTAGGTCTCTTCCAGCTGGAAGAGTCACAGATATCTCTGTATTGTGTGTAGAGATTTCCAGAACAAAAGGCCTTGCTGAGTTTCTCCCAGAAACCTAAATAAAACATTAGAGATTGTATGGTTTGGATAGGTGGATTTGACAGTCCATGAGGGGTGGGGGTGAGGGGGCGGGGAAAGGAGAAAAGATTTATACATGTGTTGTAGGAAGTGACAGGAGATTTGATGCAACCACATTTTGTCTTTATTTGGTCAAATTGGCAGTTGTCCAGATATCAAGGTTGAATTATTGTGATCCACAGCTGAGAGATTATTAGCACAGTTCATCCTCAAGAGATTAAATTGAGGAGAGCCAATGGCTTTGAAGGTGGTCTGCTCTGTATGTCCCCTTCCCAGGCATCTTTCCCAAAAAGTGGTAAAAATCAGTGAGTGGTTCACTTTAGCATTCCAATACATGTTAACATGTCTGGTTGATGGATGAATCCTGCTGTAATTTATAACCATTTAGCTGGGTCTAGTTTCTTTCTGTTGAGATGTATATATACCCACGCATAAAATCACTGTGGAAGTGATAACTGTAGGGCTTGAATCCAAACAGGATTGGGATCCCAACTTTGATTTAGATTCCTTTTTCCTTACAGACTAAAATATATCAACATAACTGTTAATAGATATTCTCTAGGATGTTAAAAACTTATCTAGGAATGCTAAGACTATGTATTTGTAGAGGACTTCTCCGATTTTCCTTTTTTTTTTTTTTGGACATGTCTATGTTTTTCCCAGTCTCAGATATTAAATTCTAAATCTCAATGGCTGCCAAAACATTCAGAATCTGTCAAAAAACACCAGCAAGTTGAATGTCCTTCAACAGCTGGGAGGAGTTAGCAGACTACCAGCTAAAGCCCTGTCTATGTGGATTAAAAAAAAAGGATTATTTAACCTGGCAGCTGGAAAGAAATAAAAGAAATCCATGAGATTCATCAACTGCACACCAACAAACATAGCACATTTAGGAGGGAGAGTAAATTTGCTTCTTTGATAGAAAAGAGAATATTAAAATAAAGTAACTTTTAAGGGTGACTGGAAATTTATTGGTTTTCAAACCAGACCCAGTAAAAATCTGTCTAATTCCACAGGAATTCTTTTTGCATTTTGCACATAAATCTGGAGTTAATTGTTTTAAGGAAAATGTTGTCTGATATCCATCTAACCTTAAAGGACACTCTGTCATATGTTTAAAATATGCTTCTCTAAATGGTATTGTTGTTTATCTAAAATTTTTCAGGTTTTCAGCCCACTATGTGTATGGTTGCCTTTGGGTATTTTGGAAAAAACAATTAAATATGACTGAACATGACATTATAATTACAAAGTAAATATGCTGTAATTGAGTAATTAACTCAACATTTCTTCCTAAAGGCATTGTAGGAACGAATTCATGTTACTGATCAGATTTCAGATTCTTTATTCTGAAGGAGAAAAAAAAGCTTCCATTCTCTAATATGGATGGCTAGATATAAGAGTTCTTAAGACTCTTCATTTTATAAATGTAATATGTGTTTTTGAAAATTTAATATGTATTATTGATACATCAAATATTTTCCCAATATGAAGTAGTCTTTTACCTATACAAAAAGAATACTTGTGTCTCTTTGCTTGCAAGTCAGTTCAGCTCTGTTAAGTACCAGCTATACTCTGCTTCATGTATTATTAGCAAAAATAATAATTCTGAAGTTGAAACGTGTGTGATATAGCTGTTAGTAGTAGAGTTCTTGAGTTTTAGCTACAGAAACACTACAGTGAATTGTGTGAGAAGCAAATGTAATCCAGGTGAATTCAGGAATTAAAATTTGTGTTTGTTGAAGACAGAGGGAAAATGAATTACTGCACTTAAATACACTGCATAGTGGATTGATGTTGAACCTTAAGTCTGATACAGATTGACAAATGCCAGGAAGCTGAAAATTAAGACTGATCTGTAATGCCAAACTTTGCTGTTTTTTCTATCTTGTAACTTCCACATAATTCCCAAAAGAATGTTTTCCATGCAGATCCTATATGTAAATATTAGGAATTTGGATTTAGTTAACTACGAAGGGGTCTGATTTCCTTGGGATGAGTTTAGCATATTGACAGCGAAGTCAGTTGACAGCAAAGTCAGCAAATGAAGTCAGATAAGCCCAAGGGCCATTAAGAAAACAGAGGAAATCCATAGTATTCATTACTCTCTGGAGTAGTGAACAAATAGACTTATGTGTAGGGAGGAAAGCTTCACCTGAGCGCTGAAATTCCCATATGATACTTAAATTGCCTATTACTGCTATTATGAATTGTATATTGCCTATTATTATTGCCTATTATAAATTGTATAGATGCATAGAGTGTTTTCGAGTGTAATTTAAATTCGAATCGGTGTCTTTAGAGAGAAGTAAAATGCATTTATGGGGTGAAAATTGAGAGTGATCAGGTTTAATTGTGGGTTTAATGGTACTTCATTATGACCTGTATTCAGGAGCAACATCTAGGTGTGGATTACATGAAAGTTTTACATCGTTTTCACCTATGTGAAAATTTTAAATGAAAAACCTGAGATTTGCAGGCATCAGGTTTGGTGCGGGCAGTGTCAGAGTCGAATTCCTAAATCAGTGAATGGCTTGAGTGATAGGACTCTAATATGTTGTCTGGCAGATTCTCACTGGCTTTGGCTCAATTGCACAAATTCTGGGAGGGTGAAATGTTTGTTAGCTGGTGTTTGGGATGGGGTGGTCCTGCACGTAGCAGTACGTGCTGCTGAGTTCTCAGAAGCATTTATCTACAGTTCTGTTTAAGAATTATTTGCTACTTGTTTAATGTGATGAAGCTTATTGCTTAAATCAGAAACAGGGGAATTCATGAGGGAATATGTTGAAGAAACAAATTCTTAATTCTGGTTTTGGCTTTACATTATGACAAAGAGAGTTAATAATTTAATTTCAGTTTTGGATTTGAAAACAAATGCAATCGCTCAACGGTGACTGGAATAGAGGATCACTTGTCATTTCAGCCATTATAGCAAAAGTCAGAAATAAAAGCAGAGAGTGAAAGATTAACATGAGCATGGCTTCAAGGCTTTTATCTGCTTTAAGGCAAAGGGTGTCAAGAAAGATCATAAGAGATGAAAAATTGTGTTCCGATTTGCACGCAGTGATAAAAGCTGTTATGGATGCCAGGAAATCGGTCAAAAATAACTAGAGGGACTTGCTACTGGCAGTTCTTAAAAGCAACTGAAGTGTTTTAAAATAAAATTTAAAAAAAATCAGGTATCAAACTTGAGAAAAATTGAGCATGGGGCTTTACAGGTGCCTGGCAGCATCTCTGGGAAAGTGTCATAGCACATGGTCAAATGTGAAGTGCTTAAAAAAGGATCACATCTTAAGATATGCATAATTCAACAAAAACACTGCAGGAAGTTTTTAATGCTGATAATGCAACTTCTGTTACTTTCTATGAAACATGATGCTTAGACATCTTCTTAAGTGCTTTTAATTTGCGATGTGATTTACACGCCTTTTAGAGTATTTCTGTCAACAGATATGCATTTGACTGGAACATACATCCTGCTGTTTAAAGGCAAAGCTTGCATTTAAATAGGTACATATGGGTCAGCAGTTCTTTATCTATTTTTCCAGTGCTTAGCATTCTTATTGAGAACGTTGCTGTTATCTTGCTTTGCCTTGATTTTGCTCTTATTTCACCAGAACGCTTTTTTACTTTTATTTTGGGGTATGCGTTTTTGAGATTCTGTTTGCTGTGCCTTAAGGTGGTTTCTCATGAAGAACGTTGGTGCACAGAATACAGAGCTAGGTCTGACTGAATGTTGCTAAGGATGTTGGCATGCGTGCTGTAGGGCCAGAGGATTCATTATTTATGAGAAATATGGATGGGGAAGTCCTGCATGGAGTCAAATCTACAAATATCAGAGGGAAGGAAATTTATTCTTATAGCACATATCAGTGGTGTTTGATGCTTCAAAAGGAATTTGATGTAAGCTCATCCAGATGGCTTAATATATTGGTGGATTTTATTACTCGTCTCCCTATGTCAGTGTTGAAATATTATTTTAAAATACTATTTAAAGATAGAATTACTGCAGAAGATGGAAAGCCCCACTTGTCATCTTAGGATTTAAACCTCTAGTTCATGTAGCTAGTTGTTCTAATAACAGCAATAGAAAGTATCTAAACCTGATTCTGCAGCTACTGAACAGAGATTTGACAGATTGCCTAGTGCTGTTTGGAAGATTAATGTAAAGACTGGAGTATGGATATTTAGAGCATCAGACTGTATTTTAATTTATTTTTCTGTTAGGATGTAGATGCCTAGAAAATCTGTCATACCTCTATAAAAGCTATATTTCTTTCCTTTTGGAAGAGTGAAAAAAAATAATAATTTCAAAAAATAATTTCTCTGAAGTTATTTGCTTATCTTCGTATATATTTATGTGGTCATGATCCCTGTAGTACAAACATCTTCCAGTGTTAAAAACTCTGTTGCTCTTCACAACATGCCAGGTCAATAGTCTTGGAAAATTAATTTTCTCTTTCTTCATCAACTATGTCATGTGTGCTTATGTGAAGATATTACTCTAGGAGGTACAGGCAAAGAATTTAATATAGCATTTAATTTTAGCAAGATCCATGTTATGAAATGGTGTGTAGTTACTGATCTCATCAATCCTGTAGCAGGCACAGCAATATTGGGATGTTCAATGCATGTGTCTGGGTGGAAATCAAGGAGAGCAACCCCTGCCCTGGTCCTCCTGAGTGCACAAGTCCTTCCTGACCACACAAGCAGGTTGGAATCTTATGGTACAACCAGAACAACGGGTTGTTTTTTTGTCCTGGTCCAGCTGTGGTGATTGAAGGCAGGGCTCCCAATGGGTACCCCTGTACATATTGTCCCATGATTTGCATTATCTCTTTTCAGTTCTGCTGACTCCCCTTTCATCTGCCTTTGGGCTTCCTTTTTCTCTCTAGTCTTTTCCAGAGTAGACAACCCGCCCCTAGTTACTTTTTTCCCCATTGTCCCAGCTCTTCTACATCCATATCCAAATTTGGTGTTCCTGATCCTGGTCCTCAGTAATCCTGGCCTTATTTGGCACTACTAACAGAGATACCTGGGTGCTGTTGGCCTTCTGATACTCCCCAACAGTACTTCAGTGCTCCTTTTAACTGACTGTGAAGTTCATTCATCTCTGATTCAACTCCCTCTTAACTGTGTGGGGATCTGGCCATCCCTCCCAGTGCCACCTGTAACTCTTGTCAACTTCTTGCCATATCATGTCTGATAGTTTCTCATGTCATATCCAGTAGTTTTCCACGTCCTGTTCAGTCACCCAGGCCAGGGCTGAGTCATCTACCTGCAGCCCTAATACCAATTATTCTTAGTAGTCTTAACTTCAGTAATGAGTGCTGCATATTAATAAGTAAAGAGGATTCTCTTCTTTGTAAGTGTAATCTTTCCCTGGTGGTCATCAGTTTTATAGCTGGGGAATGTAATGGTCATGGAAGGAGGCCAGTATTTTGGGTAACTGGAAACAAGTGATCAGACAGGGTTATGGGGAGTCAATGCTGAGATTTTGGTATGAATTTTGAACCAGATAGGTTATGATCAGGATGCATGTGGTTTCACTCCTGGATGTGAATTGCAGAGATAATGTTTTCCCTGAATGTAGATATTGCCATGATCCAGTGGGAAATGGATAGAAAAGGGAACTCTTACCTGGTCTCTCTCTGGGGACTGCACGTGGTAGTATGTGGTGCACACAGTGTACTTGGTGCTAATGGATAAAAGGAGTTAGACCTCTCTCTTCCTCCCAGTTCTTCACATACCTATCAGTAGGCACCCTCAGGGCTTGAATAGGAACCTAGATATACAGACATTTCTGATTTTTATCTGCCATCTTCCCACTGTCTGTATCATGAGGCATTTTTATTTTTGTTTTCAAATAGCTGGAAAAAATTGTCTTACTCTCAGGAACCATTAGAATGTCTCTGAGATGTCTGCAGTTGCACTGTGCCTACACAGTTGTGAATATATATAGGCAGAAGTATAATTTGCTTAGTGGACCAGAATGAATAAGTGACTGTGATTGGAAGGATCTGACTGTGTTATGAAAGATTTGGAAAGAAATAGAGTGGTATGAAATAAGAAAGAAATGGTCTGTGTTTTCAGATTGTCATTCTTCATATAGTAAAACTAATCATTTGGTGTAGATTTTGTTTTACCTCACTGTAGGTGTTTAAATTGTCTAGTTGGAGCTAATTATTTAGAACTGGTGTGTAGTCAGTGGAGAGGAAGGCAGCCATGGCCACAGAACATTATGGATATCTAAAATATTGGAGTAGGCTGCTTTTTTTGGAGCTACTTAACTCTGCCTTGACTATATAGCTAAAGCTTTGATGACAAAGTTAGACTAAATGTCAGATTTTTAGATGGCGAGAACTAATGGAATAAATTCCACCTTATGCCTGTGTGTTGATTTCTAATTTTGGTTGTCAGCAGCAGAAGCATAGTGTCAAGAAAGGAGTTATATGCCTATATTAGGCTTTAGTAAGTCACCTGTCTCTCAGGTGCAAATATGCAAATACATTAAAGGCATGCCTCCTGCCTCAGTGGATGCTGTTAAATAAAAGAAATTGGCAAAGAAAAGCATGATAAGAAAAACAATAACGTGGGCAAAATCCCTGTTGGAAATGCACGGAAGCTGCTTGTTGAGGAAATATCATTGTTTCTGTCTAGGGTCAAAACAATTAATTATTCCCAAGACTATGCTTAGGAGTGGGAAATTTCGTGAATGCAAAACAGGTGGCTTCAGGATGGAGATGGGGCTTTCCAGGCAGTGTCAGAGAGGGATGGCAATTGTGCCAGAAGACACAGCATCAGAGGAACTGTGGTGTCATCAGTTCAGTCTTCTCCTCCTAGCTAGCGAGTGTGGGTAGCTGAGCTGGCTGGAATGTACCACATTCACAAGGAAAGATTAGTAGTTAGGTAATAGGAATGTAGAGAGGGTTTTCTGCAGTAATTCTTTGATTTGTGTGTGTTGTGCTTCGGGGTGAACAAATACAGCCTGCCTGATTTTGATCATGTAATTTTTGAGTCATTGCAAACTTATATAGTAGCAGGGTCTCAGAGAGAAGATAAACTGAGGTGCAAAATTAATTTGATCTTGCTAGCTTGGCAACTTTGTGCAACTTTGGACATGTTGGCAGATGAGCTTCTGCCTGCCAGAGCCCAGAATGTGCTGGGTCTGTGATTTCAACCAGAGAGAGCCCTTGTCCCTCTGGGATGCAGGCAGAGGAGGAATACAATGGTACTCCATTCTGGTGACATCAAAAGAAAAGGTTAACTTGTCTTGGCAGGGCAAGTTTTTATCACCATAAATAGAGGGTGGCAGACACACTTTCTTTATATCTTTATACTACTATTATCTCAAAGAACATGTATCTTTTCAAAATTTCTTCCTCTCTCTGCCACAAGCAGGGATACAAAGTCTTTATGCATCATTCAGATATCTCTTCAGAGCCTCTATTCCCAGAATTTGCAGCCTTGACTCTCTCATGCTGCCCTTTGCATAAGCTCCACAGTGACTAAACACCTGCTGTGCCCTGGGAGAAAGGCTGGGCTGTGGCAGCTGGGATATGTGAAGCACCTATTCCAGCTTCCTGAAGAGCATCAGTGAGTAATTTTGCTCACAGGGATTGTCATCTGTGATGGGGCAGATCGGCTCAAAGCAACACTTGCCCTTCTCGTGAGGTGCTGATGAAATAATTGAACTTTGTGGACTCGGTTTTGAAAGCTGAATTTTGAAAATAGGAAGTGAGGGGATTTTTTAAATGAAGCAACAACCTTTAAATGTAGTATTTCCCATTGGTGACTTGCAGTTTAATCTTTCTGTAGAAATCAAACATACACTTTGCCTCTATTCTGTAATTTTGCATAGAGTTGTCTATGATGTTTTCTGTCATGGTTTCACCATTTGCTTTTGAATGCTCATTTACTGCCTGTGCCTGGTAATGATACAATGACTCAAAACTTGAGACAAGAGAATGTTTCAGGAAATGTATAGATTTAAGTGGGAGTAATTTACTTAAAAAAACCCGTGGCTGTTTTTGTAATGCTACTTGTCTGATCCAGCCATTGTGCTACAAATAACTTGAAACAGGGATAACAATGGGGATCCCCGGTCTGCATGTGAAAATGTTCCATTTATCCCACTACAAGCCTCAATATGTTGCAAAAAATACCTTTTTACAGGGATGCTTCTGACTGATGTATTTTAAATATCATCCTAATGGCTTTGTTTCCTGCTGTCCTTGGGCTGTCTGTGGAGAACAGATTTTTGAGGACATCTGCCAAGCTGAAGAATCTCTCACAGTTTGCGAATCCTCCCATTTGATCCCCAAAAGGGACATTAGAAAATTACACAGACCTGATCTGGGGAGATAAAGTGAAAGTGAATTCTGACATTTCACAGTTAAATTTCTCTGGCTAGGCCTCCTCACAGGTACCAGTGTATACCTTATTAGACATCTGAGTTTGCTTAGTTACAGCTACCAAATATTGAATATAATAAGGGTTATTCCAGTAAGTTAAAAGGGTCATGGGATGTCAAAAACGTTTCGTGTGCTCATGCTGATGAATTCCCATGAATTTTTTTTTTAATTCTCTTTGTATAAGACTAAATGATTCAGATATTTTAGTCTTTCATTGAAGATATCCTACTCTACATTTTCTTAGACCTCTTTTTCTCAGTTCTTTGAACGATTTCATTACTCTTTCCGAGGTGTGGATTCTAGAACTGGGGCCTGTGGTGGTGTGTTCCATAGTAATGCTCTGTACAGCCACATTCCCTGGACTTCAGGCTCACACACAGGTGGAAACTCAGTCAGGTCCATGTTGTCTGTGTGTTGGTTCACTCTGACCATTACTTAGAGCCAACAGCTGCTCTCAGGACAGACCAACTCAGTCATGAAAGAGGAGTTAAACCTGTGTGCACACTCTGCCTCCAAAGAGGGAGGGCACAGTACTGATGGCAAACTCCAGAGGTAATGAGAGATGCTTAAGCCCTGTAAATAGGGTTTTCTGTTATGCTTTTGTTGGTTGGTTTGGGGTGTTGTTTGGTGGGATTTTTTTTTTGTGTGTGTTTGTTTGTTGTTGTTGTTGTTTTCTAATGAGAAGTAGAAACTTAGAATCTCTTGGCCAGTGTTCCTATGCTGTCAGAGTAAATGGTTTATAGGAAATGCCTTGCTTCTTTTGTGATGCTGATCCTGCGAAGTGCACAGCACTTCCCAAGAAAGGAACACAAAAGCCTCAGCTTTCACCATCTTTGGTGTGATGTGAAAACTCTGAAGGCAGAGCTGAAGCAGCAGCTGGAGCAGTAACTCAATGGCAGTTCTCAAATAGTGCCTACTGAGTTCTAAGGAAGTGGTCTACAAACCTGGTGTGGATCTGCTTGTGGTACCTTAGCTCTGCTATGGGTAAATTCGGTAATGATCAATGAATCTACTTTTATATAAGCAGGAGTTCGTATTTTTAGAAAGAATCTATAAAGACTGTCTCAAACATTTGTCTGCATCTGCTGTAGGAAAGGTCACAGAGAAGCTGCTTAACAATGTTTGTATAGTCAACCAGTGACATAAGAACTATTTCGGGGTTACATGTTATAGTGTTCAGCCTGAGATGTAAACCAGATGCTGGTTTTCCTCATACAGGTGCTTACAAAGACTCTCTTGCAATTTTTCCCCCCTTTATTATCCACCCCTCTCCCCACCCCCTTTTTCTGCAGTTGCAATCTTCTGATTTAGTGCCTTATTTAGCTTGGAAATGCTCTTCACTAGCAGAGCAAGTCAAGAGTGCTTGTTTTTGCATCTGCATATTACATGTGCTTAATATTCAGACTTGGAACATCCAGCAAGAAGATACCAGTAAATAAAAACATGGTAGGGAAATGTCTGCATGTTGGAGATAGAATGTGTTACCTTAGGTACCAAACAAATCAGGAAAATTATTTTTCTCTATGCACAGTGCTATAAAAATATGACTTTACATCTGTTAATGCTTTAATACCTCTAGATTACAAAGGTCTAGTTTGAGTAAAGGAATGGTTTTGTTTGGTTTTTTTTTTAATTGTCTTTTAATATCACCCTGACATTGAACCAAGCCACTGTTTCCCTTTGTTGTACAACATGGTTTACATTCATGTGGTTAATAATTTTCTGTGGTTTTGTTTTAATGGGAGTTCACAAGGCCTTCCTTTTCCTTGCTTTGCAGAGCATTTTATATATGGAGCATTTCCTTGAGATTTTGTGGATGAAAGGAAATAGATAGAATGGAAGAAGCTTTTGTTCTTCCCTCAGTTCAAATTTTGCCATTGTTTTGCATGATCTTTTTCTAGTACCTTAATGATGCCAAGTTACAAAGAACCCTCCTGTTCGAATACTTTGACTTTGTATAAAATTATTCAAAAATAAGAACATTAGATGACTGAAATCAGGAGAAACACCAAACTTTTCTATTTTCGCTTAATTCTTAGGATTTGATATAACTCTTTGTATAGTTCATTTCAAAACTTACCTCTTCAGTTGCTTTTTCTGATGTTTTGTTGGTCTTACTCCAAGCAGCAGAGGAAGAAAAAAATTGTATTTTAAAAATAGAAAAATGTGTTTTTTAGAACACTAAGATTAATAGCTGAAATCAAAGTCAGTTTTGACACTTGAAACATCTTATAATGCCTTTTCCTTTGAAACTGCATTTCAAGAAGGGAGTGCATCTTTATTAGGATATTGCAGACATAACCTAAAATTAGATAAATGCAGTTTAAAATAAATTTCTGCCTTTATGAAAAGCAACAAATAGTTTTCAAGCAACTGTTTTGCGTGGGTGCTAATGATGTAATTTACAGATGTCTGGTTTTCACCGAGTATAATGCATCTCTGAAAATTGGAGAGATTATATATTTATAGATAGGTAGATATATTGATAGGTAGATATATTCTTCTAATTTGTATGCCCAGTACCTGAATGAATCTTTGCTTTGGGTGCCTGCTGTGGTCAGTTCTTACAGCCTTACACATGGACTCAGAGATAGCACTAATGGTGCAAAGTATGACACTGAATAGCCCAAGAGCTTGATGAAATGTGACCCCTTTGAATGAGAGGCTAAAAAGGAGGAGGATGTGGACCAGATGGCCTTCAGAGGTCCCTTTAAACCTAAGTTATTGTATCATAATGCGGATTAATGGCTTCCTGACGTGGGTATCATCACTGGGAGGGAAGGCTGGCAGGGAGTACTTCTGGCTTGTATAGGAAGTTTGGATACACACTCTGCTTTTGCATGCTTGCTGAGCTCTTTCCAGCAAACTCTGCCTGCTGCCTGGGTTTGTGCAGCTGAGCACTGACTCCACGAACACAAAGAGGAAGCAAAAGCCCTCAGCCTGTTAGAATTTGCACTGTCTCTTGTTTGTCAGGGCTGATCTCCATCTAGATCTGGATGCTAAAGTTTGATTTCTTTTTTTTTGTGTGTGTGTGTGTTGGGGTGTGTGTGTCTATTGAAATTTTTGTCTGTAACTCAGATAGAGACCTATATAGAGATCCCTTTGTGCTTTTTAGTCATCATCTGATGTAACTGAGAACAGATTGCTATTTTTGGACTGAGAATACTATGAGTTGTGGAAGAATTGTGATTGATTTTTCTAGGATGAGGATATTGAGATTGCAGGCTTTGAATTATTTAGATATCATACACTCGTACACAATTCCCAAATTGTCACATGTTTTTGGGCCAAAAGCAGCTACAGAATTGGGCTAAAAGCAACTGCAGAGCTGTTCTCCACCTTGTTCACAAACACATGTGCATGCATGTGCTCCCCACAAATAAATGGGAATCATCTCATTTAATCCACTTAAATTTGTTGTGCAATTAAACTCATGTTTTAGATTACTTCTGTACAGTCTGAAGATTGGCACTTTGAGCAACTGTTTTCACTTGTATTTCAGACATCTGTCTTAAGGATAGAAAAAATGATCCTCTGCACTGACTATAGAGAGGGTTTAGACAAGATCCCTTTTTTTAAATGGTTCAGGTAGGGTGAGGCAAATCACATGAACAAGTTTCTGTATTCATTTTTATCCCACTCTGAATTCTCAGGCAAGGAATCTGGAGACCATCTAATACAGTGAAGATTATTTTTAAAGTGCAAGAGCTTAATTTCTGCAAAGAAGTTATATTTAGATTACTCACTATGTGAAAAGTAATCATTCACCAGTAAGAAAATGGTGAGCAGTTAAGATGACAAGCTTGTCAGAAGAATCCAACTTATTGAGTTGCAGTTTATATCCAGAGGAATTTTACCAAAGCCAAGGAAGTTTTCCAAAAGTTGTGCTTGATCCCAGGATCTGTAATAGTGGTAACAATAACTTAGACAAATGGTGGGAGAAAATACATTTAAGAAAGAAATCTCTTTCTTGGTGTTTCCATTTGAGGATCTATGCCTGGAGTTTGCCCGAGAAACATGTTGCTCCTTCAAGAAACTAGCATGTTACTGCAAAGGTTTTGTGCTGACAGGTAGCCTAAAAATTAGGTACCCCACTTTAAAAAGATGTATTGATGCACTATACCATGAGATCTGCACATCTATAACTGCCTCAAAGTGAGGAACTTGGTTTTTTTTAATTTATATGCCATTTGTGCTTTGTGCTCTGCTGGAGACTGCATTATCAGAGCAGAACTATGGTTTTATGTAAAAAACCCTTGCTAGCCATTTCTTCAAACACACGGCTAATTGGGTTCTCTCAGGCATATTTGGGACAAATACTAATACTGTTACTGGTAAAAAAAAGATCTTTATGACCCTAGTCCTCTGTTACTATTTTCGAGTTGTATGAATGTTTCAGTGAGCTGTGGTTGAAGGAAAGTGTTCCCTGGTTTGACTTCTGAGAACTTAGTCTAGGTCCCACCAGAAACTCATCTCAAGACACCAAAAAGGATTCTGTGGGAGTTTTCGTGTTTTCTTGTAGCTTGAAAGCCACAAAAGAAAAAAAAAAAAGCAAATATTTTGAAGGAAATTGCCCTCTAAACATTTCTTCACCCTAAGAAATTTATCTCGTAATAGAATTTGTAATTCAGCTGAGTTGTATTACAGACTTCTCTGGCTCAAACTTTTCATATTACACGCTTGCCTTGGGGCTTATAATTTAGTAGGCTTCATGCTTTTTTCACTTCTTCCTCCTCTCTGAAAAAAAAAAAGAGACCTTACTTCCCAGTCTAGTTCTCTTGAATCTGTAGTTACAGAAGAGAAAAATCCAAACCTAGATTTTTGTGACTGCTGAGACTTTTCAAACTTTGGGCTTTCTAGATTTTTCTGGGTAAGGTTGGACAAGTTGGCTCTGGTGAAGGAGGCAGAACAGACTGTTGCTTTACTTATATTGTTTCAAAAGGGAAAGTGAAAATTTTAGAAACACTCTTAGATGATAACTTCTCATCACCTGCTAATTAGAATGGGGAGAGGCATGGGTTCTATCTTTTTTGTTAATGTACACTGAACTGTAAACCCCCAAATTTATCAGTAGATAGGAATATAATTTGCTTTCACTACAAGTACAGGGTTGTGTCTTTTATTAAAAAAAATTAAAACCAGTGCAGCACAAACAGTGCCCCTCTCCCAATACTCCCCCCACCAAAAAAAGAAAAGCCCCAAAGCAAAAAAATACAGCTCACCCCAAACACCTGAACTGTGTTCATTGAAAACCATAGCATTTTCAAATAGAAAAGTAAGGGAAATCTTGAAAATTTGTTGTCTCGGTGCACATGGAGGAATATCTTATTAGGAAGCAGTGAGTTTGCAACATACTCTGAAATAAAGTATATTTGCATGGAGAGAACTATATACGTGGTGATGTTAAGGGAAGAGTTGTCCCATGGTTTATTCCAGTGTTGATAGTGAATTATTACTGCGTGTGTTCTTGCTGGGCCTTATTCATGAGCCAGGAATCCCTTGTGCTGGATGTTCTACCAATGTAGAATCTCTTTCTCAGAAAATTCAAAATCTAAATAGTGTTGGCAAAGTTACAAGAATTTACCATGCAGTGTAAGTAGTTAATTTTCAAGTGTAAATATTTAGCTTGGAGGCATTCAATACTGGAAGTGAGAGGAGGTTGTGCACTTGGGTTCTTCATTGAAATGGACTTTTTTTTCCACACTACTAGAAGTTCATTGCTTCTTCTGTTAATAGCATGAAGGAAAAAAAAACCCCACCTCTGTTTTGAGGGGGGAGATAAAGGAAAACAAAGATCCAGTTGCAAAGCGTGCAAAGCACGGTTCTTGAATAGGATTTTTTTGTTGTTGTTGTTTAGATTTTTAAAACTGTTTAGTCTCAACTGTGGCAAACAAACCATCTTAAATCATGTGTCTTCTCTGTGAGTGTGTGTGTTCTGAAACCCCAAAACAATTTACAAGAAAAATTCTTTAACTCTCTTATCTGGGCTAACAACTACACACTGAGTTTTAGTCTGATGTGATGTTTAAAAGTGTGTGTCTCCATTATAAATTTTGTTATGGAAAAAGGCATAGTTCAGGTTGCAATCCAGCTTTCATTATAATTCATATCTCTAATTACAAACTGCCTTCAGAAAAACACTTGTTTTTGTGAAAAAAACCTAGTGTTACTTTAGCAGTTAGTTGTCAGAAATAACGACTTGTCAACTTTTTTACAAAGGGCTAATAAGGAAAAATATCCAAATCATGTTTTAAAGCTTGAGAGATTTACATGTGTGCAGCCTTGCATTCACTAGGGGAAATTTTCAGGCATGTCAACTGAAAATTTAATGGAGGTTTCTGGAAAAAAACCTGCTACTCATACAACTAAATGGGTTTATTTCATGTCGAGATTTTAAACTCGGTGTATTACTTGTTGTTGTTTTCTTGAAATGCTGAAAGGCTTTTAGACTTTTAATATTTGCAGAGTGATGTTTTAAAAGCAAAGAAAGAGAGCTCCAAGATGACTGAGCTGAAGGTCCTCACCTTCTCCCCATCGTGGAGAGATGAGCATGCACATAAAGTGTTATGAGGTGCTGATGTTGCTGTGATAATCTAAAGGTTTGAGTGAACCTGGGTTTACTCAGATAGGTCTTTTTCGATAGATTAACTGATGAATAAACGTATAATCTTTCTGTACAAAGGCCTTCCTTCGTGTTAAACTTGCTCTAAACTAACAAAAGAAACTACTAATCACTATAAATCTTGCCTGTGTGTGATTCCAGATACATGTTTTTCTGGCCTGGTCTAAAAGACTTACAGTGTGGGAGGTACATCCTGAATTTTTCTTACTGTGAAAAACATTGCTTCTGCTCATACCCTGTGAGCATGGTGATAGATATTCCCTTCCTGTTCTTTGAAATAAAACATGCATACATATATATCTAGAAACCAGATATATAATATGTGTGTATATAAAATACATATAAAGGCTGTTAAAATACATTAAAGGCTGTTATTGTATCATCCTCCCCCTCACATCCTCAGAAACAGCAGTCTGAGTTCTGTCACTCCCATTTCTGTGACTTTGCCTCGTAGCTCATGTTTTTTGAGCCTTTGTCTGGTCTTGCTTGCTTTGGGCAGCCTAAACTGAGCTGTGTCTGTCTCAGAGTGTGGGAACCCAAAACTGCCCCCTGTATTTCAGCTGAAGCCCTGCCAATGCTGAGTTGAAGAGAAGGATTCCTTGTAGTGTTGGATAGATTTTATCCCTGTTTATGTACTACATTGTGATGGTTGCATTTTGATGGGAAGAAGGCAGTGTGACAATATCAACCTCTGTTTTGTTACAGATCCATTATAAACCTCCAAGGCTTTTCTGAAAATAATTTGGGCAGATGATTCATTTTACTTAAATACTTTGCATTTGTCCCTGCTAAACTCCACTCTGTTTTAAAGACTTTTGCTTCAATTGATGAAGTTCATTTTAAATTCAAATTCTGTCCTTCAGTGTATTTGCTTTACCTCCCAGCTTCACAGTTACCTGCTTTAGTAACACTGTTCACTGTTTAATCATCCAGATCATTAATTGAACAAAATCAAAACACTGAACAGAATCAGATCCAGGGCAGGCCCTTGGGTACCTCTGTGTGACACGTCCTCCAGTTTAGACTGTGTACCAGTGATTGCTGCTCTCAGGCATCCACTGGTTTTGTACTCACGTTATAGCAATTTTATTCTTGCTCATACATCCCTGGCACCTAGTATTCTTATGAAATTATCATACAAGACCTCATAAAACTATTAGTAAAGTCAGGAGACAGGGACCCTACTGCTCCATCTTGCCTGTGAATTCTGTTACTCAGTTCTAGAAGAAACCAGTTTTCTTTGACACAATGTATTCATGAATGATTTATGTCTCTTGCTCTTTTTCTACCTGTCCTCCAGGTACTTGGAGACACTTGTTTATTTTACTTATTCCAGGTTTTTTTTTTTTTTTTAGCTGAAGTTAAACTGGATTTAGTACCTCCCTTCCACTTTTTTAAACTCCATTCACCCTATCTCAGTCCTCTGAGAACTCTCCTGCCTTCATTCCAGTCTTACAGCTGGAAATAATACCTGTTTTGGTTTGGGGATTATTTATGTTAGTCTACAGCTCTTGATGGATTTTCTTTTGTAAAATTGATGCAAAAAGGTCATGTAACACTTAATCCTTCTTGCAATCATCTATAAAATGCTCTCCTTTTTCCATTGGTTAATGGATCAATGTTTTCCACACTCTTCCCCTTATTAACAGATGATCTCATACACTGACTTTTTTTTTTTTGGTGTTATTCTTCATGCTTCTCCTTTGGACACCTCCCACTTGAATATTTTATAGCTGTTTTCCTGTGTACTGGAATAGGTCTCATACACAATCTTTGTAGTGTGACCAGTTTCCTACTTTCTGTTTGCTTTCTTTCTGAATTCAATTAAGACATTATGATTTAACCAGTCTTATCTTTTGCTGTACCCATCTCTCCTCTGCTTTGGGGAAAAATACAGCAGTGCAGCACAGTTTCAAGGTTTGCATTTTTAGGATTCTGATGTTTTTAAAGTGATGGAAAAAGAGGATGGTGACACCCCACATTAGGATAGGTCTATTTTCATTTAAAGAACTAACTAAACACAAATTGCTATACAATAAATATGTGGCTAACTACATGAAGTCAAAAAAGCTCATAAGTTGTGATTCCACTGTGTCATTAACTTGCCCACATCTCATATCAAATGATCACTGCTTAGCTGGGTTTTTCTAATGATGCTTTTGAGATAGTTAATAGGTGGTTTGACAGATAGTATTAGAATGCAAATGCCACTTATAAAGTTATTAATGGTCATCACTGTATATTTTAATAATGATTTTGGTGATTTAGTTGTGATCTTACAATGTCAGGTACTTTGTGCAATGTGGTTCATTTCCTGTCGTGTAGCAACCTTACCTGTTACTTCTGTGACTTAACTCTGATTTTTGAGACCCGTGCTTCTGTTGTTTCTGCATCTGTTTTAGTTCTGCAAATTCTCATTTTTGCAAAAATGAAAGTCTCTCCCAAAGTCTTTGTAATCAAATTTGTTCACTTATACAGCCTTTTCTGTTTAATTATTCTTCAAATGCTTAAACTCTTGATCCATAGCACAGAAGTACTTGGGAGAGCAGAATTTTGTGCACCAGCTGGACACAGTCAACAATACAAATTCTTACTAAAGGATGGTAGGGATTAGGAGGGTGATGATGCTGTGGATCACAGTGCTTAGTGAGTTATTGCATTTGGGTGGGGGCTGAATTTCCATCTCCTAGTTCTGGTTAACCTCTAACTTAATAACCATGTAAACAAGTATGATTCCAGTGATTAAGGTAGCGTGAAACTTTATTTGTAATGGGGAAATTTAGTGAAGTATTTTAACTGCTACATTGCAAAAAGAAAACAGAAAATCCAGTAACTGCAGCTCTCAGGTTACAACAAAGTTTTGGGGTGGGGGAGAAATGAGTGCCATAGGTGAGATTTCAGTGTGATGCCTCATGAGTCCAATATGTACTGTTCTCCTTACTTCCTAAGAAATAACACAAAGCATTTAGATTATAGGGTAGAATTTCCTTCTCCCTGAAATTTTGGCTGTGCTGTCCTCGAAAATATTTTGCTCAGTTCTTGAATGTACTTTCCTTGAAGCTGTGTGAGCTTCACTCTTAAATTCAAGCTGTTTCTACAGACTGCCTCTAGAAAAGTCATTTGTCACTGCCATTAGTCGTTTAGTACAGATATTGTCTGCAGCCTCTGAGCTTCATAAAACAGACAGATCCTTATCAGTAATCAATATTTGTAATATTTGTTAATATAAATCTGTCACTACTGACTCATCATTTGAAATGAATTTGAGACAAAGCACTTTATTACAAGGCTGGTGATCATGGTAGAAGCAAAACCTATAAAACTACCAGGAGTGGGATCCTTAACTTTGCTGGCACATCAAAGTCAAAATGCATGGACTTGAATCCTCATGTGGAACCTAACTAATAAGCAATAATAATGGAGACTCTTGACACATTTCCAAATTGCGTAAAGGTCTTCATTAAGATGCAGCAGCTGTTTATTTTCAGGACCACATGGTCTAGTCAACGTGATAACAACACAATGGAGAGGGATCAGCAAGATTGCCTTTAGTGGAAAACACCCACATCTTTCTTATCCACTCTAATGGGTCAGTAAAGAAGTAATTTTCCATTTATTTTTTCCTTTCCAGTATGCCTTAGGCTAGGGAGGTCAAATAGATGCTAAAGAGAAAAACTGCATCTGGAACTAGTCTGAAAATAAATATGTATCCCATGAGTGGTGCTGTGTACAATTTGCTTAGCCTTAAAAACTAAGTTTGTCTGCCAGTTGATTGCCTGCTTCATCGAGGAAATCTGCTTAGCCTGTGTGATTCTGAGAGCTCTTTTTCTTCAGTTTCAAAATCTGAGGGATGTGAATTAACTATTTCCCATTTCTTGTTTCTTTCAGCTTTCCCTTTCACATATCAGAGTCATATTACTCACCAGCTTCCTTTTGGCTGGTTTGCAACTAGGAGATTTTTCAGTGAGCAGAGACAAGCTCTGGATTTTTCTGCTATGTAATGAAACTCTAACAGCCTTGAAATCTTATGGCAATGCCTGACATAAAATAACACCTGACTCTATCATGTCCTTCCTTGCAATTCAGTGAGATGAATTTAAAAATCTTATATGCTTTCTAGGTAGAGGCATATCCTGTTGCACTCTGTGTGTCAATGTAATTGTATTTATTCTACCTGCTTTAGTTCATTAGTAGTGCAGTCAATGCTCTGATACCTTGGCACTGCACATCCAGCTATGAAATATGCATCTTGGGTAATTATTTCTGTTCAAGAACAGCTTGCCAATTCCCTGGTTTTGAATGTCTTTCACTTGATATTGTAAATGAAACACCGTATCAAGTGGTCTTTTGTTTGCTTTGTCTGATAGTCTATAAGGAGCCCAGCTGACCTATTTAGTAACACCATATTTCTACATTGATCTAAAGTGGAACATGGTCAATAGTAGACTGTGAGCTTACTTTGAAATAGGAGGTGATCTGACTCCTTTCCTGGGTTTTTCCTATCTGCCCCTTGCACATGCACTTTTTCTGAAGCAGAGCCTGCTGCTCAGATATGAGGCAAAACACAGGCCATGGAGTGTGCAGTGGTTTGAAACCGAGCTCTCATTGTGTAGCCTGTTGAAGAATAAGATCTGTAGACCCCTTGGGCTCCCTTTTACCTGTATCTCAATGTATGGGCCGCAGCCAAACTCAAAAGTCCACAACAAATAAAAGTAGACTCTTTAATATTATATAGTGCATACCTAAACATGGTGTTCTTCTTAATCACAGTTTGCTGTTGTGGCTGTGTAGATTCCATGTTGCACTTTTATAACATGGCTTATATTTTCTTCTGCAAAGTGTCTGTAGTAAAACTCCTTTAATCCTTCTCAAGTTCTTACAGAACTCAACTGAAGCTCCAAGGAGTAAGGGAATCTATTTTGAAGTTCCAAAATTTACTCTGTTTGAAGTGATTGAATTTTTAATTTGAGTCACTGAAAAAGCCTGGTTGAAGAGACACGGGTGACTCAACTGTCTTTACTGAAACAATGGAACAATTGCACTAGCTTGAAAGGGTGCCTTTCATTTTTTGTACTGCTAAGACCTTCTAAATATCAGCCACATGTCACCTGACATGTATATTCTATTATTATGATTGGACAAAAGACTATACTGCCTCGCTTCTGGCTAAAAGAGCAGCAACACTTGGGACTGCTAGGTCTTAGCATTCTTGTTAACGTGCACTTTTTAAGCAAGTGTTACTCTATTGATTCAGTATTTTTTCTGTCTTAAAATCAGTTTATCAAGATAAAGGAATAGGTTCTGATATCTAAATATACGTTGGTTGGCCTGAACTATCTGCGAGCCTTGCCTTTGTGTTCCAGTTTCTGCTTCAGTGTACCTTCTGGTCAGGCTGTTCTTAGGATTATACATATGTACAGTTTGCAGAGAGAATCAAGCTTATTGTTAAAATTTCACTTTATTTTGAGATAATCTTGAAAGCATAAAGATTTTTATGGTGGGACTTGAGACTCTCATTTGGGTGCTTTGTCATGTACTAAATAGCATAGTAGTGCCTGTCTGTGTGTTAAAGTGATGAGAACTATTCTCACCTTCTGAGCTTTCAAACAGTCCCACTTGCAAAATGCGTGGGTAAAAAAGAAAATGGATAGTTTGTTTTCTGTGAATCCTGGAGATTGTATTGATTGGAGGCACTTCTAACAGCTCAGTATCCATTGGTCTTGTGGAGAGTCTCTTGCAAGATGAAGGATTGCATAGTATTATTACTTTAAAATGAAGAGTTTGAATTGAAAGAACAAGCTGATAGTAAACAGATATCCTACATTTAATCTTATCTCTTGATTTTACTGATACTGAAGGTTTTTAAAAGCACTGGTTATCTCTTTCTGCCGTTTCGAAAACGTCTTCACAAATTTCTGTCCGTTTGATTTTATTTTCACTTTTTTTCCCCCCCCACAGGTTCCAACTATGGGAGTCCCCGTCCAGCTCATGCCAACATGAATGCCAACGCAGCTGCAGGGCTTGCCCCGGAGCATATCCCTACTCCGGGGGCAGCTCTGTCCTGGCAAGCTGCGATCGATGCTGCCAGGCAAGCCAAACTGATGGGCAGCGCTGGCAATGCAACGATATCCACAGCCAGCTCCACGCAGAGGAAACGACAGCAGTATGGGAAGCAGAAAAAACAGGGTACCACCACAGCCACCCGTCCTCCCCGGGCACTGCTGTGTTTAACACTGAAAAATCCCATCCGGAGGGCCTGTATCAGCATCGTCGAATGGAAATATCCTTTCTGATGTTCTCGCTCAGAAAAGAGCGAATCGTTTGTGCACATCAGGTGCTATTCAGAAGCGTGGGGAAATCAATACCTTAAGTTGAAAGGCGCTGCTGGGAACTTAAAGTACATGAATAGTTTTTGATGTCTTAACTGAGGTCATTTATGCTGGGGGAGGGGGAAGGGAGGAAGATTAGAGCTGAAGCCTTAACTACACCTGTGTGTAAGAAACTACTAGAAGTTTAAACGATGAGGGTTAGGAGTTGAATTCTGCTCTTTCGAAAACACATGGCCCAGATTGAAATGGATGGGAGATACTCAAAGTATCTGAGGTCAGAATTGAACTGACTCTATGGGATTGACAGCAGCTGCTGGCTTTCCTTTCTGGGACTTTTTGTTTGTTTGTTTTTTAGATATTTGTTTTTGTTTTCTGGTTATTTATTTGTTTGTTTGTGATTTGTTTTAGTTTGGGGTTTTTTGTACTGGTTTTTTTTTCTTTTTTTGTTTTTTGGTGGTTGCTTTTTTTGCAGGCCCTTAGAGGTACCACCAGTCAACAGTACTTTGGTACTTTGAATTTCACGCTTTTTTTGTTAATCAAGTGGCATCACACTTTCTACAGTATAGAGAAAAGAATGGGGCAAAAGGAGGAGGTAAAAATACCACCAAATTTATGCAGTAAGATCCTGAACCAGGGCTCAGGACTGTTAATTTTATTGGAATTCCACTTAAACGAGTAAGGCTCAGTAATGTATGGTAAGGGATAATGCTTATCTAGAAGAAGGGAAAAAGAAACACATTACAGTAATCCTACAACATGTACAAATGCAGTGCAGAGCCAGATCTAATTGTCTGAACATGAGACAGACTGTGCCACAGACAACAGATAACCACTGACACAGAACTGCCCCATGTGAGAGTCAGTACTGCTTCCCTGGAAAACCATTGAGAGCTGGGCCAATGCTTTTAAGTGCAAGGAGCAAAGCCCTTCTAGTCACCCAAGTCTGATCAGTGCAAGCTGGAATTTGAGTATTTGGTGTGAAACACAAACTGAAATAAAATACATCTCCCTTGCATCCCCCAAGAGAAAACAATACTAACCCTAATCACAGGCTAATGGGGTGCTTCAGTAAATACAGAAGAAAATGCATGTTTTTAGGCATAGATAAGCAAGTCAAGGGAAGGTAGTACAGAACTTGGCAGTAGTTAGTATGACAAAAAATGAATTAAGGCATTTAAGATAATATGATAATATTATTCCTTTGGGTGTCTGGTGGGATGTTAGAAAGGTGAACATAAAAAATGAGTATATTAAATACTGCTGACATAGACATATTTTGCAGATCAAGAACTTGTTAAAAATGCCCCTGTCAATTCTTAGATGCCCTTAAACTACCTGCCTACCTATTCCTTTCTTCTTCAGATGCTGATTTTTAATCCCCTGATTAAGTTTGCTACTTTTTATTGCTTCTGACATAGCTCTGATACCTTAAGCATATAATGATTGATAGTCACTAACAGGATGAAGCTGAGTATTGGTTTAGCACCCCAGCACCCCAGTAACCACATGCCTTTAGAGAAAGCACAGAGTGACATTTGATAGATGAATAAGATCAGCAATGAATGATGTGTTGTAAAGCAGGATACAGCACTGCTGAGATCAAGAGAGGACCGAAACAATGCAATTAAATCAGTCCAAAGATGCTGAAGCTTGCATTTTTTGGTTTTGTTTGGTTTTGGGTGAGTTGATGGAAGTTTTTTTTCCACTGGAACCTCTCATTGCACATCTAGTGTTTATAAACATGAAACACTTCAATGACAAGTAGCAATATCAAAGGACTGTGATAAGGTTTAATTTTATTCTGTATTCTGACTTTTCCTAATTGCTAAAAACTAATGAGGAAAGCTTAGCTTTATTTGCTGAACCACTAAAGTTTAAGCATAATAGATATTAAACAAATATCATATGGTACTTCAGTGGCGTTTCTTACCCAAACATTATAGTGTTAAGAGCCTGAAGGTGCAGTTGCATTTATGAAAAAGTAGAACGAATTAATTGCCTTATTTTGCAAAGATTTAGCTACGTATTTAATTTTCTGCTTTGTCTGCACTGTATTTGTAGGTGTTACATAATTTTATTTTTACAGTGCAATAAAAAGAAGTAAAAGAAAATATGCATAAACAGTGATAAGTTAATAGATGATAATCCTGCCAAAAGAACAACAACAAAAAAATCTAGGAAATAAAGCAATTAAGACCAGGAAAGCCTATGGAAGTCCAGGTGTTTAAGCAGTACACATCATATAAACAGCCTGAGGTATATTCCTGAGAAGACTCACTGATATCACATGGAATCTACCTACCCTGACCTGCTCTTGTTCCTCCATAGTATCATATATCTCCTACTATTAAAAGGCTTAAGCACAGGAGTCTGGTGATTTTGGAACGTGTTGAGTCTTCCATATGTGAAATGTAGAATATATTTGAGTATAAACAGCAGTCAGGTGCCTGGAATTTCTGTTTATCTTGCAGTTCAGCTGCACATTAAAAGATCTTCAGGTTTTTTTTTTTGCTGAAGCCTGCTGAGAACAGTAGTCTGCTGACCAAAATCACCCATGCTGTGTTGACATTTGGCAGCGCTGCAGAGCCAGTCCCATGGTAGATAAATTCAGGCTCAAATGCTCTCTGTGGCACAGGTTATGCTTGGCATTCTCCCTGTCCTATCCTGCTCTTCATTCTCCTCCAGAGTACTGGTGAGTTATCCCAGAGCTAACCTCCAGGATATGCTTACAGGCAACTAAATGTAGACAGACTGTAAATCTGGTCTCTAGTCTGAGTTGGGAGACACTTCACAGCAACTGAGATCAAGGAGTCCACTGAAGTAGATGAAGTACAGTGCCAACAAACCAGGCAGTAGAAAAATGCCCTTTGATTCCAGTGGACAGTCAAAGAACATTGAGGTCACACAGGACTTCTTTGTTGAACATTCCAAATGTTTTTTGGTTTTTTTTTTTCCCCCTTACAAAGTTGCTGCAAGGTTGAAATGCCCATGAATTGTTGCTAGTTTCTCTGTCATAAGGAACTCTTAGCTTCCTGATGTCCCTAATATACTGTGCAGGCACATTTGTAGTCTCTGTGATGCCAAATAAAATGTGAATAAAAGAAAAAGAAATATTCCCTCAAATAATTCTTGAGCAAAACAAGTATACCTGGCAGTGTAAGCACGTTTTCAACAAAGCCGGTTTTTTTACCATAACAAAATTTATCATCTTTGAAGCATCTAGCAATGTGTATTCCTTGGGCTTTTACATTTAACTTTGAGATATGAGAGAGAAACTGAGAAAGGGGGAAAAGAAATACAGCAACTACAACAAAAGAAAAAAAAATTAAAAAAAAAAACTCCAACAAAACCCAAACCAAAATGTTTGTTAAAATTATTCGAGAATTTGTAAATGCAGACGGAAAAAGACCAAGAGAAACTAATCCAAGAGGAACAAAGGCAGTCCTTCTAGAGCAGGTTTCTGTTAATAAAAATAGTACAACCACACTAGAAGGAAAATCGTGAAAATGCAATCTAAATAAATTAAAGAAGAAAAAAACTTTTTAGAAATCTGTGTTTACTCTGGCACGCGACTGGCCTACACTGCCTTTGACATATTAGGAAGATTCTTGGCTGGAAGCTCCTAAAAGCACTTAAAAAGGCATATGCTTCTTTTCAGAGTATAAGGGGCTTGGAATGCTTTCTTTAAACAGAATTCTTATAAATTATTTTTTATTTTATTTTTGTGTGCACATTTTGGAACAATTTCCTTAACTCCATTCCTCAGACCATTTGAAATAATTATTTTACTGACTATTTTTGCCAATTGTGTGGCCTTAGCTATCTATATCCCCTTTCCAGAAGATGATTCCAATGCCACCAATTCCAATCTGGTAAGTCCTCGATGGTGTTTTGTCTTGGTGTTTTGAAAGTCCTTTTGAAAAGCGATCCTAGAGACTGTTGAAGCTGGGGAACATAAATATATCCACCAACTGTGAGAACATACTGAAAATTGGGTTTGATTGCTATGTCTTGTTTATTCACATTAGCACCTGTTTACAGTTGAGCTGGATTTAGAAAAGAATGTTCCAAAAATTGTGCAGGTGCTGTGTGTGGTGTTTAGGTTAACAAATTTCTGCGTGCTGCAAAAGTGCTTGGTAACTTTTAAACTGCAGGTATTTGGGGAAGATATCCTTTAATCAGGGATTATATGGTGGTTTTTGTCTTAGAATGTGCTGTTGTGAAATTGATACTGTCCTCCTCTCGGGTGATACCTGAGAGCACAGCTTGATGACTGATTTCTGGGAAGTACATTCATGCTTGCATTGCAGACACATGTAGTTATTTGGCTGAAGAGTGTTTATGTGGTTATTTTTTTTTTTAGTTGTGTTTTTTTGGTTTTTTTTATTCTTCTCTCATATTGGGGCAATATAGCTTTTCTTCTGTCACCACTGATGGTAGTGTTGGTACTTTGGGATAGAGCTGTCCATATAAAAAGGCAAGAGTGTTTACTTTTGGCTTAGCACGAAACCATAGCCAAGAATTTTGTCCAGTAAGGGCACAACACAAAACAGCTCTGGAACACAGTTCTCTGAATTAGCAGAAAACATTTTTTTTCCTCTCAAGTATGTGAACAAATCTCCTATTTGTCTGGTTGAATCAGGATGAAAACTTACTCCCAGAGTTTAGGAGCTGGGATGTTATTTCCTGATTAAAATTTATTGAGACTTAAGAAATTTTAGAGCAATAGTGGAGAAAAACAAAAGCCAAACTTCTAAAGTAGCGACAACTGGGATGGCTGACAGACATTGTAATTCAAAAGATTCATGCTGTTCTTGGAAGTCAGTCATTTGATTAGATATCTCTTGAAGTTTAATAAAACACATTACAAACTTCGTGAATTGCTGAAACAGTACTTTGCTTAAAAAAAAAAGGGGGGGCGAGTAAAAAATTTGTAGTTGAGTGCATTTGCACTGTAACTTCTTTAAGAAATTTAAAAATAGGAGCAGAAGGTGATAAATGATTGTTAACTAATCTCTATATTCAAAATATATGTGAGTTGGTCTTTTTTCTCTTTGGTTGCTCCTTGTTAGCATGACTGAGTGTTTAACAGTGGTGAATTGTGGTATGGATGTTTAAAAAACTTCAGAATGGCACCTCTCAAAAGTTACTATCTTTAATAAAAAGCAGATTTAATTGATCCTTTGGTGAAAAAGACAGTATGTTCATTGCATGTTCTGACTTTCAAGGCTGAAAGAGGAAAATGAAGCAGATTTGAAGGTCAGAGGATCCCAATTTGTCTTGAGTTTAATTGGATGTGGGTATTTGCCTTAATTCAGTGAGGAGGCTGCTGGCTAATACTGGATTGGAAGTATGTTCATAGCTGAATGAGATGTATTGAAACTGTTCTACAATCAAGAAATGTGTGCACCTCGCTATTCTGCATCTGTTTTGCAAGACATCTTTTGCATCATTTGGTCAGTCTATCAAAACTCTCATGTTGTTTGTGAGTAGGATTTAAAAAAACTCAACCAAGCAAGAATTATCATCTCAGGAAAGTTTGGAAATGTTATAGCCTTGAGGATGAGGAGGCGTTGTTAATTTATCTAAATAGCTGTTTCACAGAAGTAGAGGGAGAACAAAGTTAAATGAGGAGTCTGCTTGAGTGCACTTTTTGTTCTTTGTGTCTTAATGGAAAAAAAATTAAAAATGGAAAATGGGATTCTAATGTATCCCATGGGGGGCTTGTACTGGTGCAATCAAGGCTCTGTTCTACACTACAGATGAAACCCTTGAGCTCTGACTGCTCAGTAGCCTTTGGTCCTGTTATCTCTTGTTAGTCTGTGTTTGTGGTTGCTGGATTTTGTGTGTTTTGTGGGTTTGTTGTTGTTGTTTTCTCAGTGATATACATGTCTCTTGGCATGGATATACTGCTGTTGAGAAACACACTTCTGGAGTCATGTGCTGCACTTTGTGAGTTATGTCCTGAGAAACAGAGAGGGGAAATGGAGGCAAATGGGTGAGATAAGGGTGGAAAAAATGTTAGTTGTGCTTTAGAATGGGATGAAAGAATAGATGAAACTTGGAGTTAAAGGAAAGGTATTCCATAAGGCAGGAACTGTACAAGAGTGGACCTTATTGTCAGAGAGCCAAACCGTACATGGAAGAGACTAGAAAGAAGCTGGGGTTAATAATATGTTTGTGTAAAAGCTCATCTCATTCTCACTTCATCTTTTTCATCTTTTTCTACCTGTGAGCATGTATTTCACAATCAAATTTATTTTGTACCTGTGAAGTCCTTGAGCTCCAAAGGCCTTAATCTGATACAGGCAATGAGTGTCTGTGTGCAACGTGTGCACGGGGGTCAGCAGTGTGCACAGAGGTGTGTATTGAGCAGAACTGTGATCAGAGGTGTACAGAATCTTTGTAGGTGCCCAGAAAAAATCATCCCTGTGTGAGAACCCTTGATTCACTTCCATTTTGTAATTTAATCTTTTTAGGGTTAAAGCTACCGCAGAAACTCCCTCATCCCTGGTTTCCTGAGCCGTCCCTAACTTCTTGAGACACAAGAAACTTTCTACAAAAAACATGATGGGCAGTAACTGTTTTACAGGGTCTGAAAGTGACAGAACAACAGTTTTCCAACAAGCTGCCACGTTTCCCTTAGGGACTGAATATTCCTCCTCTAAGGTTTTCTTATAACTTTTCAAACAAGGTGACTGAAGGAAAAATTCAGTCAGTTGTTTTTAACAAGATAGTGGAGTAGAGGGCGGTGAGGGAAGAGAAAGGAATTCTGGATTGTGTGAGTGGCTTCTTTCCTTCTCTGTATAAAAGTAAAAAATGATACCTACATAATGTTTTGATGAATAATTTCTCTGTGTGAAGTTCATAGCTGTAACCAGCCATTGGTCAAATAGAGCACACGTAGTGCTGCATGCCTTCCACAGAAGTCTTGGAGGCTCATTTACCTGTAAAAAACCATCTCTCCATTTTAATAAGCTTTATCTACAAGATGTATTTGATGTGATACCACAGTGATGAGCATTGGAACTAACTACAGAAGAGTCCAGTGAAGAATTCCTTCCCTTTTGCAGGAATTGTGAATAGCTGTTATGTATTACAAGTTTAGGCCAAATATCACACAGATATTCTGACTGTTTCTCTGCAATCTGTCTTCCTATATTAATAATTCCTGCAAATCCTCAAACCATTTTTATCAAGTCTAGGGATGGTAACTTGGACTGTGAAGCACTTTCATTTTCTAAATGTCCATTTATACTAAACCCCAAATTCCACATTTTTATGCTGCCTGCAGTGTCTTTGTCACTGGCTTTAAGAAAAATGCCAGAACAATATAATATACTCATAATGAGTATAATATACTCATAATATACTCATAATATGAGATGCTTGAGATTGGCTTCAGCAATTTTTATATGTTACTTCTGCAGTGTGTTCCTGGAAAACTATTGAACTTGCACAAATGGAGGGGAGTTGTATTAGGTGCAAAATTTTTTTGGCATTAATGAAATTGCTGAGACTTTATTTAAATTTACTTGTAAAGTAAATTTCTGTGCAAAGAGCCATTGTGTATTAATGTAGTCAGGAAGATTGGAGCTAGTTTGAGGGGAATTAAAGTTAGCCTGCATCAGAGGCTGCAACTGATATGGAGGCTTTCTGCTTTTGTCCATGCAATTATGTATTAGAACAGAGATAACAGAATAAAACTATAGACTGCCTAAGATAGGAAGCTGAGAGGAAAATGTTTCTGTCACTTTACTGGCAACTGCAAATGGCACAAGCCTGGACAATGTCACAGCATGGTGATAACATAATGAGGTTAAGACCAAAGTTTGCAACACGTTCCAGGGAAGGCAGCTCAGTTGGTTGTTTATGCTTTGGATAAAGAGCAGGAGAATATTCCTAGTGTTGTTTTGATAGCTCTGCTTTCCCTTTCTTGTCCTGATTACAGGAAGGAAATCCTGTTGTACACTAGTTAAATTTAAAAAAAGATCTCTTGTGTTTATATGTGAGCTTATAATGGGATGTCACCCTTGGACTAATTTGTTAAACCTGAAATAGGACCCTGTGAAAGGAAAGATGGGATTTCTGCTTGCTTGTTAGTGCTTTTGTCAATTTGTGTCTGCCTACAGGAGGGGGGCTTGCCTTTCAGGAAGGTATGGCTGCTTTATTAACTGGTGATTATGGTACTATCCGCTTGAGCTGGTGATTCATGTATTAGAAAAGAAGAAAGTGTCTTTAGATTTTTTTTTTTTTGCATTTTCAACAGGCTGACACAATACATGTGGATGTGACTATCTATTATGTTTCTATATATTGGCATAACAAACTTAAGCATTTTTTTTTTTGTGTCCAGAATTCTGGAGTCACCAGACTGAACAGTCTCTCAATTTTTGTTGTGCAAAGTCAGAAAGTGTTAGAGAGCAAAGTGTGGGTGAGAGGGTCAGGAAAAGAAAGGGTGGCTTTTCTGCATAAGGGTGAGGAAGAATACTGCACAAAGGCTTTTGGTTCTGTGATGTCATTGCTATCATGCTCCTGTGTGACAGTTTCCAGCTAGTAAGTGCATAATGAGAGATGCTAACATCAGGGGTGAGGTGCAGGGTGGGATAGAGTGCATACCAAGCTAATAAACTCTGATAGGTTTATTACCTTGGGCCTCGTGCCAGCACTGCTACGACTGTGGGGGAGGTTACAGAACTTGAAAAGTGAGGAATAAGTGACAGAAACTGGAAGAGGGATGCTGAGGACTTTGGAATGGGACGGGAGTCAGGATGAGGAGAAGAAAGGAGATTTTACCAAAAAATCCTTCAGGACTACTTCCAGAAAGATTGTGAATCACTGTGATTCTAAGGAAGTTAAATATGATGGAATTTAGGCTCAGCATTTCCCAAAGTTCTCAGAAGTCCTGCCTCTTGCAGAGAGAGGCTGATACTCAGCATGTCTAGGTGTAGCAAAACACAGGGTGGAAGAATAAGCTTTGGGTTTAGAGCAAGACATTCAAGCTGGTCTGCTGGTCCTAGTGTTGGTCCTGTGTGGCCTTGGATAAATTGCTGTCTCAAGTTTCCCATCACACAGACCATTAGAAGAAGTGCTGTAGAAAGACTGTCAAGGAAAGAATAAAATCTGTAACAATCAGTTCCAAGACAGTGGTCACTAACTGGAAAAATAAAGGTAAAAAGTAGCTTTTTTTTTTTTTTCCTAACACAGTGGTGTAATTTCCTAGGCTTTACTAAGATGGAACTGGTAAAGTGAAGATTGACGTCTGTGTTACTAGCAGGACCAAAACTACTGGGTTCCCTGAGTCCTGATCCAATCCCAGCCTTCTGCTTCTCTTTATACCAGTGGCCCCAGTGTCCTCAACCAGTCTGTGCTTCTTTTTGTTTGCCACCTCTTTGTCTGCTCTGAGATCTCTCATATGTGTGTGTCCCTATTTTTTGTTGCTTTTTAGATTCATTATCTTTGCTTTGCCAAGTAATTTTCCTCCTTCCACTACAGCTTCTACCAGACCTGTCCTTTCTGCTTTTTCTTTTTCCTTCTAACTTCAGTCTCCCTTCCACAGTGGTTTCATATGTTTCCCACCTGTTTCCTCATTTGATCTCAGTGCTACGTTCACTCAGCTTCAGCTTCCTGGCCACTTCTCTTGTTAATTCTACTCTTAAATTCTTTTCTGCTCCTAAACCTGGTCTCTGTAATCAAGTAATTAATCCCAGTGCACATTCTAGGCTTCTTCTTTCTTATTTTCTAGCTCCGTTCTCAACACACTGGTCTCCTAATCTGAGCCTGTCTCTGGTTTGGCCTTAACTCTTTTGCTTTTGAGATCAGTGTCCTTCCTAATGATGTCTGGATGCCAGCAGTAGAAATACAGAGACAGCAGCCTCAACTCAAAGCTCAGTTGCTTTATTCCAGCTTGATTCAGAGCAGATGAGAACAGTTATTGTATGGGTCCTTGAAGGCCTCTGTAGCCCTTGCTCAGCTCTGTGGATGTGACTCACGTTCTGGTCTGCAGAAGCTGTAAGATCATAGAATGGTTTGGGTTGGAACAGATCTTAAAGATCGTCTCATTCCAACCCCCCTGCCATGGGCAGGGACACCTTCTGCTAGACCAGGTTGCTCAAAGCCCCATCCAACCTGGCCTTGAACACTTCCATGGATAGAGCAGCCAGGAACCTGTTCCAGTGTCTCACCACCCTCACAGTAAAGAATTTTTTCCTAATATCTAATCTAAACCAGTTCTCTGTCAGTTGGAAGCCATTCCCCCTTGTCCTATTGCTACAGTTCCTGATGAAGAGTCCCTCTCCAGGTGTCTATGAAGTCTCCATTCAACCTTTCCTTCTTTAGGCTGAACAGCCCCAATTTTCTCAGCCTGTATTCCTAGGGGAAGTGCTTGATTAGTATTTGTAATGGCAGTTTGGGTTTTAAGTCTCAGCAGGTCTCTGAGGAGCCTGTGCAGAGGGAGGTTTTCAAAAGCCAATTTGGCCACACTTAAGTGGGTGGGCAAGGCAAAAGATGCAGCCCTGGCACAAAGGCCTGTATTGTGGTGGTCTGTGTGAATTGTTGCAAAGAATATGTTCACTAAAGGAAATAGTTGTTGAGTATTTTTTATTAAACTAGGATAAATCAGTGGATATTAATAAACTGGTTTTTTTCATACCGTGCACAAATGTTCAGCCTGAGACAGAAAGCAGCATGGAAAACTCATATTAGCTGGTAAAATCACAATTAAAAGCAATTGAAAACAGTATCTTAATTGAAAGGGTTGGGTAGCTTTAACAGAAGTAGTACTAGAGATTCACCTCCATTAATATCTTCCATATTAAAATGTAACATGGTGCTTCACTGAATGAGTGAGATATTGAAAAGTGGCATAATAGGCTTTCAAAATTAAATAATGAATTATATCTAATGCTGTAATGAAATCAAGTACATTTACATTAGGCAGTATGTAACATAATAAAGAAAAGAGGATTAGGAGACCAAGGGGGAAAAGTAGGTTTCAGATATGATTTGAAAGTGAAATATGTGCTTTTGAGGCAAAATTCAACTATTTAAGAAGGGCTGACCTGGTTTAGAGGAGCTGCAGAGGAAGCACCTTTGTATAAACAGCTCTAAGACTGGTTAGAAGAAATGGATACTCGTTTTCCTTATAGTAAGACCTCAAGTGTAATTTTTGTGTAAGTAGGACTTAAAGAAATAGTAACTTGAAATTTGCAGGTTATATGGTTCTGTGTAAGTGATTTTGAAATTTTAATTATATATTTTGGTTCTGATTGATGGCAAGTTTACTGGTGTAGTCCAAACATTAAGCCTTTTATCCCATTTCTTTAGACAGCTCTGATTACCATTTTCCCTTTCATTATGTATAGGCTTTCTAAAATCTTTGACTTAGCAAGTGTGTTAGATTTTTTTTTTCTTTAGGTGGCAATTATCCTTGTTTATCAATCCTCAAGTTCACTGTAGGATTTTTTTTGTGTGTGTTTTGTTTGGGTTTTGTTACTACTTGTTTTACCTGCACAGGAAAGAGGAAAAAAATGTTGAAGCAGACCAAATAAGAGTATTTAAGTACTGCTGTTTCACTGTAGTCTGATTCCTGCCACTGCAAAAGTAACAGTGTCTTTTAAAAGCAGTGGAAATTTCCAAAATGGCAGGTACTTTTTCTATTCTCCTTTTGATACAAGTATCCTTATCATTCTGTAAGTCTGTGGGATGTCAGACTTTTGTTTGTGAGTTCTTCAGAATCCTTTTAATGACATTAGGAAATAAGCATCCAGAAAATCTAGAAATACAATGGAACACATATGACCTTTAGATTCCTTCATGTATACTTTGTGTTATACTACATTCTTGGGTTTTCAGTCAGGCAAACTTCCCACTGACTTCACTGGAGTTCACTTGACTGTCACCCAAATCCAACCACTGATTTAGTGCATGCCATTGAAAAACAATCGTTGGAACACTGGGCTTTGCTGACATCTACAAAATCATTGACTCTAAAGGCAATGCTCCATGTACTTGTGCAAACCAGAAAAAAAACCCAACAACTTTTCATAGTTCCCTTAGAAATGAAAGAATGGATGTGCTGCTTGCCAAGGGGCGGAATCGCCGAAAGGGAAGAATATGTTTTGTGTGTTCGTCAGAGTTTTGACGGGCTATTCCTCTCAAGGACAATTCCTATTTTCCCCCATATTTTCTGACTCTTAAAACATGAGGGTTGGTATGTAGTAGCAGCTCTTCAGTCCTCCTGGCTGAATGACAGTCTGTACTTCCAAGCAAGCTAAGACCACGCATGAGTTTGACCCTTGATTGAGTTTGCCTACAACCTCATGGAAGAAAATCTGTTTTCTTCTTGCATGAGAACCATGAAAAGCCTTTACTTAGCAAAGATATTTCTCAGTTAAGATGATGATGTTGGGAGTTGACCAGTTAGGGAAAGACTTCCAGTAAGCAGCACGAAATTAATGTCTCTTCAGTAGGTTGCATTTCTGGTAGATGCTGGGAAGTTTGCATAGTGGATTATCTCCTTAAGATATCCTTAGCTAGTTCTGTTTCAGCTAAACCTAGGCAAGGGAGCTGGAGCATTTTTGGACAGCAGTGTTTTTCTAACTTTTTCCTATAACCTTAATAATTTGTGATGATCTGTGGGACACTAAGGAATGCATATTTTGCTCCACTGAGACATTTTAATGGTGTACAGCTTCAGACTTTTATACATGTGTGATATAAATTAATGTCTTGGTGCTCACAATGAGCTTATCCATGGAGACTACTTTAGGCTTGGATGCTGAACAGCTGGCCAAAGGAGCACACCTGCTCTTTGAAAGCTGTTACCCTCCTGAGGTTGCTGCTATACACTTTCTTTAGAGTCTCTCTAACAGTGGTGTCAACACTTTAGCCCCATGCATTAAATTTGGCAATGGCATGAGCAAGATGCCCAGCTCCCACAGTATGAACTTTCCAAAATGGAAATGGCATGTATGGATGTGTTGGCAAGCACACAACTGTTTTTCAGGCTGTCCTCATAAACTTGCACTGATGGAGAATTTGGGGTTTTGGAATTCATCCTCTTCTGCTGGTTTGCTATTGTCTGTTGCTTGTAAAATTTGTATTTAGGTAGTTTATATTAGAAACTGAAGCGAACATCTTTTGCATGTGATTATCTTCATCTGGTATGTTGAAATGTTTTTCTAGTTAACAATAAATGTGCTTAATCTCTCACTGTTACTCTTTGATCTAAAGCACGATGAATGCTTTTTATGTGGACATTTTTAAACGTTTTAGCTTTATTACATCCCCTCAAATATAAAACCTCACGCAGAAGCAGAACTTGCATGTAATTTTATTATTATTATTTTTATCCATTGAAAACCACTTACAGTTCAGTTATCCTTAAATGGCCTTATTGTCTGAGTCACTTAAACACAAGAATCCCTGTTTAGATGAGATTATGCAGCCAAACATGTGGTCACAAAAGATTTTTAAAGATCTAGTTGCATTATTGTTTCACAATCTAAACTTGTATTTAAAAACAAACAAACAGAAAGCTTCTCCTCATCATGGTCTCCAAGATAATGTCTGAATCTGAACAAAAGGCACATCAATGCCCTTCAGGAGTAGCTGGCTGAGATGAAGGACTGCAAGTTGAAATAACATGGAAGAGAATGCACAGCTCCTGTAGCTGTAAACGCTAAATCATAACAATGACAAAGGAAGATCTCAAACACACATGAGATTGGTATCACTGTGGTGACAGGTGTTGGGGCATTTAACTGTTAAGGATTGTTTTGCAATCTGTAAGAGTACAAGGAAGTCTGCTGTTTCTGCTCTTTAAAATCATTGCCATCCTTGCAACAAAGGAGAGGAAACAGGATTTCCAGCTTCCCCACTTCCATTAAATGCCTTAGGTACCTCCTGAGTCCAAGAAGCTAAGTGAGCATTTGCTTGTGCAAATACTGAATAATCATGTGCAGCTATAGGAACTGGAGTGGCACTGTATTTTCATCTGGAGTTTTCTATAACATCCAGTGCTGTATGTCAAAGTAGGGAGTTAAAAGTTGGCATCTGCAAGTAGATGTCTGGGCTGGATGTGCAACTGTGGCATACATCTTGTGTTGCATTGATTTCTACCAGCAAGAACCTGATAAATCTTTAAACCAAACAACTTGTATTCTAATTTTTATAAGTCAATAACCATGATATATTCTTTCCTTATTCAACCTGAACCAAATCTCAGCTGTGAATCAAGTCACTGACTATTTTACAGCTCCTATCTTTATTTAATGTTTTCATTGTATCCCACTTCTCATTTGACAGTTATACAATTTTTATCCATCTCAGGAGTGTGTGTTATATTTTCCTCCTGACACAAATAAATTCTTGTTTATAGCAGTTCATACTCCAGCATTACCCTTTACTTACTCAAATTAAATGTTTAACACATTTTACAACACACTTAAAAATTACATTGCAGTTTCCGCTTCTTGGGGTTTTTTTTGGTTTGTTTTTTTTCCCCAGTATTGTATATAAATATTAATGTCCAGATCTACTTTGTCTCCACTTTTCATTGTCCCTATGATAAAACCAGCACTGCTGCTGCTTTGTTTTCCTTTTGACACATCAGGATGTTGGATTCAAGTATTTGACAGCTCATAGGGGAAAAAGGAAGAAGCAGAAGAAGCAAAGTTGAATGTTTTAGCCTTTCAGAGGCCATGAATATGAGGATGTGTTTGACTATTTCTGATCTTTCTGTACTCAAATCTTATGAAGTGAAAGAAAGGAAAGGAAAATATGTATGCTGAAGTGTATTTGTAACTTTCAGAAGGCCTAATTCTGCTGAGTTTTGGACCTGTACTTAGCAGTCGTTGTACAGAGGATTTGACTATATGAAGGACATGGCATTTTAAAGGTATAAAGAGCAGGAGCTAATCTGGGGAAAATGCAATGTGGTATTTTAGAGGAGTAACTGCTGATACAACCTTGGAAGTACTTCTGATAAATAGCTCTTGAAATAAATTCAGTCCTGGCTGGCAGTTCCTTTTGGAAATGTTTACCTTTGCTTTCACATTTCAGTATGTATTGAAAAAGGAGAACACAGAGATGTTGATCCCCCTTCCAGAGGAAGAGAGATCACAGCTTGTATTCAAGGGATCACAGCTTGTATTCAAGCTGCTGCTCATGTGTTTCTCTCCTCTGTTCACCTTGGTTACTTCAAGTCATTTTCCACGGTAGACAGGTAACATTGTTGGGCTCTGGTGTGAATCTAAAGGAGTATGTTTAAAACAGTCAGAGTCTTTTGTGGTTCATTCCCTCCTTTCACCATCCAGACCTGAACTGACATGATTCCCAGCTTGCATGGCCACTGCTGCTTATTAATAAAACACAAAGAAATGTTTCATTGGATGATAACTTAATAAAATAGACTTTTTGTCCTTTTCTTAATAGAATAATAATTTGCCAAGCAGGATTTTTGAATCAGTGGTTCTTCAGTATGCCTTGGGCTTTTTTTTTTTAATGCTTCTATTGAACTAATACATTGAAGCAGAACTTATGAAGAGCGTGGCTTCACCTTTGCTAGGATACACTTCTGAGATCTTCATGTGGGCCAGGGTTATGGACGTTTCTGGATGATGCTCATATCAACTCATACCCCGAAAGGCTGTGTAATTTCAAAGGTAGGCCTTGTCCCTGTTATTCCCAGTTTTTAACAAAAGTACACACTGGTACTGACATGGATGTCCAGGGCAACAGGCACCAGGCTGGAGGCTTCCCCTTTGTGTGCAGACACAGCAGTAACTGAGCGTGTGGAAGGAGTGCCTCTTCCTCTTCGTTGCACCTTCCCTCCTGTCTCACTGGGATGTAGCAGGTCCATTGGGCAGTCTGTGTAGAAAAGAAGGCTGTTATGCTCTTGGAACAGTGGCAGAGCAGGTAAGGCCTTTCACTGCCCTCCCATGGGTGACTGTTTGTTTGAGCTTTGATCAGGAGAGTGTTAAAAATTGCCTCTAATCAATGCATGTGCATATATGGGCAGAGGGCTGAGTGCAGCTGAATCCAGTGACAACCACGGTGCTCTGTGTGCCTCTGGCTACAGGAACTGATGTGCCTTCACTGTTCCAGCCCACGAGGCAAACTGGGCTCTGCAGAGCCTTTGACCTTTTGAAAGCATGAAAATCCATAGGGAGCTGAAAATTATTCCTTTTTCATTGAACTGCTTAAAATAAAGTGGCCTATGACCTCTTGAAAGTATGTCTGACCCTGTGGGACTAGGGAGAGACCAAATGAACTAGACCATAGCAGGACCCAGAGGTGAGCACAAACTCACAGTTTGAGGCAAATTCCATAGATCAGACTATATTGTGAAGTGGGGAGGTGATGATTTCAAGCACCCAGTCTTGCTTTCCACTGGTCTTATAAATTAATGCAGTAACTTCTCGATCAAGCAAAGGGAAGATGTGTATAGCATATTTAGAAGGACAACCTCACTTCTCATTTAAAGCTGCTTAAGAATAATGTAACCTAAAAAAAATATAGAGGGTTTTTTCCCTCCATACATTCTTCTACTGCTATATGAATTTACACCAAGAATGACAATGTATTTCCTAACTCTATGTAAATTCTGACAGATCAGGCTTGAGTCATGGCTTGATTGTCTCTGTTACAAGGACTGTAATTTTTCCTGTTTTCCCTATTTCCTGGTAATCCTTCCTTTTTTTTTTTTTTTTAATTTTCCTGAAAGGATGGCCATTGGAGGTAGATAAAGTTTTAAATATTGCTCTCTCCTAGCACAGCATCGAAGTTAATAGCTCATTGGGCATCCTTTGGAATCTTATTAGCCATGTTACCCAAAGATTTGCCCTGATGCTTGTGTTCCGTTGACCTTGCATGTGATCTGAAAACCACCCAGAATAACTGTTATTCTCCAATATGTACTGACAGTCTGATAAGTTTGACCTGCATTCCCTGACCCCAGACATACACCTTTGTTTTTGATTATGCTGAAACACATTGTTCAATAGTTCCCAATTCTCTGATAAATACACTTAAGCCTGCACTGCTTTAGCAAAATTGGAAACATGCAGGTTGATCTCAGTTGGTAAGTAAGTCTTGCTTGAGCAGCTTGCAAACAACATGTTGTGTTTCTTCTGCTGTTTGGCTACTCCTGTCATGTCTCTCCATCTTCTCTCCATTGTACCTGCTGGAGCCCTGTGTTATATACAAGTAATCATGTAGTTATGCTGTTCTGCTATCAGTAAACACATTTTAATTGGACTAGAGAGCAAGAGAGACTGACTGTGAGCTTTGAGTCCGTTGTATTTAATTGCCATATTAAAACCTGTTATTTTAGATACCCTGGTCTAAATCAGAAAAGCGAGAACTGAAAGCTTGCAAGCAAATTCAAATCTTGCTTCCTAAGACACAGATAAGAGCATACACTCCCTCATCATACACAAGTGAGTAAAGGGATGACAATTGTAAAGCAAACACTGAGGGGAAAGTGGCTTATAGAATAATGCACAGGAAAAAGCACTGAGTGAATTTTAAAAGCCCTTGTTATGCCTGGCCAACAAGGATTGTACAACAATTTGTTCAGACATTTAATGCCAGAAAAATTTGTTCCTGCTTGAGGATATTTGCCATTTTCTTTACAATAGCAAAATACTGTATACAGACCTAAATGTTTTGGAATCTAATCTCGTCATATCCATCAAATGACCATGCTTGAGGTATTTATTGATGAGCCTGGATAAATCCTAGTTGAAGAGAACATCACATGTCTTGGAGTGAGTAAAATCCTGGGCATGATGCCAGACTCTCAGGGACAGTTTTGCCTTGATGGCATATAGGGATTTATACTTGTCTTTATTTTCATCACTGAGTGCCAGAGCAGGGAGAAAAGAGGCAGGAGGAAAGCAAAAGTACTGTATTCTCACATAGATGTTATTTACTTAAAAATTAAAATCTGCTCATTACCTCATTGTTTTCTGTTAAAAAAAATATCCTCCTGACTTCATTTTAGATGATAGTCTGTGCTAAACATAAATCAGACACAATACTCCCTCTCAACCTAAATTATTTTTTTTTATGCTGAAATACTCATAATCCTGTGACAGTAGAAGGTAGTTTATATTAAATAATCTTACACTAGACTGCTGATAAATAGGCTGAGTTCTTGGTAGATTATTTTCTTGCTGCCAGGTGATGTTTTGTTTCAGTGAGCAAAAATTCATTTTCCAGTCTGCTTTCAGTGAATCATAGAGAAGTATATACACTTTAAAGACGGAAAATGACCAATACATAAGCAGCCCTTTATGACTTTCAGTAAAACCTTTTGTTTCGATCACTTATTATGAATTTTTCTACTTGGGAGTTGATTGTCTGACTTGTACAAGGAACAATACTTTCCACCTATTCCCTATAGCCTCACAGGAAAATATCATTCCCAGACAAAAGTTGAGTCAGGAGACAGAAATGACTCATTCTTTGTACCATTCCCCTCTGACATTACTTCATGAACAATCAAGAGGTTTAGTCTGAAGTATTACTGTTGTATAAGAATGCAGAAAGTTTACATTAACTCTGGGGGAGAATGAAACAAGAATTTGAAGTAAGGTCCCGTGAGGGTTGATAATTAGATAAACTGCATTAAGCTGAGGAAATCCCCTAAGCTGAAAATAATTGAAGACTGGGAGAAGTATGCAGGAGAGGTACAAACCTGTCCTGTCATTGGTCTTCCTTTGGGTTTTGACTGTGGTCACTCCTAGAGGCACAATACTGAGTTAGATGAACTCTTTTTTTTTGAAGGGGTGGGGGAGTCTGAAGACCAGAACTTTGATATTCAAAACCCAGAAAGAGTCCAAGATTTTGCTCTGTGGTTTTGTGGCCAACCTTCTGCTGACCACAGAGGGGAAGGAAAGAAAAGGAAACAGTGTACTTTGAATACATGTCTTCAAAGGAGATCAGTAGTCTTTGACTTCTGGTAGGGCCATAGGATGGGTTGGGTTGGAAGGGACTTTAAAGATCAGCCAGTTTCAACCTCCCTGCCATGGACAGGGACACCTCCCACTAGACCAAGTTGCTCACAGCCCCATCCAGCCTGGCCTTTTAGTGAATTTGGTTTAACAAACATAATTGTTGTAACATAATAACAATTGTAAGTGAAGCTGAAGATTTGTGGCTTGTTATTATAATCAAATCTGAGGAAAGAGGAAGGTTCAAGGTTGTCAGATGAGACAGTAATGTAGGAGCCACAAAACTCAGGTAGACATCTGAAAAGGCCCTTCTGTCTCAAATTGCTAATTTTGTTGGTAATAATGTTTGGCTTCGTATGTATTGTGGACTTAGATCTGAATTAATTTGGGAAATGAAATCTGAATGTGACTGATAAAACTATTCACAGGGAATTTTCTACTTTCGCATCCCTTCACGTGGCAGAATTCTTCTCAAGAACATCACTTTAATTTTCTCTTATTGGTTTTTAATTAGGCTGGTCATCAAAGTCTTGTAAACCAAAACCACCAGTGATTCCTGGCATGTGATAATGCTGTTCATGCATATATTAACTTGGCATTGCTAACAGCAAAACTAAATTCTGTGCTTTCCTGAATCTTTCAGGATGCTGTCATGCGTTGTCCAAAGTACTGAAGGTAAAAATGGTCTTCCTTTTAAATAAAGAAGTATTTACTTTGGGAATTCAGTAATTGTGAAAGAGTATTCAGCAAAAATTTTTCATCTCAGGGTCGTACAAAGAATTAGAAGAGAGGAATTAAGATGAGATGGTAATCTCAGCTGGAAATTAAGGGGGAGGGAGGCAGATAATTTCATGGTGTTGGTTTGTTCATTTATGATTTATCCCTATATTCAAAACATGGGGTTTTAAATCTGATTTTGTTTTCACATTGCAGTTAAACAAGAAAGGTTGGAAATCTGTGAAGTGACACTACGAATAGTGCATTAGAGTCTTGGCAGTGTAGGGTCACAAAGAAGCTGACAATTCAGCATCAGATTTGTGACAGTTTTTGCTATATTCATGGAGTCCTTCAGCGGCTTTATTTCAAGGAGCTTTCAGTGGAGAGTCACATACAAGGACTATGAAGGAGATGGCAGGACCCAAGGCATTTCAGCCTCTCTCCAAGGAAAACAGACCTAGCAACATGGTCTAGATACTGTCCCTATTTTCATCAATTCCCTAGCCAGTTTGAGTCCAGATATAAGTGTCCTAGATATCTGAAAAAATGGATCTCTCTAAGGCCTCAGAAACCTTGCTGGAACAGAATCCTCTTAGTCTTTCCAATAAAGTTCCTGACTGGGGAACTTTCTTAGAAGACAGCTTACAGGAACAGGCTGTGCTTACTCCTCACACACAGTATCAACAAGTGCCAGCTCTAGTCACAGAGGGGTGTTCTACCCTACTTTAATAGGGTATCTGCTTCCCTTTTAGTCTTCTCACTTTCTCTGTATAGGAAGCACAACACCAGTCTGATATTTTTCCGAGGTGGCTTAGCCGGTTTAGCAGCTGTGGAGAGACCATACTGCACCCTATAGAAGCCTAGATGTGTGAGAATTTTGAGATGAATGCATTCATTCTCTGTATTAGTAATGAAAGGGAATTTCCCTGGGCTCAGGAACTAGCCTGAGATGAGCTCTGTGGCATCTAGGTCAGTCTCTAGTGTTGTCTGAATTGAAGGTCTGGATGCTGATTCTTTCTGTTGGAAAATATCCTGCTGGTTTTGCATTAGTTTTTGGCATTGCTCGGATTCTCTAGGAAGACAGTTCAGCAAAATTATTCTGAAAGCCAATAAAAATAAGCTGAAAATGGTTTTGGTTTTTTTTTTTCAGAGCACTAATATATCACCAGGATGCCATTAGAATCCAGGCATTGATGTATTTGCAAATCAGGATACTTTTCTCTGTACGCAGGCTTCTGTAAAATTTTGCTGTTAAATTTATCTTTTGTTGGTAAGGTTTCTTTTATGGACCGCTAGTGGTTGCTACTGATTTCCTGAGGATGTTAAAATAATCTGATGCAACTTGGAATAGCAGTTCTGAATTTCTAAGGACAGGCAAGCAAAACTGCTGTTACATAATCTGTGGATGGATCTACTTGACTTCTCATTGGCCCCTGTGCTCTCTGTATCAGCAGATGTGATTGGCATAGGCCACTCTCTGGATCAGTGAACTTCTCGGAATCTCAGATTTTTTCCTTTTTTTTTTTGTGACCTAGAATTCTGACCAGAACCTGTCTTGTTATATCATTCCTCATTTCACAGCTTTTCTAAGAATAGAATTGTCATGGAAAAAGTAATCATCCAGTCACAACTAATAAGGAAATTAGTGATATTAGTTAGTTGTTTCAGGGCATTTGCTGTCACTTCCTGCATTTGAGTTAGGTACCTGCATTTAGGACAGGCATCAACTCCCATTTGACACTTACTTCTTAAAGAGAACAATTTTAACAATGTCATGAGAAGGTCACAGAGCCCACATAAGTATCATCTGTGAGGGGTTATAGTGTTTTGCACTTGTAAATTATAAGTGCATGTATCATGACAATGCCTTTGTCATTTTAGTAATAGTTAATATAGTGTTTCTATCAAAAGCAGTTCAGTTCTATTAGGAAACTAATTATACACTTTTGAAAAGACTCTGATGGTACATAGGACAAAGGAGTTATAAAATAGTTATAAAAATCCTTGAGTTGAAACTTTCCAGTAAGTGACTCAAGCTTATATCCTAATTCAACCAGCACAAATAAATCCAGTAAAAATATATTTGACCTAAATTGTATGAATAACACTACAGGCTCTGTGTATTATCACTGATAGTCACTTTTTAAAAGATCAGTTTAAAACTGGAAAAGAAAATGTTTCTGTTCCTCTCCAAATTAAATTGTCTTTAGCAGAAAAATAGTCATTAACAATAAAATTATGTACTTGTTTCTTGAAATAACTTTATTGGGAAACAGAAGGAAGCTGCATTTAGTAATATTGTTCTGAATTTTTTTAAAGCAGCATTGAACTACATCAAATCATGAGCAAGATAATGTGTAAATATGGATTTTTGAATTGTTAACAATTGTGAGTTGGTTTATTGTTTTTACACTATGTTGATTCCATCAGAGGTGCTATGTTCCTTCATTACTGATACAAAGGTTTGTGGTGCAGTTGGCAAAATAGTAGTTCTGACCACAGATCAGTGTTTGGGACAATGTGTCTGTGGTGTGTTTGGGAGGGTGGAGGGGAGTCTGTGGTCATCACTGTTCAGGTGAAAGCAGTACAGTAGCAGTCTGCTTCTGACAGGGGTGTCAGGATTGAAGGAGTAGGTTGAATTTCAATGGGCTGGAGCTGATTCTAGAAGCATTTTGTGTGTCCTGATGGAAATGTCTTCCGTACAGATTCAGGTGAAGCTTCTCGTCTCGGGTTTGCTGTCTTGAGGGAGTGCAGCCACACAGCAAAATAACACTTGAGCAGCACAGAACATTTGCATTTAGCAGCGTGGAGTAGTGCATAGATTGATCTGTGCCATCTATGCCATTAGACTGCAGCAAAATTATTTAAAGAATCAAAGCTGCTAGGAGCCTTAGAGGTAGGCCAGACCCCATTGTGCTAAGCATTATAGAGATTAAAAGATGATTCCTGCCCCAAATCTTTCAGCACAGTGCTTGGAAGAAGCAATCCTGTGTAACTCAAAAAGTTTTCTCCAGGTGCTTGGTTATTTTTCACGAATGTGAACAGAGAATATGTCTATCAATACAAGCTGTTATCTGAGTGAGTTTATCTGAATATCAAGAGCTGTCTTGATGCCAGAGACATGTATAATAGCAAGTGGCATATATCATAACGACTTACTGCTTGATGCATCTATTTTTAAGAACACCTGAGTTTACAGAGCATTTTCAATTTCTTAAGCTGTGCAAATTTACCAAAATAGAAGGGGGGGTGTGTTGGATTACTCTGTCATATCGCTATATTTGACAGTGCAAAATGTAAATTTTTGTTTTTAAGGTATGTTTCCTGGTACAATTGGAAGAAAAATTACCTGTTGCCCCTTGCGTGTCTAGAAGTATGATAAAGTACCACTGCCTCAAAACAAAATATATGAGAATATAAGGATGTCATTGGAATTTTTTCGTGACTTATAAAATTAGCTCTGAATTATGATAGATATGTTTTCACCTGTATCTAATGAATGTAAGATAAAAAATGCATTAGAGGAGTACAAAGTAAGTTTAAAGCAAAGTAAACCAAACAAAAATGAAAAACCTATAAACTGTGATTTTGCCCTGGCTTTATGAACTCTTTCCCTGGAATAAATGTCATGAGTCTACTATGTTACCTTGCTGGCAAGTGTTCATAACCTGTGTATCTAGCCCCGTACTGGAAACTGAGGATTAGAATGGAAGAACATTGCCACTGTAATTACCTGGTCCACTTTCTATACAATTTTTGCTTAGATTTTTTTATTTAGGTTCTCCTTGTGCCCAAACCTCCTTAGTTTTTGTGATTTAATGTTTGAGAACCATCACAACTTAAGCTGATCAAGCACCAAGAATCATGAATATAGCCACAGTAGTCTGAAATTAATCTTTGAGTGGCTGGTTGGAGACTGTGGCCAAGGGGTTATGTTTTTCAATTTGCCAAAAGTTTCCAATCTTGTGGTGTGGGAATTAAAAGTAAATCAGGAAAGTGGATTAGGTTGAGAGAAGGAACAATAGGCATCAGGACTCTATTCTGTCATTGCCTTCAGATACTTTACGGGTGGATAACAATTCCAGATTGAATGAAGCTAAGTTTTTCAAGAACTGTGGGCTATGATAAATTTGTAACTAGAATTTGGAATGGAATCATCAGTATAAGCTGCATCCATATTTTGTAGCCCTTGCAGTACTGCTTTATCCTCCCTTTCTCAACCTCTGGCAGCAAATGGGATATATACACTTTAAATTTTGTATCCCATTCCTGAAGTCTGAAACTTAGAGGGAGGTTTTTATTACAGATTTACATGGTATAAGATATTGATGTAGGACCAGGGTGGAGAATGTGTGTTTTCCTCTAGATACAGAGTGATTGAAATAAAATAAAATAACGTAATAATTCAACTTCAGTCATTGCAATGAGTCACTGTCCCAAAGACTTTTTGTTCTGACACAGCAGTGGATTAAGACAGACTCTTCCACAAGTCATTTGGAAGAGCTGTGCAGCTGGCAGAGAAGAGGTGTGAGCATGTCTATCTCCTTGACAGGCCTGACACTCTTCCAGCTACATTAGGTAAAATTAACTGATTGACTGGGGGCAGCTTCTGGTTTGTGCCAGGATAAGGAAGAAGACCTTGAACATGATTTACCTTCATTTTGTTTTTCATAAACTTTTCGTGTGTAACTGTATTAAGGACAAGCATACTTGCTAGCAATACAAGTGCTTTTGTTTTCTTCACATGTAACTGTGTGCAGAAATTTGTGAAATGCTTATAAAGATATTAAACTGTAGGACTTGTGATAAAACAGTGTGGCAGCTGGACTTCAATGCAGGGAAGTAATGATTATCATAGTTTAATTATGCCACATACTTTGACATAAGAGGTTTGCCTGTGGGAATCAGTGAAGTTCTTTGCATCTCTATAATTTCCACATGTTCACAAATTTCTAATCTCATCCAAGAGGATGATGGAGATTTTGTGCTTTCCTATGAAATTTGATAACCTGGCCACTACCCAAAATAGGTTATCAGACTAGAACAATTAATTGACTGTACTGGATATTAAATGAGTTCTTAGGATAAGTTCATTATTCTATTCTCTGATTTCTTATGAATCGGGGTGGTGAAACTTTCGTCCTGTGGTTGAAATTCAGTAGGCTGAATATTATTACCTTTGATCTGGAGTGTCAAAATTTGTATTCTTGACAAACTCTTGGCTGTACATTGGTATTAGGAAGGAAGAACATAGCCTATATGTTAGTATAGTAGCTATAGAATAGAATTCTATAGTAGCAATAGAAATATAAGAAGAATATAGCTATTATTACACCATAATAGCTAAGAGGGATTTTGAACTTCAGAATGGGAACATGGGGTTTTAAAAATGAGTGTGCGGTAGTGCTGTAGTGAGCTCTAGAATGCTTCAGGAGTATGTTGCCATTGCCAGACTACAAAGGGTATTGGTTTCCTTGGGTAAGGGACTGTAGTGGTGTCTGAACAGATGAGTGGAAGAGGAAAAGTCATTATAATGCAAAACCTTGTCCGAGGAGGAAAAAATTTTTCCTTGTACCAGTTTACTCAGATCTAAAAGACATTTTATTATTTTGTGTTTCTTTTAAAATCTTACTGTAATTCTGAATTATATAATTTCTTGTGGCAGTGAATTTCAGTATTGATATAAAAGCTTTTATTTACTTATTCGGGCTTTTCTGCTTCGCCTATCAAATTTTCGAGGTGTACCATGAAAAAGAAAAGAAAATACGTCAAATCAACTCTGAAAAACACAGTCTCTTAAAAAAAACCCAACGGAATTTAGTAGTCTTTATTCTTCATTCTGGTAGAAGCAGCATGGTCAGCACTTCTGAAAATTAAACCACTGCTTTAGATGCCGAAGTAGAGGAGCAGAATGGTACCTTCAAGGAGTTACTCTTGCCTTTGGTTGCAAATATGGTTGAATAGAAGTAATAATAGCAGAAGTAGGGCACATCATGCCAGACTCTAAATAAAGAAAATTCCTTTATGACAAGAGATTAAAATCAATTTAAATATAATTTAAAATTAATTTTTTTCAATATAATAAGTACGTGATTTTGGAGCACATAAAGGAAGAGGGAGGACTTAAAATTTTGTTGTAGGGGCCAATGGAGGCAACTTAGGAATACGGAATCCAAGTTATTGCCATATGGAACTGTTTCTAGGTTTGCCTATGAAATCAGACTCTTCTTCCTCCCTGCCTGTGGCAGGAGTGAGCACAGTGCCCCTGTCCTCCAGTTACTCCAGTCAATGCAGGTCCCAGGAATGACTGTCCCTCTGCTACTCTCAACTGCCCCATTGCTCCTTTCTGTTCCCTGCTGCTGTCAGGATCATTACTTAGCCAAAAAACTGGTTGAAGCTGGAGATGGTAGGCTGATAACTATTTCGTATAATGATGGTATTTTTTACCAGTTTCTAATGGCAGAAATTCATAGACCAGCCCTCTCTGCAGAGGATGAGGAGTAATTCAGCTGTTAAGCATGGGAACTTTAATTTATTAGCAGAGGTATTGAAAGTTAGATGGAAAAACAAGAGAAAACTTAAACTATAGAATTAGTCCAGAGAAGGCTGTTTACATGCATTTTGCTACAAGAGTAAATTGAATAACAAAATAAAGGTACAAAGTTAAACACAATAAATCATAGAGGAGAACTAATTCATTAGAACCTAAAAAACTTTTAAAAAATGGAAATTCTGTCCAAACACCATTAGTAGATTGGAGCACAAGTTATGACACAACCTCAAGATAATATTTATTAAAAGATGGTAAGATAAATACAAATAATGAAATGCTCTGAAGATGTGATGTAAGATAACTGATTATTTAAACAGAGACTTCTGCTTCTAGTAGCAGATGACCTAGAGAAATTTTTATTGCAGAAAATATTGTAGAAATTGCTTATTAAAAACATTTTTTTAATAGAGAAATTTAGTACAGCCTCAAATGAAGATAAAACTTTTGGAATAGTTATGTCTCTTCCATGTATTTGTAGATTGATGTAGTTTGATCTGCTCCTTGACTGGCTCAGGATTATTTGGAGTTTTTTGGACTGGAGTGGTGGCAGTTTGCTGAGTTTTAAATACTTCTCTTTAAGTACCTATGGTAATAATCATATAGGGGAAAATGAAAGCATATAGAGGGGAAAATGAAAGCACCAGAATCAAACTATTCTCACAGAAGCAATTTGAACATATGGACAAAAACTGAGAAGTTTGTATCTATGTTTCAAAATCTAGGATGATTTAAGATATTGTTTCCCGTCTCTAGATCTAAAGCATGAAGAGAAATCTTAGAGAAGAGTGAGGAAACATCATGCATCCACAAAAATAACTGTGATCAAAGACCTGCACTTGCAAAAAAAAAAAAAAAAAGTAATCCCCAAACTGTGCAAACTCTGAATTTGAATCTAATTGAAATGACAGAATTGTTTAAAGACCTGAAGTCTGCTTTGAGCCCAGGGGCTCCTAGATTATTCCATCCGAGATTATTTTAAAATTCTTTGACTCTTTCTGATCTTTTTTACAGTAAGCACATTTTACCCTGGACTTGTGCCAGATGTGCTCAAAAGGATTGCAGCTCCTCTGGAAATGCCTCTTGGTGTGGTACAACTTGCCACACAGAAGTGTCCCTTTTGGGGAACATGCTGCCTGGCAGGGATGAGGTTAGGATTAGGATTCTCATCCTGATTTATGCTCAGGAGGAGACTCAATTGCTATTTAATCTTCCTTTATTTGGGAATTGAGTATGATGAGTTGTGTTTGTAACTGTCACTGTGTTCATTTACCTGGGTATTGTACCTGATTTTGAAGAGTTAGCCAAGATGAAATTATTTTCCTTTTTCAGTCATCTGGGCAAAATTATTTAAACCAGGGCCTTGGTTTATAATGACACTCTATGTTCATTAGGACAATATCTAAATCTGTTTGAAACTTGGCCAGTAGTAGTCCTCTCTGCATTGCTTGGTGCCTAGCAACCATCATCAGGGCCAGTATTTTCATCCACTTTCCCTTTCAAGTGTTTTCCAGTTTCTTCTAGCTAGGATATGAAATAAAAACAGCCTGAGAGACACTTACCTCTGCATGTAATAGCAATAGCTGATTTTATGTACTTCAGGGCAAGCTTCCTGTGGTAGGAAACCCTCCAAATCATTCTTTATTATTCTAATATTATGATTTGGAATCCTTGAATTTAATCTCTTGGAAACCTTTCCCATGCATGTGGTGGGAAGATGCAAGAATTTGCGTGCTCTGTATCACTTAGAAAAAATCACAAGTCATGTGTAGGGAGGAAAAGAAATTAAAAAACAGTGCAAAAGGATCATTTTCCCAAAGTTGTTCTTCATATATATTATCAAGAAGAAATGGTCTTGAATGCTTTCTAAATAAGCAGACAGCTTGCAGATGCAAACAGTTTTTCATCTCTGTGCTGCTCAGGCAATAATCCTATTTTCTCAATATTAATAACTGCAGCGGCTTTAGGGGAAAATCTATTCTTGCAGCAGATGTTAAACCAAAACTGCATAGCCTAGACCTTATGTGTAAACTACTTCCTTTCTTTGCCAGGTTGCAGTTGGAAGGTGTGGTGTTCCAGTATCGTCCTTTTTTTTTTCCCCTCTCTGAGGAAGGATATTGTGCCTGCATTACTTGAACGGTATCATGAGACTCATAAACGTATTTGCAAGTGCCATTTGTCCATTGCATAAGGCTGCTTTCCCCCATCCTAGCTTAGCATGATTATTCCTCTTTTGGCAGTATATAGTAGAAGAAGGAAATAACTATGTTGCCTTACTTTTAAGTCGGAAATCTTTAAAATGAACCGTATATGTTTGGAGCGGTACCATTTGGGTTCTTTAGGTATAACAGCTCAGCTGGAGCTGAGGCAGTTCCCGTTGGTTCTGCAGAGGCAGTTCAGGCCACGCCGCAGAACTCGCGGTTGGTTTGGACAATAGCAGTGCTTGCTCTAATGAAAACACAATTAAAACCAGGCAGGAGCCTCAGGACTCCTACTATAAGTTATTTAATTACAGCTCATGGACGGCCAGTGAGATGAGATCACTTCTGCCCATATGAGACTCTTATGGTGATGAGTTTATTTCGTGAGGATGAAACGGTTTACAATAAAAAATCCCAAGCAATCACCATTCTTTGGAGCTAGATCCTCAGGCTGTGTAAACTGGTGTAACCACACAGATTTCAGTGAGGCTGGGTTATGACTGTTTGAAAACAAGACTTTCATGTCAAAAACAAACTTAACTGTGGTGAGGGCGGGGAACAACCAACAACTATAAGCTCTTCTTCCCTGGGCATTTCCTTATTTTACTGCTTTCCTTCGGTCTTTCTACCTAGATAGTCATCTTTCTTCTTTAACAGTCATACCAAGGGATGAAATCTATTTGTGCTGTTACAGTACATGTTGGGAGACTTCCCTTGGGCGCCGGTTGATGTAGCACAAATATAAACTTAAGGGTGTATTACTTGAGTCACTTGAGTATCCTGTTTGAATGAGAAAAGGTCTTCTGCAAGTATTCTTACAGATGGTGACTGAATTTTGCCTAATGGAGGTTTGGGGTTTCTTACTGGGTTACCTCACTTGGCTGAAACACTGTGCTCCAAACTGGGATTCAGGATTTATTTTAAGCAAAATTAATGCTTACGGCCGTGAAATTAAATGTTGCAGGTTAAAGTCTGGCTCTCTTATCCAGTGAGATATACATGTGTGTCACCTCTTATTGAGCCAATGGTTGTTCTGTCTTTTAGGCATAGATACTGCAACGCCAGTAGGTATTTGTAATTCATTTGGGACTTACCTGGAATGTGTCTGAGCAGCAGTAAAATTTTACGATATTAAGCTTATACATATGGCAGTAAAAGGTCATCTGGGACATCTGTTGTGGTTTTTTCCTGTGGAGTACCAGTTCTGCTTCAGAAGCACCTTAATATATTAAAAAAAGTTGCTATGTATTGCAACTTATAAAACATAGGTAGTGATGTTCCCTAACTTGCTTGCAAACCTTAGTTTTGGGATGGCCTACTGTCCTGGGTTTGGATGTAGGAGAGAAATAACTTAGTAATAGAGGGATTGATTGTTCCTTTTTTTTTCTGGTTCCATGGTCTGTGGGCTCCTCAGTGCATGAGGAGAAAGGAGATCAGGAACATGATCATCAGAGTGTGCTTGTTAAAATGTGGGGAAGGAAGGGGCCCAAGATGGTATCATCATATTTACCATTATATTGCTCAGGTGTGTATGAGAAGATTTTACACTTGGGTCATCCAGAGTCTTGTGGTATCCCATTTACAGAGATGGAGGAACAAAGGCAGCGGGTGACATTTTTTTGACAGAAGCCTCATTTTTAAGACAGAATAACCAGCGATTATGTCCCCTAATTCAGATCTAGTCTGGATCCAACATAGAGCTGCATAAATGTCTAACTGGAACAAGTGCATGTGTCATAATAGTCACTTTTTATAACAGTGAGCACTACCAGTTTCTGCAGGAGAAGCTTTTTAGTTTCAGGGTGGAATTTATAGTTAAGACAGAAAACACAGTACCTGAAACAGCCACTGACAGTGCGGTGTCCAGGGCCCTCACCTGATGGAGTAATTCAGATTCAAGGCTTCAAACAGCTCAATAACTTAAAGTGCTGGCTTCTCTGTGAAGCAAATGCCCCGACCACCAGGTTACAGAATCATTCCTGGCTTTTTTCCTGTCAGAGATATTCTTGGTGAGCATAATTTGATACAGTGTGGAACAGCTGAGAGTACAGTTAGGGCAATCACTAGAGATGTACAAAAGAGATTCAAGCCTGGTCTGAAATGAGTCAATCATTTATACATGATGAGGTATCTCCAACAGGAAACTTTGGGAGGCAATAATTTTGTAATATATTTGCTAGGACATTCTTTTAAAAAGAAATAAGATTCACATTCTTAAATAAGCAGAGTAAAGATCTGCATTGGGATTTCCCAAACCTGAGACAAATGCTGTTACTGCTTGTTTTGCAGTGGGTAAGGGCTCTGTTTTTTCTTCTAGACTCCGGAATACTCTTATCTGTAAGAAAAAGTTGCCAACCCTTGCATTAGGAAACCAGGGACTTGTTTCATGCTTAGATTCAGCTCTAGATGGAGCTTTACATGGTGCCTCAGTGTTAAAAATAATAAGTGGTTCCACTGTGTTTTATAGGTATATTCTTTTGCTGCTGTTTCATTGTGATCCTCTGTGGACAAAGGATGCTCACCTTTGCACCAAAGTACTTGTAGATGACTTCTCTTTGCAGTTCTCTGTATAAATGGTCAGAAAGAATGATGAAAGCCAGTAATAAAGCAATACCATTTGCATTATTAAACTGCCTTTGTTGTTCCTCAAGGCCTCAAGTGTAACAGGAACAAATTTGGAAGAAGGCCCGTGTATGTTTCACCGAGATGTTTCAATTACTTTAACCCTTATTCAATGAACTATACTAAACGAAGTGCTTAAAAGCCTTATAAATTGTCACAAGAATTGTGAGCAGCCTTTTTGAACCCAAAGCAGGCTAATGAGAAACACTGATTTAAAGGAACCAAATAACTTTGGCTCAAATTAGTAATGAGACAAGAGAACATTTTACTTGCTTCAATAGCTTGTGTGAAATGAATTGGTGGCCCCAGTCCAGTTTCTAGTAAATGTTTTGCTGCTACAGTAATAGTCTCTCTATAAATCATCAGTAGTGCCCACATCAGAAAAGTCACCACTAGTATTTGACCATAATTGGCTGAGTGAACATGGTCATGCAGGATCGTCCTCAATGCCTTTCAAAGGAGTTTTGCTTTGCTGATGTTAAAAAACATTGACAAGGAATGTGGAGGGGGGAGAGGGTGTTTGATGTTGCTGCAGGTGTTCTTTGGGTAAAACACCTGGATTTCTGATTCTGTAAAAGTTTCCTTTTTGTCCAAGCTAAAATTCAATAGAAATTGAAGTGGAGGAATGTAAAGCAAGTATTGAACTATACAGTCTTGACTTTCTTTTGTTCTAATGACTGATGTTTCAATTATTTTTATGCTGCTGCTTTTTCAGTGGCATGGACAATGCTGTCAGTAGTAATTCTATTTTTAGGTGTTCACAGAAAAAGTGTTCTGCAATTCTTTACTTTGTTCTAACACTCACTGGTGTTTTCTTTACCTTTAATACAGTAAACCTGCTGTATACTCTGAGATTTGTTCTGAGTTGGCTGCTATTTTAAGTTTTCCTTATGAGACACGCTGTCTTGCCTGCTGTCCTGTTGTTTGCCCTAGGGAATCTCCACAATATGTGTCCCTTAATGGGAACTGGTAAGATATGTTTGGCCAAGCTGCCAGTTTGTTAGCAAAAAACCCCCTTCAGGGTCTTAAAAATCTGAAACCTATGTAACAGCATGGGTATAAGATCCACAGGACTGTGTTATTAGAGCACATAGGACAGCCATTACAAATAGGTGAATCAGTTCGGATAAAATTAGAACTGGCTCTGTTCTTTACCAAGTCCTTGAACTAAACCTAGATCAGACTACTCTTGAAGTAACTGTCAAGTCTCTCTCATATTTTTAATTGGAATCACTCATTCAGGACTCTGATATTTCCATTTTATTAAATTTAGTCCACTTTTGTTCACGTTCATGAACTCTGCACTTCCTTGTTCTAGTGAAGGCCCTTTGTGCAATCATGGAAAGGTAGCTATTCCAGCCAGACCAGACTTGGGAGAGACCAGAAATTTCCCCATGGAAAAATATTGAACCAACCAAATGGAGCAAAGCAAGAAACATAAATTCCCACATCTGCTCTTGCCAGATTTCCTTCTATGTCAAAAGACCAATGAGGTTTGATAAAGGTTTGGGAAGTCAGCTGTTTAGTGTGCTTAACAGAACCTCAAGTCTCCAATGGTTTGACTGTCACTGTTCAGAGTTAAAAAGGTTTTCCTTGATGGAGAGTACAATGCATATCTAGCAGCCAGTCACTTTTATAGTGTGCTTCAGACACAGTAGTATGCTATTAGCATTAGCAGACTGTTCTTTTAAAGGTCAGATGAAGTCAGAGAGGCATATTCCTCAGTGATAATAAAATAAAGCCAGAGCTGACACTTCAATAGTGCCAAGGAAAACGCAGTCTCCTTTTGTGTGCATGCATGCACATGCACCTGAATCAGAAAGCAAGTCTCTGCATTCTTTTACAACACCACAATAACTTCATAAAGAGTAGGTTCCACAGAGAAACATAATATTGGCTCTTGAAACGAGAATTTTGTTTAGTTTTCTTGAAACACTAACTAATAAGCATCAATGAATTTCATGCTGTGGCTAGGAAACTGTGGCCCATGCTGGTTGCATTTGTATGATCATTTGGCTTATGGCAAATTAAAACAAAAAAAAAATCATTGGAGATATATGAAGATTAATTCATTAGGAAGGATAAAATCATGGTAGTTTTTGTTTTGTCTCATGCCACTTAATTTCTATATGCTATTCAAGGTATTAATGAGTAAGGCTTTAGAGCGGCGTGACAGATGATGCTGAGAACGTTACTTTGATTAGGTTATTTCAGTATTTACTCTACAAACATATTTAGTTTAATTGGGGCAGTCAGGTAAAAATCAGAACAAACAGAAATAAAAGAATGACCCAAAGGCACTGCCTCCACAGCAAATACTTGGTTGGATATTGAAAGGATGTTTTTTTTAATCAGCACTACTGATGATGAAATCCTAACTGGAGTAAACCATAGCAGTCTAACTCAGTCACATCAGCTGGGTTGTATTACCTAGCATACAGACTCACAGTCTGGTTGTGAGCTAAAAACCATGGGATCCTCCTGCAACAAAAAAAATAAAGCCTAGGAGGTGCACAGAACTGGACAGGAGTTGCACACTGACTGTACAGAGGCCTCAGTGGAGCACATGTAATCACTTGGTGCTTCTCACGCTGGAGGTAGGTCAGCAGTTGTGTACCCATTGACTAAACCAAGAAAAAAGGAAAATCAACTCCAGAATAAAGTTAGTAGTTAATATTACCTGCATCATTATGGTTATAGAATCATAGAATTGTTTAGATTGGAAAAGACCTTTAAGATCATGGAGTCCAACTGGGAAGAAATTTTTCCTAATATTCAATGTAAACCTCCCCTGGTGCAACTTGAGCCTATTTCCTCTTGTCCTGTTGCTTGTTACCTGGGAAAAGAGGCCAAACCCCCACCTTGCTACAACCTCCTTTCAGGGAGTTGTAGAGAGTGATAAGGCCCTCTTGAGCCTCCTTTTCTCCAGGCTAAACAACTCCAGCTCCCTCAGCTGCTCCTCGCAGCACTTGTGCTCCAGACCCTTCACCAACTTTGTTACCCTTCTCTGGGCTTTCTCCTGCACCTCAATGTCTTTCTTGTCATGGGGGGCCCCAAAACTGAGCACAGGATTTGAGATCACACCAGTGCCCAGTACAGGAGGACTATCATGACCTCTGTCCTGCTGGCCACCCTATTGCTGACACAAGCCAGGATGCCTTTGGCCTTCTTGTTCACCTGGGCACACGCTGGCTTGTGTTCAGCTGCTGTTGACCATCACTCCCAGATCCTTTTCTGCTAAGGAGCTGTTCAGCCACTCTGCCCCAAGTCTGTAGCACTGCATGGGATTGTTATGACCAAAGTGCAGAATTCAAAACTTGGCCTCGTTTGAGAGGTGTTGTTCCTTCCCATCTCCATCTAACATATTGGCAGATAATTCGCTTCAGAAATTAAAGCTGCATCAATGGCAAAATATATAATTTGTAGAAAAATAACTGTTACATCATGTTCATTGGTCATTTTCAAAATCAAAAATAAACTCTCAGTACATATAACAAGACCTTCAGCACTAAAAAGAAAATAAAAATTCTAGCAAAGCTGAAGAGAGCATAAGTCCTATGAATATGTATCATTCCTACCTCTTGTTGCAGGTGTCTTATCTCACATTCTTGCCTGTGAATCTCTCAGCTGTTTTCACACTCATGATCTTCTGACTTCTGCACCTGCATATCTCCCATTTGAACCACAATGTGGAGATGACTGTTCTGCTCCCAGTTCTGGTACAGGTGCTATTGGCTCAGTGAGACAGAACATAGGAGCTCCTCTTTGGGCAAAATTCCATCAGGGTCCTTCCCCCTTCAGTACTCTGACGTGTGGGAGAGGATGGATGCTCACAGAAAATGTTAGAGGGGCTGGAAATATGTGCAAGCCTGGATGATGACTGGCCAGGGGGAGGTAGTCATGCAATGTAAGATGCACTTCAAAAACCGACCTGGCAAAAGAACAGTGGGTGGAACTTGATGAGGAATCATCATAGAAGTATGATAACTTCAGCCTGTGCTCATGAGAGTTGTAAGATGCTTCTGTCCTTAATCTGGAAGGCTGACCTTGAAGATAGAGTCACAGAATAAATTGGGTTACTGGGGACTTCTCAGGGTTGTCTGGTCTAAGCCACCACTCAAAGCAGAGTAGCTTTGAGGTTAGATTGAACTTATTTCTCAGTGCCATGTCCAGGTGAGTTTTGATCATCTTTAAGGATGGAGATTCCACAGCCTGTCAGTTTGACCACAGTTGTGATGAAGTGTTTTTATTAATATCCTATTGGAAATGCTGTGGTAAAGTTTCCTATATATATAAACTCTGGTTTGAGTTACATCCTGTGATCACAGAAAGCAGATATATTTATGTAGTTGGAAACTGTTTGCAGTTTGTTTTAATAATTCAGAATGCTTAAATACTAATTTCTTTTCATTCCATTCTATTTTTTTAATGGGAAACTATATTTACAAAAGTAGAGGAAATATTTCCATTCTGAATAATTTTGAGGCATATAACATTAGGAGAGAAAACAAATGAGGTGTCTGAACTCTTAGGAACTAGTTAGCTTTTTCTTTCATATTTAGTCTTCAGTGTTCGTGTGTTTCTTTGGAGTACCAAAATGAAAGGTATTATTTCTTAAAGAAAAGTTTGGTTCTTTTTCCTTAACATGAGTTTTTTATGAACATATAAAGTCATGTGATTCTGAAATTGCACTAAAAACTGAACAAAATCCAGAACACTGAAATGTTATATTTTTATGCTAATATATACCTGTGAAAATCATACTGTTCTCTGCAGCAGCAAAGCCTATATAGAGAGGAAATTGTTATCTAAATATCTTTTCAATGTGCCAGCAATGAAGTGTCTGTGTGTTTAACTCTGTTATGTAGGCAGGGAAGGACTAGGAATCAAATTTCAATTTTTATTTTAGATTATACCTGTTTAATAGGTTTTATGCCAAACGTTACAGAGGAATGTGTCATTTTCAGTTGCAATCCCGTAGAGGGGAAAAAGAACGCTGCAAACATTTATCTTTCTTTTGTGTTTTGGATGTCCAGCGTTTCATGGTGTCTGCCATTTTCTGTGGTGTAAATACCTTTACATATATAGAGATATTTCTTCCTCGGTTTTACTTTCTTCGGTGAGATCCTTCTAACCAAACATCTTTCTTTCCATCTTTTGCATTTGCTGCTTAAACTGACTTAATTTTCCTAAGATGTGTCTGCACACTCTGCCCTTCCTTTAGGGAACTAAACATTCGCTTCTTGTTAGCTTTGTTTACATTCAGAGCCACCATTGTACTTGGATGGTGTCCATGCCCAGAACATGCTGGACTCCTCCTTTCCATAAACCTCCCGAGTAACAAGAGTTTTCCTTTTATCAAAATGGAACTGATGTGAGCTGCTTGTTGTTTGAGCAATCCCAAAATGGAGAATATTATGATGCTGAGCACCACTGCTTTAGGAATGAAGATGGAACAAAGAGTGTGAAATAGAATATCTGAGATGATGGCATTTTAGTCACATGAGGAAAGCTGTTTCCTAGTTAGGAACCGGCTCATAATCTTCAGCATAAATACATTCACAGCTTGAATATTTCTAGATCTTCCATCATTTCTGTCAGTTCCTTAACTCTCATTAGAGGGGGGTATAGATATGTCCTGGAAATTCAGGGAGCATGTATGTCTCATCTAGATCTGATGAAATAGCAAGCATAATTAGAATGCTTTAACATGTTTGTAGTTGCCAGTAGATCATTAATCAAAGGTTTGGCAGGAGTCTACAGTAGATTTGGGTGTCTGAAAGAGACCCAGCAAAGTCTTTTTTAGTGTTTTTGTCTTTTGTGAATTCTTTTTTTTTTTTTTCTTGGAGTAGACAATGAAAAAAACATACAGAGATCTCAAAAATCTGATTTGGAAATGTAAATTTTATCTTTCTTTGAGGTCTGACATTTATTTAGGAAGCAGTCCTATTTCCACGGTAAAACACCCACGAAACAGGAAAGATGGATGTATCAATTAATCCTTTCTTCCTGTCAAATTTGAATATAATTGATTGATTAGAGCTCTACAGGCCTCGGAGATCTGTTTCACCTGCAAGTTGCTCGTCATATACACAGCTCTTTTTATGTAATGTGTTTTTCAAATCAGGTGGGTTTTTTCATGAAATACCTTTTGCCTTTTTGTGGAATTTGTAGGTCAGTTATGAGTTGTGATTTAAGCATACTTTTGTAGCAGGAATACTGTTTCCTTTACACTTGATAGTGCATAAAATACCCTGGCTTGCATATGGTGATCAACCACATGTGGGGCAGGAGTTGGTGACTGGCTGCAGGACTGTGCCTTGGAGATATGTGTGAACAAGCTCCTGTCATGCACATGCAAACTAAAGGTAAGCTGTTGCTACTCTAAGGGGTAAAGCAACGAGCTTTTCCTTTCAGGGTGATTATGATAAGCAAATGTTCCTTGCTAGATGTACATACAGATATGCATCTCAATAGAGGTACACAGAGCTGGTCAGAACCCTGGATTTCTACAGCTGATTTTGATTAAATGATAGAGAATTAATGATTTGACTTTGTTCTTCAAATTAGCATGCAACCAGATGAGGGTTTTGGTGGTTTTATTTTCCCCGTGATGGACATTCACTGAAAACTAGCATGTTTTGTTAAATATGTACTTTATCATTATAATATATATATAATAATAATGTGCTCATGAAAGTTGCTGGCCACTAAAGTTATGTGGCATTATTGCTACCAAAGAAGATCTGATACCTGAGAACAACTTGATGATTAGACTGAAGTAGTAAAAATCATAAAAAGTAGTAAAAATTATAAAAAGTAGTAAAAATCAACCTCTTGAAGAGGAGGTACTGCCCGCAAGTTCTCAGGAAATAAGTATTACAGAGAAAAATACTGTGTTTAAAGGATAATTTGGTAATTTTTAACATTGCTGGGGAAATAGTTCATCATACTGCTAAGCCTCATTTTAAATTTGTACTTGATTTTATGCAGAAAAAAATAGACTTCCTTTTTTCATTCCTTACTACGACCCCAACCAACCACTGCATACTTTGAAGCAGAGAAGGTAATAACTCACAGAAGTGAATAGCAATGTCTTCTTTATAGAACTATGGGATTTGTAGTGGCTGTAAATGCTAGAGAGCCTCAGCTGTAAAATGGTGCCTATGTGAGCAACAGCACAGCACCCTCCTGGAGTTTGTCAGATCAGTCATTCAGTTGTTGATTTATCAATACTGGCTTCTGCAAGAAAAAGCCCTGTGCTGAATCATCGTTGAATTCAGCACACAGCTGAATTCTGCTGTGTTTCCCACCGTCTCTCTGAAATAACCAGTAGAGCTCCAGACAAACTCAGGGACAGAATTTTCCCCAGATGTTCAAGTTCTGCTATTGTGCAAGTTTTGGTACCAAGGGAATGGTGGAAGTTGAGCATCTTGGCAAAGTAAAAGAAGCTCATGTGTGTGAGTACTGAGGAATGTTCTACTCTTATGTACAAGTAGTGACCAATTTACACTATTTTCACAGTCTGTCCTAGTTTAACTGATGTCCACATTTCCCTTTAGAGCAGGAGAAGGACTTATAGTGCAATATCATATACTTGGAGAGTCCCATTTCAAATATTGTAGACAGCACAGTTGCTTTGGTTTTATACCCTAATAGAGTCCAAAATCCATTGCATCTGTGACTTGAACTAGGGTTTGCTGTTTCCTAGGGGTTGGAATAAATGGAATATTGATCACAACTGAAGTAAACTCATCATCTAATAGATGCTGTATATTTATACATTTCCACAAAACTGACTTGAATATGTTCTCCAGTATCTCCTTCCTTGACTGCAGCAAAAGGATCCCTGAGGTCCTAATATCTCAAGGTCATTTTGAAATTTTATTAGGCTTTCCTGGTCCTCTCATTTTGGGAACAAATATGGCCAGCATTAAAGGAGCACCAGAGGAAATGTAAGCTTAGCGAAGTGCTGATAAATGCTTGCTTTTTGGAGCCTGTTTTTTTTCACAAGGGTCTGTAAATCCTTTAAAAGTGATTGCATGACAGCAGTGAATAGGGCTTCTTTTTCATCTAAATGTTTCCATCTGAAAATGAGTTCACTGAAAAGAAAGGTTTTGTAGGAATCTAGTGCTTTTGATGAAACTTAATTCAGAAGGAGTTCTGAAATCTTGGATGGGATTCCTGGCTAAAAGCCCTTCTAGCATGTCCAGTGTTTTGGTGGATGAAATGCTGATTTGGGACATAGGAAATAGGGGTTTGAATTCTCTTCTCTTTCCTGCTGACAGTTTGGGACTGGACTTCAGCTGGAATGATTCAACTGCTGGAAAAGTATGTCTTTGTTCATTGCAGTGAGCAGGTAAAACTTGGTTATCCTCATCCCACAAGAGACTCTTAAATGCTGAGGACTACGTTTTTCTGTCCCTGTTATTACTTATTCATAAAAAAATAGGACTATTACATCAGGAGGCAACAGAAAGGAACAGCTGTGGCTAAGTCTTCAGCTGAGTTTAGACTATCTAGGATTAAAAGCTTTATTGTGCTGGGTAGGGGTTTTAAAATGCCACATTATACGTGGTCATTGTAGACCTCATATTGGTGTTACAGCTGGAGAATGCAACAAGGGTAGAGAGCAGAACTTGCCAGCAAACAGTTATGTAGCTGAAATAACAGAAATTAAAACATGTAATACTGTGACAGGTGCTGTTAAAATAACACATTTTTCAGAAACCACATCGCTATTTAAAACCAGGTATTCACCACCAAAAAAAATATATCTGGTATGATATGATAAAATTAGGAGAGTATTTTCCTCAACTGCAGTTCATCTCTTTTGTATTTGATGTATGTGCAACAGAAACTTAAGAATGAGGTTGTTGATTGTTTTGCAAGGAAGGGCATGAAATATTATGGCCTTGTGTGGTTTCCTTCAAGACTGAGGTGCACAGTATTCAATCAAAAGGGTCAGTGCTGTGTGTTCAGTCTGTTGGAATTGGAGTCAGTTACTTGGGAGAGGGAGCATTGTGTTTAATTTCAACACACTGCAGAAAGTTTTGGTAGAAAACTAACAGCATTCTTGAGTGTGTATTTATTAATTTTATACTGAATTATTAATCAAAGTGTATAAAGGCAACAACTAATAGAAACAAAATGCTTCATCACATTTAGAAAGGAAAAATTCCAGCAAAGCACTTGCAGCACCATTTCAATAGTTTTAAAAGCTTTCCGTCCACCACCCCTTTATGAATTTCCTTAATGACTAGAATAAAGTATCTTTCAGACAAGTTTGTCCTATATGTTCTTCATTAGCTTTGTTCTATAAAGAATGTAAAATTCACATCCTATTATGAAGGACCAGTGAGGGGCCACACCTTGTGTTTTCCAGTGTTGAAAAGAAGCAAATAGAAGGGAAGGAGGAGAAAAGAGGAGAGAGAGACTGAATAGGACAATAGAAACCAGAATCATAGAATCATTAAATAGTTTAGGTTGGAAAAGACCTGTAAGATAAATGAGTCCAACCTCACTGACAAGCCCACCACTAAACTATTTCCCCGAGTGTCACGTCTTTTAAGTACCTTCAGTGATGATGACTCAAACACTGTCCTGGGCAGCCTCTTCCAGTGCTCGACAACCCTTTTGGGGAAGAAATTTTTCCTAATATCCAATCTAAATCTCTTGTGACACAACTTGAGCCAATTGCTCTCAGCCTGTGACTTGTTACTTGGGAGAAGAAACTTTCTCTGCACCTCACCACAGCCTCCTTTCAGCTCGTTCTAGAGAGCAGTAAGGTCTCCCCTCAGCCTCCTTTTCTCCAGGCTTAACAACCTGGAGTATGAGTGACAGCACTCATTTGTGTGAGTGACATATTGTATGACCTTGTGCAAAACAACTTTCAATTTTTCCTAACTCAGCCCTGACTGATTTGGTCAAGGAAAAAAGTGTAATATAACAAAACAAGTTATACCAAGATTACATTAGTTATAATAATCTGAAATGAGTTTTGCGACGAAAGAAAGAGTAACACCACGAGTAACACCTCTTGGAACTGTATTTTTTGCATGGGTTCTTCAAGAAAAAGGGTAAGTGATAGCACTTTCTGTCAGTCTTCTGCTAATAAGTTGTGAGTTTGTTGGCAAATTTCAATCAAAATTAGCATGTAGACAGATATCTCAGAGGTGTTGAGTTTCTAAAACAATTATGAAAAAGTGTGGTTAATTAAAGGAGAGAAACCCTGTTAATGGCCCTACTGAGAGAGGGGCAGAGAAAACTCAGCCATTATCCATGGAGTTTGGCAAGAGCCTGTCAGGCAACCAGCACAAGTGTACAAGTCAAGGAACAAGCACGTGAGTAGACACATCTCATCAGCAGAGAGCGTGCACAGCTTTGGAGAAAATTATGGTTTGCCTTGCCCAAATGAGAAAAGTCAGTGAGGTCTGGAGAAAATGCGGAATTTTGGTGCTGGAGATGGGGTAATGGAACACTGAGAACAATATGGAGTAATAATGCAAATATGGGGAGGAGCAGAAGGTCTTTTGCAGGTGACTGTTACTTTGGGTATCTGGGGAAACCTGGAAGATCACATGGAAGCACAACAGGAAACATGGGGTGAGTTGAGCTTCTTGCCATGGAAGGCAGAAGACATCTGGTGTAAATCTATTGGAACCCTGATTTTATTAGTTCTCCAACCTAAGGAGCCATTTGTTCCCTTTTATTTGAGGAGTGTGTGTGTGTGTTCACTGTTCTTCCTTTAGGTAGAGCTGAATCTGGTAGAGGTTTATTCCTTGCATCTCTGCATAAGGTTTCTCACCCCAAAGACAAATTTGGATTGTAAAAGTTTAATTTTAAATACTGTGCATATTTGAAGACTCCATTATTGAGAAAGCAGATAATTGTGAGGTTTAATTTGACTCTGTCTTGCTTGTCACATTCAAGTTTTCTTTGAAAATTGTAAATTAGAGACTTGTGCTATGTCAGAGACCTTTCAAAAGAATCAGAAATATCCATATTCAAGAATCTCATGTTCTTTGGATGCTGATCAACATCTCTGTTTTTCCTTTATGTCTCCTATTAGTTGAAGTAAAAGAATATGTCACGCTACCTTTCTTTTATTTTGTTTTTAGTCATTGAGGATGTGTTTGGAAGTCGGTGCTTAATTTATCATTTCGCATTGGTTTACTCCTCACTTAAAGTCGTAACTAAACCTGATCAAATCCTTCCTTTTCTCTACAAGAAGTAAGATGTTTCAGTTTTGATGACAATTACACAAAATCTTGCATAGAATTTCAGCAAAACAGGTATGAATTTGTGCATACACAAGGCATGGGACGTAAGTGATCAAGCCCTTCATCTCGTCAAAAAACAAAAGAGATCAAAACTTCAAATGCTTTCAATATATAAATTTGTTATTTTCCTACCAACCTTACCCATATTCCGTATGCATAAGTTTGTTGTTTGAGTTGGTTTCAGTGAAGTGGTCTAGAAAATTTAAAAATAATATACTGTAGAAAATGTAGATGACTTTGTGATCTTAACCTTTCAAAATGCCTTCATTGCTGCCTGAATTGTTTTGAGGAAAAAACCCAGCAATGCCGGACTACTGTGAGTGTTGGGAAGAAATTAGACTGAAGCCGTAGGGTGGAGAGACAGGAATGAGGCTGACTGGAGGCTGATGGGTCTCCTGGCCTCTTTTATGAAGTAATTCCCAAGTAAGTGGTGCAAAACTACTGCACTGGATCACAGGATGATTTCTAGATCTTTCTAGATCTGCTTTTGAGAGCTTCCTGGGAGATGGGATGTGCTGATCGCTCCTGAAGGACAAAGTTCTGCTCAGTTCTCCTGTGTATCTCTGAGGGAAAGCCACCCTTCCAGGTGGCTTGTGAAATGATTGACACAAATGCAAAGGTACCTGCTGGAGCTTTGCATGTTCATTATGCCCACTTTCTGCTTTCATAACTGACTCAGACCTCAGAACTTGAAAGACTCCTGAAATTGCAGTTCTTCTCAAAATGTGACTTTGTTTGAAAAGAAAAAAAGATGTGATAGGTTGTCATGTTTCTTTCTATATAACTTCAGATCAAATATATTTAGATTACAGATATTTTTGCTGTCAGCCTTGCAGACTTAGCAAAGAAAGACAAGCCTGATTCTTTCCTACTTTGTGCATCGTCACCAATCATATTCTGCAGCATAGATTTGACTCTCAATGAAACTTATACAAGCCTGTGGTTTTACAGATGCCATAAACTTCTAAACTTGGCTCTTCAATGAAAACCTATAAATTGATATATATGCCAAAAATTAACCTGGCTGACTTTGATCAACACATTTCTTCCTCATTGGATAGAAAGGAGAAAAGAAATTTAAAGCAGCACCTGAGACAATCAGTTATAAAGAAGTTGTGTAGCTAGTGTTCATGTTGATAGAAGTATTTTTATGGGTTACTTTGTAAAGGAGAAACCATAAAGAGGTTTGTGAATCTTTCAAGTTTATACGAGTCAGTTATAAGTTTTTAGTGGAAATAATAAGATGCAACTCAATGATTTTCGGGAGAATTTTACTCAAAGTTTTAGGTTTAATTAGAGTTAAACTGGCAAAAAAATATTCACACTAAAATGTGTACTTGTTCATTTTAGTTGTGTGCTTTTGAGTCAGAAATTACCTATAACTGAGCAAAACCACGGAAGAGTCTAGTGAAGGAAAAGGATAAATATGTCCTCATGCAAAGGTAGTCCAGAATACCATTTTTTTCTACTGTACTCTATATAATTTCTGTACACAGATAAATGGTGACATTTTAAAGAGATCTGACCTTCTAGTAGCTAAGTGTTCCTTCCCCTCTAACTAAAGGTGTAAGAGGTGGTCGTGACTTAATTATTCAAAACAGAGAAAGCAATGCAGAAGGCAATTCCAATACATTTAGAAGAAAAAAATACTTCCCCAGGAAGATATACCATTTTTACTTTACTTTATAACACATTTTTATGGTGGTATATATGCTTTTACCTTTGCATTTGAAGTGAAGTTTTCTCAAATTGAACAATGGTCCAGTAGAACTAGAGAGATGAGATCAGTGCATGTGTGTTCCAGTGCTGCACAAGATTGAGATCTATGTTCTTTTTGGCTACAGGTCTCATCAGCAGTTTTCCCCCCAGTGTGCATTCTCTAAATTTTGGATTAATAGAGAGGTTTGTTGTGTCTCAAGTGCTTCCTGGTGTGGGACGCTGACCAGATAAATTTCCCCGCTCCTCTTATTTGTTATCTGAACACAAAGCTTTTATTTCTATGTTGCAGGGAAATGGGTAAATCTTATGGGAGCTTTTTCATTGTATTTTGTCAGGTAACTGTTGTTCTAACTATAAAATATCATGTAGATATGAAAGAAGAAAAAAGAGAATAAGTCTAAAATGCTTCTGGAGGCTATAATGAGAGATATACACAGAATTGTTTGAATTTAAATTGCATAATAATGCCAATATTCCAGAGGTAAATTAATAATCACTTTTTCTTGAGTGTATTCAATTTAACTCATGCTCCTGGGCTGCAGCTCTATTCCCCAGAAGACTCATGTGAATGTGTGACAATTATTTGTTTATAAAATACTAGATTTTCTCTTTCATGGGAAATTTCAAAATTCAAGCAGAGAATAATTTCAAGTTGGAATATACATTCAACATTTTTTGAATTAAGATTCAAAATACAGCAATCACCTTAATGATATAGAAACATTTTGATTAATTTCATTTCCACTTCTATATTGTGCTGTCTCACCGAGTATAATATATATATTATTTTCACATGTACAATTACAATTAATAGTTTGGTATGAAAAAGAGTACATTAATTGCTGTGTTCGATATCTGAAGTGGAAAGTTTTGACAATGCTCTGTCAAAAATTTAATTGATATCAACATGCTGCAAAAAAACTGCAATTTTGTTAGTTATTTTTATGCAAGCGAGAACTTTTGTGCCACTGTGAGTTGTTTTTTTTTTTTATGCTTGGTTTTTTGGTGTGGGGGTTTTTTTTAAGCTTTTAGAAGACACCAAAAGAAAGACTTACTATGGGTAACGGAAGTGCAGCAAAAATGAAATAAGGACAATGGGAGACCACTGGATGATGACTGTTCCCTTATTTTCCCTTAGTACTGTACATGGCATAACCAGAAATAAGAGCTCACCTCTTCCTTCTGCCTTCCCAGCCCCTCCCAGCTGCCTCTGTGATGCCTTAAGTGAGGGAATTGTGCTCCAGCACAACCAGGAGCCATCGCTGGGCTTTGCTCTGTGTACCTGAGGCAGCGCTCAGGGCTCCATTTGGGTGCTGTTGTGGGATTTACCATGGAAGGCTCACTGGGGAACCACTTTTCCCTGACTAGTTGAGCTCTCTGGAGACAAAGGGAGTCTGGTGCGTGGCACAGAGAACAGAATGTCTTTATAAAGTCATGCCACTTGGTGCTCTCCTTCAGGGGAGCTGCTAACAGGCACCTCCATATATGCAAGAACTTGGCTTAGGCTAAGGAATCTCTAATTATACTTTAGAAACAAAGCTAAGAAACTCAGAGAGTTCAAAATAACTCTTTTGAACTTCAGAGGGCATTGAATCTCTGGAAACCATCCCTGGGATGGCTATTTGTGTTTCCCAAGGGGATGGAACAAGAGGGAAAAATCAAGTCCAGTTTCTTCAATATTTGAGTTTTTGACTTCCTTAAAGTTTATCACCATATTTGCAATTGCTTTGTGCTTTTATGGGAGCTGAGCCCACCAGGACAAAAATCTGATTCTAGGCTGAAATCAGGAGAGTTAAGACACGGTTGCATTAAGTGTTCTGTGTGTCTGGCTGTGTTTGTATAAATTGATCTTATCTGATACTCAGCAAGTCAAAATGTATAAAATTCAATGATGGATGCCAGAACAAAGGGAAGAGGATAAGAATGATTCTCCTAACTTGAAGAGGCATTTTAAGTCCTTTCTTAAAACAAACAGTCACTAGTAAGAAATCCAGCTCTCATTGTTTTAGCTTCCTTTGTATTGTTCATGTTCATCTTTGGAAGTAATTTTCCACTCAAATTTGGCCTTTTGTTTGGTGTCTTTGTAGGATGTCTAAAAATATATTTTTAGAATATTCTTAGTAAAATCCACTGCTTCTTTATGTCACTGTTTCAAAGTTCCTTGTGCACAGGGATGTTATTCCACTGCCTTAAATCCACCATGCTACTATTAAGTGTTTAATTTGACATTTTTTGCTTACCATTTATTCCTAATATACATTGAAGAATATATATTACTTATTGAAAAAATGAGGGGGAAAAAAAGGAAAAATGAGATAATCATGATGCTCCTAGTGCAATTGTGTGCTGTGTCTTTCTAAACATAGGGTCACATACAGCATAGAATTTAGGAGGGAAATATTGTCTAGGCTGGGTGCTTGAGATAGAAGAGGACTGAATATTTTGATCAGATTTTACTGCTACTGAAACATAGAGATTGTGCAACATCCAAGATGTTTTAGAAATTGCTTTTTTGTTGCCAAGTTACTAATTTGAAGCAAAATGTTCAAAAACTACCAAATGTTTCATTTTAGCATCTTAAGCATTGGAAGTTTATACAATTTTAATGTGAAGTTACTTTCCATTTCATAATTCCTTTTTGGTTGATGTCATTACATTTTGTTTTCAATTTAGAAAAAGACAAGAGGAAGAGAACAATGTTTCCTAATAGAAAGAATTAATGGTTTGGGGGTTATTTTTTTTTCAGATTTTCCTTACTTGAAATAAAGAAAAAACAAAGTAAAATTCCTTTTTTAGTTAAACCAAAGAAATTGTTTATTTTGTACATTGAAATAGATTCAGACTCTCTATTTCATTCATTGTCTAAATTTTCCTGTAAAAGGAGTCAGCTGGACAAGCAGTTTGGCCCAACCCTCCTGTATTTCTGCCATGGGCTTATCCCTTGAAACCTCCAAGGAATGATTCTGGGGAATCCAGTAGCACAATCCCATGCAGATCTTGGAGTCAATAACTGTAAAACACAACTGATTACAATCAGATTTGATTTTTGATATTTTAGTTTACAGAGACTCATATAACTTTCTCTCCTCTAAAATACTTGCTCCTGGGAAGAAAGGTGTTGCAGATCTGTCTTTCCATTTGGCCTGGGGTGACCTGTGGTTAGATTTGGGTTTTGTTTGGGTTTTTTTTGGCCAAATATCCATGTAGTGACCAGGAAGAAGCAGAGAAGGCCACCTCTTTTCTTCTTGGTAACTTCTGTTGAAAAATTGTTCACTGCAACAGTCTTTCCTTGTTTGGTGATGAGCCTTTGCAATATTTGCTTTCATAAACCCTGTTGCAGTGAGATGTGGCATGTCTTGTATTCCCGTCATGTCTTCAGTCTGAGAATACCAAAGCCCTTGATGTTGCATAACACTGCAAGTTGCATTTGCTCTTATTTTATAGGGTCCATATGCAAACGGAATATTTAGGAATGGAAATGAAATCCAATTTTTCCCTATCCCTTAGCTACAGGACAGTTCCTACACTGGTGATGTAAACCAGCAGAGCAGGCATGCTTTGTGACTGCTGATGCAGAGATTTAGAAAGGATTTAGTCTTTTATCTGTCAGTTTCTTTGAATATTTGCAACAGTTTATCTCTCCTTTCGTGCTTTTTAGTTGCATGTTTTCATTGATTTGGAGTATCTTCCCACTGTCATGTTTTGGTTGGTTTTGTTGCTTAGAAAAATGTGCTAATTTTAAAAGGTGATCAAAGCCTGCGGAATACAAACACCCCGTAACTGCCGAGATCTTGAGGGAGTTTTATTTATTTATTATTTTGCCTGTTACATATGAACATCTAGAAAAAAAAAAAAAAACCAAATACCCAACCACAAACCAAAACCCGACACCTTTATTTTTAGGCCTTGCTAATTCTCAGTCTTAGTTGCGGGCTACCTGGCAACAGCCGATTGCCATGACAACGGGGCTGCTGAGCCGGGCTCAACCTGCCTCTGCTGTCTGGGTCGATCTGAGAGATACAGACCTGTTACGGCCACTGCAGGGCACGGACCCACGGGCTGCTGGGCTCCCCTGAGGCACTGCCGTGTTGCCAGGGGCCTCCTGTGTGCTCTAGAGGTGGAAGGAGAGGGAAGGAAGGGACTTGTTGCCCGGGGTTCAGGTTTTTGTTGGGAAATAGAGAGCTAGTCCTGTCAAATTCGTCTCTTTTGAGTCATTATCCCGACTCTTGATGCACTCGTTATCTTTGTTCAGTTCACACCTGCGGTTGCATTGATACCTGTTTGTGTTCCTTACTCAGCTTACTGATAAAGCTCTTCCGTGTTCCTTACTCAGCTTACTGATAAAGCTCTTCCTTTAACCCTTCATAAATTTTTCTCTCAGCCAGGGGCACCCAGCCCGTGATGCTAGAACAGCTCCTGATCGCGTTCAGATGGTTCATGCCTTCCATTGCACGCTCTGCAAGACACAGGTGGTAGTTTTGTCACTGATGCTACAGTTTTACCTGGGACTTCAGTGCTGAGGTTGTCAGTCAGTGCAGAATTTTGACCATTTAATGTAGTGAGGAGAAACTGGCACAACAGGAGAAAGCTATTTGTCCTTTTGTAAGTTAATGCAATACGTAATGTTAGTTCAGGTATTAATATTTTTTTAATTATTATTGTCTGTGTTTATTCCACTGATCACTCAAAACATAAAATTTAGCATTTTCCGGTTTCTGGGACCTTGGCATGAAAGTTTGGTAAAGTTGTTGGACAGAGACTGTTCTCTCCCCTGGATGTCAAGACACATTGCTGACTTTGCTAACAGCTTTGGACTGCTGTAACTTCCTGGTCTTGGTTTTAACTTAGTGGAATATGACTCAGGCCTGACTGCTCTTGTTCAAAGGGTGGATGCAAACTACAAGTGATTGACACGTTTGCATTAGAAAATATTTTTATTGAAATTGTTCTCCTATGGATGAGCAACTGGTGGCACAGCTGGCTTTCACAGCGAAGTTTCTACTTTCATGACTGTGGGATTCTCCTTAAGAATTGAGGACTGCTAAGGAGGGATGGGATCCACCTTACCAAGTGGGCAAAAAGCAACTTTGCCAACAGGCTCGTGGCCTGGGGGAGAACTTTAAAATAGGAGCAGTAGGAGAAAGGAGCAACGAAGGGGTGGACTGAGCTTGTAAGCAAAGCATGAAGGGTTTTGCAGGCAGGAGAAAGCTCTTAATCCACAACACTTAAGGTGAGCCCACATCAAGCCTATGCATGCAATAAGGAAACATCTACAGGGCAGCATTACAGGGAAAGCTTTTGTGTCTTTTCCAGGAAATCAGCATGGCCAAGTACCCACCTTAAGAGTCTGCCTGCTAATGCGCATGGTGTAGGGGAAAAACCAGGAGCAGTTAGGGTTCTGTGTGCAGTTTCAGGGCTACAGTATCACCTGAATTGCAGGTGTGGTGGGATAGCTCACACAGGAGCAAGGCAGTAATGGATGCCTACAAACTCTTTAGGAAGGATGGGTCAGGACAGTTTAGGGGGAATTACTTTTCACGAGAGGGAGCATTTAAACAAAATGGTTATACACAAGTCCATGTGACCTGATTGGGGTGCACTCACAAGAGCCAAGGGAGCTGCCTCTGTCATTGGGAGACCACTTTTGATTTACTTTTTTAATTAGTTTTAACAGAAAACATCAGTGTGTTATCAACATTATTCTCATACAGAATCCAAAACAGAACACTATACCAACTACTATGAAAAAATGAACCTTATCCCAGCCAAAATGAGAACAAATAGGGGGGCAATAGGGGGTTTCCTGCAGACTGGAACATGCTGTAGTTTTTTCCTCTGTAGTGTGAAAATGAAGGGAGGTTAATCATGTCAACAGAAGAAAAAGTAAATTCAAGGGTACTCTCGAACTGGTAATCTGAAGCTGAATTTCTCTTGGTTTCCAAAAAATCTGAACCTATCAAACAGAGTATGTCAAAACTAACTCAATATTATCCACAGAAAAGCAGACTTTCTTTTTTCCCGGAATATGTCTTTGTTTCCATATTTCATTTTCCTCACAGAAGTTTCTGTGGGGACCAAAAGGCCACTCTAAGTCATCCTCATTGGAATACCTGCTGGTTTGCCATTCTTTTTGGGTTGATGTCAGAGTAACCAAGTTGATCAATGAACAACATGTCGTGAAGGTCTTTGGTGTTGTCACTGCCCTTTTGAATGTGTGAGGCAGCTATGGACAAGATTCCTCAGAGCAAAGGAAGCAGCTTGTGCCATGTGTGCTACTGGTCCAACACAGCAGGTATGAAGTGGCACAGTGCAGAGCCAGCACTAATGCAGATCTGGGACATCAGGCACCCTCCAAAAACATTTACAAGGACAAATTCCTCCCTGGGCCTGCTTTCAGAACTTGGTGTCTGAGTCTGAGGGAGTCAGGATCAAAGGGAATCTTTACCTTGTAATTATGAAGGGACTGGTGCCAGCGTCTCTTGGGTCCTGCTGAGTTTCCACTGGCATGTTCAAATATTCCCCATCTTACCTGGGAAAGAAGCATGTAATTTATACAATGTACTGGGCAGGTAGATCACTGATGTTTGCCTTGGAATTTCTCAACTTTAATCTGGATTCATAGGTTTGGGATTTTTTTTTTTAATTTATTTATTATTTGCATTTTAATGTCTAAGATTTTCTAAATGTTACTGTATATTAGGCTCAGTAATACCACTTTGAGGGTTTTGATAATGTAGAAGTGAAATGTTTTCTTTTTTGCCTAACAATACTCAAATATACAGCATTAAACCCCAGATATGCTTCCAGTCATGTCATTCTGAGGGCCTGTAGTTGCCCATAAAAGCATTTATTGATATGCTCATTTCCCTTATCTGTCAGAGGAATAGAATACTTTGTGACTGGTCTGGTATTTTAGTAGCTGTCATCTCGTATCTCTGTTAGCAGTAGTAAAATACAAAGTGCTAATGCTTTCAGTTTCTGACTGAAATTCCTGTGTTAGAGAAGTAATGAATTTGTAGAATACGTGTCTTGATTTAGAAGATGTTGAGGGGAATTAGAAATGTGCATGTATATATATTACAAGAAATGATGAGATCTAATATTTGTACCATTTAGTTTGCCTTCTACACCATTCATCATTCATGGGTAAAATGCTGTATCGTGTTGCATGTAAAATATGTTGATTACATGCATCTTTGAAGCAGCTGCACTTGGTAATTTGGACTGAATTTAAAAAAAAATTGCCATAAAGCTACAGACAAAATTCTGATTGATACTTGCTGATTGAGGGTATTATGTTTCGCATCAGCAGGAATTATACCAGTTTCTTGGTCTTGATGGACTCTGCATTGTTGAACCCCGTGGATTAAATGCTTTTCTTAATCAAGATAGTGACCTACTTATGAGAGATTACTTTTTAAATAAAATTTGTGAAAGCACAGTTATTGTAAATTCCTTAACTATGTGAGATAACAATCACTATAATCTCATTCCATCAGTAACTGGTCTTTACTTTGAGCCAAGATTTCACTGGTAGATTGCTGAAGTTCTCATGTAAAGATTGGTGGATGTCATGATAAATAGGAATTTTAAAAGAATTTAATTAGTACAAAAGACTTAAAAGGGTTCAATTAAATATTTATAAAGCGATTCTTCTTCTTTTTGATCCAAAATTTACAGTACAATTTGGATCTTCTGGGTGGCATTTGAAATCTCTGGTAATATTTTACCGTTTGTCAATCCTGTTCAGGCCTCTGGAAATGCTAAGTGTATCTTGTGTTAAAGAATTATTTATTCAAGACCTCCAAGAGTCTTATTTTAACACTTTAAAGCTGAGATTATGATTTTGGGTCCCTCTGCTTCGGTATCAGGGCTTCAGAAGTCAGTCTAAGCTCTCAACACAAGACTTGGGAACATCGTGAGTCTTTTTGGTGTCTGTAGAAGTTGTGACTGGAAGCCTTAGACAAACTTGGTAGTGAAAAACAAAATGTCTCTTTTATTATTAAGAGTGAGGGAGCTATTGGAAAGAATACATAAACAAAAGAGAAACTCCTAATCACTCAAATGCTCTTCCAGGATAAGGAATTGGCAGTGCTGGGCTGCATTGTGTTCATAGTGATAAGACAGAAGATGACTGACACCTTTGGAAGATAGGGAGGAAAGGATAGGTTGCTGTGAGCTTTGCAAGGGAAAATTCTTTTAAAATCGAGATTATTCATACAGTCATCGTTATTTTAGCACATAACTCTGTTTTGTGGAGAGACTTTGAGTGTTCATGTGTTGGTTTCCCCACCACCACCCCAGATATAGTTACCCTGCTGACACAGTAAGCACTTTATTCTCTCAATAATATAATCTGTCCAACAAGCTGTCAGCAGTATGGAAGATGGTTTAGAATACATCCAAACTATGACTCTTTTTGCAATTGTTGCAGGTGGTTGCTTGTAGTTCACCATTCCTTTGGAACAAAAGCCTTAAAAATTTGTTAGAAAACTACAGCTATTACAAATAGGACTATTGTTGAGGGAAAGGACCGTGTTGTCCCAGTAGGCTTTTAGAAATGTATTCAGAATTGCAATTGCAGCTGAGCCACAGTTTGTTCTCTCTTGGCACCTCAGTTCCTCAAACTGGATGCTCGAAAATAAGAAATGCTGCTTCTCTCCCCTTTCTGTGGGTCTGGCAGCACATTTCTGTTTGGAGTTTCCCCTGCAAGTCACATGCAGCTTCCTACCAGTTCTTTCTGAATTCTGCTTTGTCCTATTCTGCCTCCCTTACCCTGAAGCCTCTTGCCATGGCTGGGGTATAAATACACCTTGCAAATATACAGCACTTCAACCCTGTGGGGAGCACTTAGGAGAAGACAAGGGTATGGGAAAGTTTGGGCAGAAACAGAACCTGAGGTGCATTCCAGCAGCAGCTTTGAGGAGTGTACTGATAGTTTTCTTTAATTTTCCATGAATTGCCTTTAAGCAACAAAAGCAGAAAACAAAGATGTATTGGGATTGATCTTTTTTATTCCTAATCCATTAAAATCACTGTGTGTGTAACTTGCCTGAAGAGAGAGCCAGTGGGATGATTCACAGTGCTAAAAAGAGGAATAAATACTGAAATTCTTTAGGAGAATACATCTATGCAACTCTTCATTGTAAATTACAATTACGGAGGAGAGCCTGAATCCTTTTATTTTTAACCGTGAAGGGTTGACAGTGTGTTATGTAACTTCAAAATATTGCCCTCGCACTTTCCTTGAACATCTTACTTAAAATCCAGGAACAAAAGCATATAAAAAAAGAAGAGCTTTGTGTTGTGTGCTCTGTAAGCATCATCAGGCTGGGCTGAATATGCAGGGCTGTATGCTGTTGCGATCACAGATGCATTTCTGCAATCAAAAATTTCCCCTTTCACAAGATGAAAAGATATTTTGTTAATGTTCATTACAGTGTATTAAGACATTAGTGCTCAGATCCTTTCAGTGCATTAGAGAGAGCATTGTCATTCTATTTTCTCATCAGATGAAATAATCGTTTATCTGAAATTGCATTACCTTCAGAGAGAACAGGGAAGAATATGGGCTCAAGCTTTGACAATCAAGGTTTACTTTAGATAATGTAGTTAAGCACTTGAAGGAGCAGAGTGAGACATCTGAGCCATTGCCACACAGCAAACCAGCAGAAGATGGGCTTGGATTTGTTCTACAACACTGCATGTCTATTTTAAGACAAAACCTAAAGCAAAGGTCAGTGTACTTGTGATAAACTTTCAAGTTGACTTTGCTTTAATAGGTGAGAGAGATGAGAAGCTGTTAAGGAAAAATAAGAACACTGTATTTTCATGACTATTTTTATTTTTTAGAGCCACTGATGTTTGTGGCACTCTACAGTCAAATAAAGCAATGGGGTCCTGACGCTGAGGAATTAAAACTATGGTGAAATGTTACACAAAGGGATGACAGTATTCACAAGGAGATTAGAAGAAAATGTTTTCACAGGAGTGAAATATCTTGAAATGTGTTTATTACACACATTTTGATGTCTATCTAAGAAAATGTCAAAGCAAAGCTATGCTTAGTACTTAGTAAGATCTTAGTAAGATCTTAACTGGTATCCCAGAATGAGCTTTGAGCTGAAGGTCACTGATGGAAAGATACCTGAAACATTTAGAGCCATCAGGTGTCTGAAGATGGAAAGATGAAAGACAGAGAGAAAAATGCCAGCAATGGGAAGACATGGTGGGGAAAGAAAAAGAATATTTTGCCAATCACCAGCAAGTAAAACTCAGACTAATTGTGGTTGCCATCCCAACCTAAGGCAATAGGTCTGTCTCTCAATGCCTAGTGCAAGGCTAATCAAAGACCCCATTCACTCCCAGCCTCCTATAAACAAGTGTCTGTTTTCTCTCCCACTTACCTGTGATCCAAGAGATAGTCTATCACCAGGTAGTGGAAGTGACTGAGCAATCAGTGGAGGGAAATAAAGAGCAGGAGACAGCGATGACCCGGGTTCAAGCAACCGATTGAAGGGGCATTTAGACCATTTAGGCTCTATGGAAATGAGGAAATTAGGCAAAGTGGGAGAATTTTGCAGTAACAGCCTACTCTGCTAATCAAACCACACGAATTTTAGAGCACACTGTATTAGGGAAAATGTCTGTTTTATTTCAGACAACTTGTAATGGGGCTTCTCTGTGTGTTCTGTGGAGGTAAACATGCAGAATTTGGTTGGAGATATTCACTTGAGCCTTGTGTGACTTTTAAGACTAAAACGATCTTGCTACTTTTTCCTGTGAAACAGGACAGAGAATATTTTCCAAGAAATGTTTACCTATTATGCAGAAACTGAAATAAACTGTTCATAGAAAAGAGAAGAGAATCTTCTGCAGAGGTCTGCTCTTTCACAGAAAGACTGTTTCCTATTTGATAACTGTGGTGTTGAATGTCTTAAAAGAGACTTCATGATGATGTGTAGTTTGCTTATTTTTTTTTTAAATCCAAATGCATGAAGATCAAAAATTGAATTCAAGGCATTTCTGAGTGACTTCTAGAGTACTTGAGCTTGGATAAGAAATAGAGTGGGATTATCAATTGGCAGAATTTTACGTACCATTAAATTGTTAATGTTTGTCAACTGCTTAGCAGTACCTCTATTGAAGTGGAGATGGGAAATGAAATAATGATTGTATATTGCAAATAAAACTCTGAATTTAAGTGGACTATGAAAGGCTATGGGGACTTGCTGTCAGATGTAGTTTAGTCAAAATAAAGACATTCATCAGCTTTAGGGGGCTATCGTGAAGATATGTGATTTTTCAGACAGGAGTGCTGAACTGAAAATAAAAACATTGTTATGGATGTGTTTTTTCCAAATGCATTTTAACCTCAGGAATCTGTTAATCTTGATTTTTTGTTTTGTTTTGTTTTTTTTTTTTAATTAATCTGTCTAGAGATAGTCCTGAGTATCTTAGGAATCTTAGGAAAAATGATGTGCTTTGCTTCTCTGATAAGCTTATTTTTTTTAATAAATAATTTTAGCTATTTTGAAACCTATCTAAATAAATCTAACATGAAAAATTACAGCTGGAATGCATATTATGTGCTGCTGAGGGGTGTATTTCTTAACTAAGAATAATAACAATCTACCAAATCCTTTTTATTGCATTATAACAAAGATAATATCGAAGGACAGTCAATCGCTTCCTCCTCCACATGCATAGGAAAATGCTCCTTTCCTGGCTCAATCCAGAATTCCTTAATCAGTTTTCACTTGGTCGTTATTTAAACAGACACTTTACTAACTTTGCATTGACTGAAGAAAAAAAATGAATGAAAATGTGGGAACTCGTCCCTCGAGGCTTTTTCAGGGTAATTTAATACAATGAAAGTATATTTTGGGATTAGGAGAGAATTCCATTGGAAGAGATGATGTGTTTTTGAAGTGAAAAAAAAATACAGTTAGCTGCCACAGAGTCATTCTCAATAACAATTTGCATAATAATAAATACTTTACACTTCTATAGGTCCACTGAGCCAAGAATCATGAGATGCTTTATGAAAAAGGCCACATATTATTATCCTGGCTTTGCAGATAAGAAATTGATTTAAATAGTATTTGAAATGCAGGTGGAAGGTCTCAAATGAAGCAGACATATCCAAGTTCACAAATAAACTTACTTTTTACACAGTGAGACCATCCTGGCAACTCTTGTGACACTTCTTTTTAGCACACAAACTTCAGCAGATTGCAGGGAAATTTTTCTAAACTGACAACCATTTGGGCTTTATGGGTGGCTGGTCTTAATTAAGCAGATTTGCAATCCTTGTACAAACTGAGATTTAGGTCTAGTTGGTAATTACATCTTTTCATTGATGACAGGGCAGTCATCAATGCTTTTGGATGACTGGACTGATTCACACTTGGCTGTTTGCTTGACCTCTGTATGTGAGCTGGTTTTTTCCTTTTTTTTTTTTTTCCCTTTCCTTTATTATTCTTTGAGCTTTTAGGTTTACTTAGGACTTTTTCAATGCATCTTTTATGAGTTTCATATCTTCATGCACAATTTAATTTAGTTAAATATTTCAGTCACTAATTTCCACACAAGAAAAATTACATAAATCATACTTAAGGATAGCTGAATCTGAATCTGTCAGAAAAGTTAAATTCTTGCTGCACACTTCTAATGTCCTAACTAATTGGACAGAACTGGATTCAAATTGACATTTCCAGATTCAAGTTCATGGTTCAATATTAAAGGCAGGTCCTCTGAATTCCTGAGCCAGCAAAAATGAGGAGTCAAAATTTAAGTATAAACTCCACAATATTCCTTATTTGCAGTCCATGGGAATGCATGAGAGCACTATTAACATCCTTCAGCTCCACTGTTGTTTCAGCTGAAAGCACATTATGTATCTTGGGTTTACATTCTCCCAGTTCTCCTTCTGTTGGTGGTTACTTACTGTTGCTGTTTTATTGCCTTCAGTTTTCTCACATTTGTCTTCCTTGTCCATTTAACCTCATAATATCTCTGAGACAGGCACTGCCCCAGCTGATGTAGAAATAGGATCTTTGAAGTGAAATATGATCTTTGAAGTGATGGGAATTGAACTTCCGTAAACACTCAGTGGTAAAAAGATAAAGCTTCAGGGAATATAATAATTCCTGCATCTTAGCTGATATGGAAAAATATTATGCAGACTAAAATTTTTGCAAAACCTACTCAGGAAAGTACGTAAGCATTTGTTTTAGTCTGTTTGTGGGACTGCTGCACAGGTCTAAAGTTAATAATTTTCTTAAGCACTCCTCAATATCCAGAGCCTGAATTATATTCTGTTGCTGTGTGATTATTTTTTCAAACAAAACCTGCATTAAAATGCAAGTTTTCATTACTGTTATTTGTTGTTATTTGGCAAACTGCATAGAAAAGTCACTGGAGAAATAAAAGCCAAAAGGACAGGTAAAATGGCATAATTGGCAAACACCGAGAGAGCCCCACTGAGACTAAATCTCATTAATGTTGTTGTAGAACTGGACTGGGTAATCTCTTTCCTGATTTCCATTTGCATAGAGAGACAGCTGTCACGTGCATTAGTAGCAGGGAAGAATCCCAGCCATGCAGTTAAAATATTTTCTTTATTAACCTTTGTGAAGGTCTATTTATGCTCCCTATTGTTCACTTGTACCCAGCAAAGTCACAATGAGGAAATCCCTTCTTAAAAACAACAAACTTCAAGCAAGAATCCCTCTACATTGCTGTGGGGGCTTTTGAAGCTGTGGACAAACTTTGTTCTGAAGCCAAACTGAGCTGTGTTTGACCTACCCACCAGTAATGGCTCTTTGCTATTACCTGTACTGTGAAAATTAATTGTGTTTCCTACAGGCAGGCTGCAGGATCCAACACCTTGATGTGACCAGGGCTGGCTAATCTGGGTTAGCTAATCTGATGGATGACATAATTTACAGTGATGTAACAGTGATTGGTTAAAAGTTGTGCCATGTAAACAAGGACCTGTTGGTTTGAAATGTTAAAATAGATCGGTATGTGAAATATAAATGACACATCTGGATAACAACTGGATTTACAGTTTATCACACAGATTTAAATTCTGTATATGCATGAATGTAAAATATAAAGTGTGTAGGAGAGAACCTTCTAGACTTGTAAATACAAATCACTTTGTCATTAGGTAAGCAGTAGCAGTCTACATTCAATTCAGAGAGCAACCTGATCTCACATCAGATTAGGTTATTCTTGGTGAATTGATAGCATCTGGGATTAGGCATTCTTTTTCATTTGTAGAAAACTAAAAAGAAACACTCATTCATCATCAGAGAGGATGGCTTCTGTGGAGCTGTATTATTATATAAACCTACCAGAAATTAATTCACAAAGGATGCCTGCAGAATGCTGCCACAGGAAATGAGGACCAAGGAGACTTTCTGCATGGGTCTGTCGAGTTAGGGGTGCCAGGAATCAAAACAACACACATATCTGCTTATTTTCGTGGGTACCAATGGAGAATCTGCTGAACAGACCCTTAGGTTTTAACATAATCTCTCCCAGCTTTTATTTATCTGTTGTTCTCCAGTCTACAGGTAGTGTGTTGAATTTGCTGCTATGGTAACTTCAGATCTAAAGCCAGCAGAAATGTTTCTGTTTTAAAGATTTCCTTTTGTCATTACCATTCTCTCCATACTTTCACCAGAGTCATATTTGAGAATTACATTAACAAGTAAATAAAAATAAACTAATATTGTGGTGAGGTTTTGAGTGAGAATTAACTAGGCCAAGAAACAGCTGGATAGATGAGTCCAGATTGAGGAAGGTGAGTTACAGAAATGCTCATTATATATCTCCAGTGATGTGATGTTGTGACATTAGTGGAAAACAATTCAAGCAGGATCCTTTCTAAGAATCCTATTTGCAGATCACAGGGATACCAGTTGGGTCTGTATGGCACTAGTACCAAATGGCAGGCTTATTGGGATTGTTTTGGACCCACTGTTATTAACACAAAAAGTTTAAAAGCAACTATGTTGGCATCTCCTTGTTTGGCTCCCTTTCCTAGGAAAATAAATAACCATAGTTCACAGATTCCTTTGCAAAATATTTTCAATTTCAATTAAAAAAAACCAACCAACTTCTTTAGGAGGGGAAGTAAGTTCCATCTCTCTGTTCTAATCTAATTCATCCACAAGTAAACTCATTAAATATATATGTATATATTATATATATAAAATGACTCTCTAAAAGCTGATAAAAATTGGGGATGAAATAAAACAAAATTGTAAAAAACACATTCCCTGAACAATTGCATTTTGTGGGAGAACTGATCAAGAGGAACAATCCCCACAATATATTTATTACTTGATAATCTAAAAATAGAGACTGATAAATTTAAACCTACAATTTCCAGTACTGTATGCTCAAATTAGCATGAAATTGAATTGTCTTTTTCCTGCCTCTATTTTGTTGTTCTCTACAACAAAATTCTCTCAGTTAGAACTAACCCTTGTCTCATAATATTTTCCTTGATGTTGTACAAGTCCTACCCCACTTCACTGAGGTGGAATTTGCTCTAGTTCTCATCTGGTACCAGAATGATTGTTGGAAGAAATAGGCCATTTTGATTTTGGCTTTCTTTTTTTAATAAACTTTCTATGATATATCCTTAAGTTTCAGATCAAGACAACTTCATTTATATTTCTGCAAATCTTTGTAGATATTATTTGATCTACACTTCAGAAGAAATTAGTAGGAATAGGCGGAAAGACTATCTCCTGTCCTATGAGATGTTTTAGCATTTAAAATATTGACTCATTCTGCAGATGGACAACTCTTTTGAAGAACAGAAAGGTGTTCTTGCTAGAGCAGTAGGACAGGCACTCATTTTCCATGTTAAGGTCTATAGCTGAGTGAAACAAAAGTGTTTAACCTCCCTCTCCAGTTAGAATGTAGTGAGTTATTTTTCGCTCGTGCAGATTTCTCTTACTGCCAAACTGAGCTTGGTTGAGCCATTCTCCTTTTTTTCTATATCCATCTTTGTTGATACAGACATAGATGTTCATTTGAAGTTTTGACATCAATTTATCAACATCTCTCTGGAAAAAACCAACAAATACTTTGTGGAAATATTTTTAGCCATATTCCAGGGATACTATGGCTGAAACATCTTCTCTCTGGTGACTGGCTTTGGACTTTCGACAGGACTCTTTTTCTCTCAGAAGTTGCAGTTTTCTCTGTGTCATGGAGATCATAACACCTGCCTGCCTCATATAGAAATTGTGAGGGTGAAGGAATTTATGTTCATGCCTTGCTGGTGTTCTTCCTAAAGCCAAATGCTGCCTTAGAATGAAAGTCCTGACCTTGAAATTGGATGTAGTACCGTACAGGCAAAACTTATCACACAGTGAATGTGCCAACCCTCTATTTATCACTTACCCAGCTGTTTTGCTGAATTGCAGCTCCTTTAAAATTACTCTCTAATTCATCAATAATTCAGCACTGAATTTTTATGAAGAAAACACTAGATGCCATTTTGAATAGCTCCACTACTGAATGCTAAGCTATTCAGAGGGGAGAGTGGGAACACCGCTGGGGTGCCGTGTCTCCGTTACTACGGGAAATCCAGTTAACACCAGAGAAAGCTACGGCACAACAGGGCTCAGGAGATTGTTTCACAACAGACCTTTGGTAGACACACAACAGAATGACGGGAAGGGAGAGGGAAGCCTGTGGGGTAAATATATCGATGTGATCTTCTTGCAGCTTTGCGGGCTTATCTGGGTATTTAAAGCCCACACAAGGAAAGCGGATCAATGCATAAACCGGCGTATTGCGCATGAGCGCGGGGTTGGCATCCCGCCACGCTCCGCCAACGCTGCAATTAGTCAGTGTGTGCTAAACAGATGTGTGTGTGGTATCCCTGTGGAGGGAAGCGAGGATTAACCCTTTGGGGATGGCTGGCACAGCACAGGACCCAAGTGCTGCATCTGCTCACCCTGCAAAGTGCTGTGGAGGGGTGGTTTGCAGCAGTATGTTCACTTTTTCGTAGGTTTGCTGTGGCAGAGTCATTTCAGCGGGACTTGCTGGTGTCTTGGAAGACTTGTCCTCTCTCCTACTCACTTCTTCTATGAGTGTTTTACTGTGTGACAAAACATTCGTATCTAGACAGAGGCATGGATGTGCTAGGCGTGTGCATTAATGCTGTAATAGCAATGGCTGAGACAGTGCATGTTAAATCATGGCCAGATGAAACGGGTTATATCATTGCAAATGAATTGACTTGTACAGTAATTCACCTGCCTTCATTTTTGGTTTACACTGAAGTTCTGATGAGCTGCCATATGCTTTTGAAAAACATCCCAATGTGTTGTAAGTTTTGCTTTAATGAAAAGATATTTGTGAGATTATGAGAGGACTTTGGTCAAAAAATACTGTATGTTTGTAGCTCCAGCTTTTTGTATGACAGAAGATGAAGAAACCTTCTCACAAAACCATTTTCATGCAAAATACCTGAACTTGGGAATCCAATCACTTCCCTACAACACTGCAAAATCAGCCCCAAGGTGGAAGCTGCACCACCTGTGGCTTGTACAGGTCTGAGTGCTCCCATACAAAATTTGAGGTCTGTCAGGAGCTAAAATTGTCTTGTTTTTAGTTACAGTTGTGCTCACTTGTCCAGTTTGTCCTGGTGACACTGGTCTTCCGTCAGGAATATCTTTCCCCAAGCCCTCCTCTTAAGTCTCTGAAGTTTTTAGATTTATCTACCTCCTTTTGTCTTAGGCTTCCCAGGGGATTTACTTATTGTTCCACTACTTGAAGGGAACAGCCCTTAGAGTCCCTGGATGGGGTAACAGTTGCATTTCTTTTTCAGGGACCACCTTGTAGCTCTGAAATGAGCTGCTCTGTGCAGGTGCCATTTAGCTCTTGATGGGAAAAATTCACACTTGCCTCGGAGTCTTGGGGCCATACCAGTGTTAACTGTGGTTATTTATATAAGGTAATGCCTAAGAACAAGAGCACAATCCTGCTTAGACTACCATTTTGATGCCAGCAGAATTAGAATAGTGCTCTTATATATAAAGCACTCTCCATTTCTTATTTTATTCTGTTTGTTTAAACAAGGAATCACTCATTTAAACATTAAAATTCAGTAATCCTAAATAAATAATGTAGTATTAAAATGCAAACAGATTAAAAACAAAGGCAGCATCCTACGATGCCTCTCTCTCCTACACATTCACTTGCTCAGAAGGGAGACTGGGAAAGATACTGCATTAATAAACATAAGACCAGAAGTAATCATTAAATAAATATAATTTTAAAAAATCCCCTTGGTATTTAAAAAATGCTGAAGGCCTTTGTTTAATAAAAAATGTCTAGGAATATTAAATGAAATTGGTGCTTTAGAGTAGTGAGTTCCACTATCAAGAAATAAGTCATGATAAAGTACAAAGACCTACTACTTCAACAGGTAGCAGTAGAATCCCTGAAAAAAGAATGATAACAAGTCAGTAGAGAGGTTTCTCTTTTAAAACGGGTCTTTCCAGTTGGCGTTTTAAAAGTTCCTGAGATCACCTTCAAGGCAAAACACCACTCTGAGCAGCCTGCAGAAAGCAGTCAGGGCAGACTAAACCTTTGTGGAACAGAAGAACAGATGGACTAATCCATCCTGAACGAGCTGCAAGCTTGGGAGCTGCTCCAGCCATGGAGTGACTAAGGCACGTAGTGCTGATGCGAGGTTGTCACACAGTAAGTAAAGGCACCTCATATGCAAACCATGCACCAGGAAATCATTTTCAATCATATATTCACATCTCTTTCTGGGGAGAGTCAAAACTGATGTCAGGATTCAGCTCACTTGCTTTCAGCTTCTGTGAAATGTTGGACCACAAAAGAGGGAGCCAGAGTGGGATGCTGTGAATTGTTTAGTTCCATACTGATGTGCTGGCCTGGTATGTCAAATCAGCAGCAGCTTTAAAGAAAATAGTACCTGTTTTTACATGTACTGAAGATTGTAGAGTGGGAAGTATTTTCCAAAAGCACACAACATGAAGACTCTTGGGAGTTATAAGACTCACACTCTTATTTAATCTAAATAGCTGACAGATCAATCTGAGCAATGACGTATATAACAGCAGCTTGTGCAAAAGAAGTGGAGCTAGCTTTAAAACTAAGCATCTTGGCTAGCAAAAGCTCTTTAATCACAGCAGCATGGAGTTCAACTCAAGTTAACTGCCCGAGTGTTTTCTGAGCTTCTCGTGAAGTCTCTGCAGCTTGTTCGGCATCCTGGGATTGCCCAGCAGAACGTCTGTAAGCTGAGCTCAGTGTGACTGTGGGAACGTGGCTGTTCAGGGATTTTGCACCCCCTGTGAGTGAGATCTCCATATTCCCAATTGTTCTCTACAGCAAAACCAAAGCATCAAAGTTTGTGTCACTCGTTTCTCCTCCTTTGCCAGATAAGTCAGAATATTTCTGGGTGACTGTGAGCTCATTTGTAGTGGAAATTTAAGGTTCTTCTAAATGGATAATGAAGAGCATTTTTGCTCATAGATGGTGTGAATCCAGAACATTCATTTTTTATAGCCCTTTTACATCTAATTGACTTTTATCCTACCTATGAAATGGAAATGCATTAAAGAGCATCTCCATTTCACTTATAGGACTAATAACCTATTCTCTATTTTATGTCTTTTGAGAATTCTTAATTGTCTTCCATAATTATTCGGAGTGTAAACAATTATATGAGATTATGAGAGTTCTTTTTTAATACAAGTTATACTGTAAATATCTGGGCATTAGGTAGCTGCAGCAATGTTTACTATTTTTCCTTCCCTTCCCTAATTTTACTTCTGTAATTCCTGTTTCTTGTTCAGTTCTGCGTAATTTCTTAAAAGTTGATATATTAAAACATCTAACAGTTTCTAACACTTACAAATTATGTGGTCCCCAGAGTTTTTAATGCATCTGTAGAATATTAAGACACTCCAAAGGGGTATCACAGGTTTTAATGTAGAATACTTAGTGTTTTGTAGCCTCTGGAGACATCACAACCCATAATTTTCCTGTTTTTTGTCTTTTTGGCTTCCCCCAAAAAATTCCACTAGCAGGTTCATACTGCTATACTTTGCAAAAGATCTTGCTGACCTGAACTATTCTGCAAGTGGAGGAACATCTATTTTGTCCTCTAGAGCAAAACCAGGTAAAAGTGGAACTATCCCAAGGTATTTTTATTGAAATACAGATTTCATAGTATTTGATCAGTTTGGATACCTGTAACATTTGGCAAACACAGGGGTTTGCCTTAGAATATTTCACTGGGAATGATAGTGGCTCTCATTTCTATTTGAAATTATGTATTTCAGTTATGTAACTGGTGGGAATCATCATATTATATCCAACCTCACACGTGTTCCATATCAAATAGAAGGCTTGGATAGAAGTCTTATATTCACACTCTTAATCTCTGTTCATTTTGAGGGACTAGTCAGTCCCTCCTGTTTATCCCAAGTGAATAGATCATCCAAGCTTTGGAGCTGTAAAAATGTTACTCAAGTAGAAGATCAGATAATATTTGGACAGCCACATGACACCACTTTGCTCCCAAGGACATACTCAGCTGTAGGAAGGAACAAATTAGCTCAAATAACCCTTAAATTGGACTTGATGGGCCATAGAGAGAGATCTTCGTCCCAAGGTACTTCTGATTGTTGCTGTTGCTTTAGAACATATGCTGAAGCGTGCACTTTTGTCAGACTTCCCCTCGTCTCGTGCTCCTCTTCCCTCCTGTGCATAGCAGCTGATCTCCACAGCAGTTATTAGGGCGTGAGCAGGGAAGACTTTGTGTCCCATGATGGATGGGCCGGTGCACCGTGCAAAGCACCTGCTGTACATCACACTTCTTCTCTTCCACTTTTTTTCCCTGCAGTTGTAAGACTTTGACCATATTTTAACACAGTTAATAACATGCTCTAAATACAGCGGGCCCTGCTTGTGTGAGGAACAAGACCTGCTTTTGATTTCTCTTTTCAGCTGAAAGAGCAGTTTTAATATTAGCAAGTGGCTGCTCCTGTGATGTTTTCAGTCTGTTGCTAATTGAAGTACCTGCTCCTGCCAGTGGCTGAGGGCCTGTTGTGTCATGGGTAGCGTGCTTGGCTTCCATTGATTTCAGGAGAAGCTGAGGATAATCAGTACCCTGCAGGACAGGCTGTGAGTGAATGCTCCAGGCAGAATCACAGTGCTAATGAAAGCAATAGGTGACTGTCTGTGAAAATACAATTTTTCATATTGAGTTTGTCTTAAGAGATTAAGAAACGTTTTGCTTGAATTAAGTGTTTATAACCAAAAGAAAAAAAAAAAAAGAAAAGAAACAGGAGAGAAGATTATTCATATTTCAGGTTTCTGTTCTTAATCTGCAATACTTGGACTGCTCAAAGGAAATGTCAGTGGGGATCTTAGACAAGACACAGTGGAAAGAGTATTTTTTCCTGTGGGCTAATAGCACAATTATTTTGACTGAATTAATAAAAAAAATTTTCCCCCAAACTGAGCTTGAGGCAGGATGAAAAATTTCTAGCAAGACAGTTACATGTCAGTAATAGCAGTGGAAAATAATACATTTTAATATGAAATATTTAACAGCCTTAAACTTGGCATTGCTGGCAAGGTTGTTTTGCCACCTTTGGTAGCTTGTTCATCTAATAGTAGAGAGCAAGTGGGGCCCCAGCAGAATGATGTAAATCTAACACTGAAGAGAACAATTTTTAGGAAGGATGTAGAGGGTTAAATAGAGCTAATGACAGGAAATTATAACAGGGTAATTTTAGACCTGAGGGGAATAGATTGTGGAAGAGAGAAATGGTGGGAACCATATTGTTGACACATTTAAATATAGACTGGACAAAATGTTAATAAATGTACAATAGGGAACAATTTGACATTGTGCTCAAGGAGATGGAAAGGATGCAGTACTGACTTTTTTAAAAAGGACTACCAGGTTGTGAACTTTATTTCACTTTAAACATGTTCATATTTAACATAAATACAAGAGAATTTCTTTTATTTATTAAAGGAAGTTTTACTCTTTTTTTCCCCTATTCAAACAGTACACTTCTGTATTCAACTCCCTGTTCTTGGTTGTCTGGCAGGGGCTTAGGGCTCTCTGCTGACTTGCCCTTAGTGAGTGCATGGATCAGTAGTATTTTTCTTTTTGAACCTCAAAGGCACTAACCAGTCTTAGAAAATCACAAGTAGCTCCAGAGAAAGGAATGGTGTTCAGATATGATCCTCTGAATCTGAAAACCCACTGAAACTATGGAAGAGAGGAATGTTTATATGGAATAGCCATCAGGATCTGTTAGATATCGGTCCTGATATTTTCTGTGCCTCCTGTCAGTATCCCACAGTCATGAATCACCAACACTAAACTGCTGAAAACAATCAACACTATCAAAAAGGTCACGTCTAATTTGCAGGCAAGACACAGTATGGGAGTGGTGGAGTTGCCAGCTAAGGAAAAGATACAGTCAAATGCATACCCTTTTTATATGATTGAGTTGTGCTAATTTAGTTTATCCTTTTGAATCCAAGCAAATTTTCAGAAAATGGTGTTTGCTTTAGTATAACATGTTGAAAGGTAATTAATGGTCCTTGACGTAGAAGTTGTAGGTCAAGTGTAAGAACTGAGTGTACATTACTGAACATTAAAACAACGAGGATACCTTGTAATGCTGTCAACTCCTCACTTTTGGATTTCACCTGTGATCTGTATTGTTACTCACTCAACAAGGGCTGCACTCTTCGGGGTATCCTTGTTATTTTAAAGTTCATCAGAGTTCTGCTGCCTTTCTGGAAACATATGGCTTGGCTTTGGAGTTGGATGAGTTTATGAGAGAACTAGTAAATTACAGATGATTCTTGAGAACTTTATGGCAAATCAAAAAGAATTACCTTTCTGTGATATTGTATGTTTTGAGATTCGTAGTCACAGTGCTTGGGAGAAAAATGTGTGCTCCTGTTCATATATATTGTTCTGTTCATATATATTGTTCAATATCTCTAAATTATATATAGCAGAAACTTATTTTATGCATCTCCTCTCTTTTTTAAATGACTTAACTAGATCGCATGGTAGGAAACCTCCTTGAAATTCTTATCAGAGGTTGGATAATGTGATATTAACCCAAGAAGGAAAATAAAGATAATATGATGCTGAACTTATTTTGGAAGAGACCAAACATTGACATAGTTCAGTATTATAGTTTCACTAATGGACAATCCCCTGGAAGCAGATTTGTGGAAACCTAATTCTCAGTTTCTAATTTAAAAATTATTTTTTTTACAACACTCCTTATGTTTATTATGGTCATTCTTTTTCATGAGAGTATATCAGATGAGATTCTGTGATTAAAAATGATGGTATTGAAGAGTTTTTCCTTCTTTTAAACTGACTTGAGCATTAAGTTGCTTGTCCTAACTGAAAAGCAGTGAATATTTAGCTTTTCTCCCTTCTTGGGAAATGAGCATCCCATGCCTCAGTTCTGAAGCGGAAGGAACATTTTTTGTGTTGAAGGGGCTTTGGATCTATAAACATTTAATCCGTGGTCTCTGAAAGAGTCAAGGTCCCTATTATGTCTGTTTGAGACAGTGGCTCTTCTAGATATGTTTTCCACCTGGAACATTTCAGCATTAAGGGTTGAAAGAGGATCTGCCTCACCAATATCATAACGTCATGCCTACGTGATGTGGTCGATGCATTGAAGTGTGTGTTACCACTGCAGCTATGAAAGGCTTTATGGAGATTTCTGCCTTGGCAAGTGTGGAGGGAGAGGGTATAGGGCAGGCAGTTTAACCTGCTCTTCAGCAAAGTCTGAGGGAGTCTGAAAGTGAACCTGTGAGCATGTACTCCAATGCTTTGAATTCTTTGTATATTTGTGATGGGCGAGTGCTCGTAGCTGTAGTTAGGAAGGGCAGGAAAATGGGGACATCTTGACTTCACAGGACATTGTAGCAAACTGGGCAAGACTGAATAGAAGGCTGTCTGTTGCTAAATAATGATTTCTGTAGCAGGAACAGAAGAAAGTTGAGGAAAGAGTAGACAAGAATAAATGGGGTTTGTATTCTGTGCTTTACATTAATTCTAAGAATATGTGAGAGCAACTATGCAGCAGCCAGTTCTTTGTGTCACCTCCTGTTCACCTGCCCTAGAAATGTTTTTATTAAATGACCTAGATATATTAATAATATCAATTAAAAGTAAAGAAGCAGGAGCATAACTTTATGTGTGAATTCCTTAGCTGGCAGGACAAGAGGGACAAACAAGCCTACAATGGATACTCACTTTCGGTTTCTTTTCTGATAGTATAGTTGCCATTTGTACAATCTTGTTTGAAATAACTTCTGCTGCTCTTGAGAACCTTGTGATAACAGGCTTTTTGTGGCACAGCTGTTTGTTGCATTCATGTTTGCCTGCTGGTTGACATGCAGTTGAAGGAGACAACCTCAGTCTGTCAGAGCAAAACCACCATATCTCACTCTCATTTGCATTCCACATGCCATGTTTCAATTTTCCATCGTTAAATAATAACTTGTAGCTATGTAGAGTCTTTTATTAGGGATCTCAGAAAGCTTTATGAATATTGCATGAATGAATGGAGCCTAGCAACATCATGCCTGTGAAGTACAACTAGGTAAGAGTCATTATCTCTGTTTTATGCAGGAGCAAGATAGGACACTAAAGCATAGGCAGATTAGGCTCTGAATTTCAGCCCCAGATTATGAAAGCACTGTCTCACAGCAAAGCAGTCAACTGTTGAATGTATATATTTGCAAAAGACTGATATATGTATATGCAGGTAACAGGAGTGGAGCTTCAAACTAAAACCTTTTATCTTCAAGGTCACGTAATGAGTTTAATCAGAGCGAGGAAGAGAACCAATGTTTTCAGTCTCCCTGTTCTGTGTTTGAAACCTAAAGCTATTCATTCTCCTTGAAAGACTTAAATTAACAGGGAAGTTGATATACCCCAGTGAGGAATAATCCTCCTCAAAACTTCATGTGGGCTTCTCTGATTTGTTATCTGTGTTTGCTAAATGGTTTTTCCCCCCCTCACATTGTCTTTTTAGTTGGATTGCTCCCCACTGAGTTGAAAATAAATGTCAAACAATATGACTTAAAGAAAAATCCGTGTGTTCCTGAACTGTCTGCTTTCCCCAGGAAATACTAGCCAATTAATAAAGCAGAATGAGGGAGTTTGCCTAGGGAGCCATCATGAGATAAGGAGTGTGTATAAATACATGCACAAAGAGACACATACAAACCCATTAAAAGAACATTTCATTTGGACAGGATCTACTTATCAGCGTGGATATTTATGAGGCTCTGTAGAGCATGGACAAACACAAATCATGTGGAGGATGCTATTTGGAAAGGCTAATAAAATTTTCCTTGTATATGTATTTTTGTTACTACAGAAGGAATCATCATGAAGACCGTGAAGCTGTTACTGGTTAAGTCTCTGCTGCAGAAGTTCTGAAACAGATGTTTTTCCCCAAAACACTTAGGAGGATGTTATGATTCATTTATATACTACCATTTCCATACTAGAAGAAATTTCCCTTTGTCATCCAGCTTAAGTATCTCCCTCTGACCACCTTCAGTAACAGCTGTAACTTTCTCTGTGGAGATCTGCTCTAATTTCCAATGACACTTAATATTAAGATATCCTTATAGCTAATGAGATTTCTGGCTGAGATTCAAACCCAGATTTTATGCATTGAGTTTGCACAAGTTGCCTGTGTTGTTTCCAAGTGATCTGTGCACATCATATGCAATTTATGTTCATCTTCTGATTACTCATCCTTATCTCAGTCTTCTCCACCTAAAGGCTAGTAAGTATTCTAAGATAGAGTTATCACAGCCATGCCATGTGGGAAAACTCAGTAGTAAGACTCACTATTACAAATGCCAGACTGTTCGATGGAATATCTCACTTCCTGAAATCTTAGGGATTACTTGTGGCAGAAGCAATAAAAATCTTCTTTAAAGTGATTTGTGAATTATTAAATAAATTTCTTTCAAACTGCTTTATTACTCATAGGAATTGTATCAATCAACAGTGAGAGCTAAATTACTAGATCAGTCAGAAAATATTGTTGCAGCTGAAGAATCAATGCTAATTGAATCATTAAGGCATTATTACATGAAACACAAATACCTCAGGATGATTATTCTTTCCTCTGCTTAACCTATAGTCTACCAAAAATACATAATGCCAACAATTGTAATGCTTGCTTGTTCTCCTAAGCATCATATTTTCTCAATATAGTATTTTTCTCTATTGGTGTCCTTTTGCTTATAAGTCTCCTACTAGTAACTTAGGAAAAAAAAAAAAAAAGCTGGGCTTAGTTTAATGCAATGCAAATACATTTTCTCTGCAGTTCAAAGGCCAAACTTGCTTCAGCCAGACTCCCACTGACTGCAATAAAGTTCAGAGCTGGGAGCATTTTTAGCTTGACCTGTTTTTGTGTTTTTGAAGAGCCTTGTCATTCCTGTGTTGGTTGAAGCAAGGTTGGATCTACTGGAAACTGTTTACAGGCTGTAGTAAGACAGATATCGATTAAGGGAACTCAGTGCCTTGGCTCTCCTCTACTTCCCTTTTCACTGATGGCCAGAAAAGTTGGCTTTTAGTGCAGGTGATGAAGGATGTGGGTGCTGTCATTATCTGGTCACACGGGGTGAACATGGATGATGTGGGATCTGATTGCTGTGCAAGCCCTCTAATGTGAATAACTACAGTCAGTTTGCTGGACTTTGTTACTGTGAGATTGAACAAACATTTCTCTGTCCTCTGGCTCCTGTAATGTCATTGTATCATGGCTGAGGTGTAGTGACAGACCGACAGACCGTGGATTACTGACGTATACGTGGGTGAGAAAGTGAGTTTATGTGAGTGTTGGTGCGTATGTGCTAGCAGTGGTGATGAAGATAGTGTTTTGGTGGGTAGATGGAGGCTTGCTGGGGTAGATGGGAATAAGAGCATCTATGTGAGAAAGTGTGTGAATATGTAGGTTAGAGTAGGTTTGAGGCGGTGTTTTTGTTTTGATCTTCTTACTCCCTCTTTTTCTTTTTTTCCCATGAAAAAAAACAACTTTGGGTTTAACGTATGTGCTTGCACTCGTAGCAGGATTTTGATACGAGGTATGCTTTTTTCCCTTCTCCTTCCAGTAGTCAAACCTGCTCGTTGTCTGTCAAAGAAACCCAGGGTATTTCCAGCCTCTTGATTTCTCATTCTTATAAATCAGGAACATAATTTTGGTGTATAAGTTAATTTCTTTTGCAATCCGACACCTTCCACTCCCATCAAAGAGTTTTTCAGTAGTGTTTTTAGATGTTTTTGTTATAGTCATTACCTATGTTTTTATATGTAGTGTTTTTGTATGTTTTTATATAGTGATCAGCTAAAGAGCTGAATGGAGCTGGAAAATAATAAGTCAAGGAACCACAGAACCCACAACATATTCTTTAATTCTAAAGTTCATTGGCTACATTAAGAAGATTAATGAATAAAAGAGCTTGGTGCCAGCAAAGGCCTGGAGTGCACCTTTTGAATTGCTGTTAATGTAATTTAATGGGTAGAACAATACAGCTGCATCACTTCTTTTCTGGCTGTTGAATTTTTTTTTTCCTATTAAAGTAAACATTCTGTTTTGTATTCATGCCAATGGCTCTGCCACAACCTTTCCAGGCAGTTTGTGTGCCAATCCAACGGATCAGCTGGGAAATTTACGGCGTACTTTTTTCTTTCTCAGTCCTGTCCACATTTCTCCTCCTCATCAGGGCCCCAAGCAAGTGGTCTCCAAGTTCTGTAATCACAGGATTGCAGATGCTCACCATCCCAGACTGCTGTGTGATATGGAGCAAGATGCAGTGGAGAGGCAGCAAAACATTGTTCAGCCCTTCTCATTCACATCAAAATATATCCAAAGATTTTTTTTTTCCCCTCCCCTCTGCCCCCTTCCTTCACTCCAATTCCCAGGCCTGTATAATCCAAGGCAGTGCAGTGTGATCGACACGCATCCACATCTCACCCGATGAATTTCTTGTCCTAACCACTGTTTGCAGAAGTTGGGTTCTTCTGTTTGGCAAACAAACAAATCCATGTGAAGTTCCCTCTGTAGTGAAATAGAGCAATTATTTTAAAGTGCCCACAGTAACAGAATAATTTTAGAGGAGACATTTCTGGCATATCAGACAGTTAAGAAATAATTCCCTAGGTGGAAATTCAGCTGGGGTATGAGGCTAAAAAATGCACTCTGAATGTATGGGGCTTTTTAGGAGAGGCAGAGATCCGATACAAAGATCCTGCTACTGAAAAGTGGTCCCTAATTACAACCACAGAATGTTTCAAATGTAGCCAAATTGTAGAACTAATGCACTAATAATTCTTGCAGTACTTTATTTTTTTAATTTGGATAGTCTCCATTTGGAAATGGCCTATTCCTACCTCATTCACCTCGAGGTACTACTAATGGAACAGTGAAAACAATATGATCGAATCAAAAGATTCACAGACGTTGGGGGGGATTTAACAGTGATTTACCAGCTCATCTGTCTTGTGCATTTCTCTTTTTGTCTTTCCAATAAAGACCTATCAGCATTTTCTTCAGATCCCCCCCCTTCATGGGCCCTGTGGCTAATCCTACTGGCATTATTGAGATTTATTCCATATTTTCAGTAGGAACAGGATTTGATCTATAAAGAGTGGACACAATGTTTAAAAGGAAAAGGAAGAATTCTAAGATCTCTTTCAAGTTAGTTGCAGGTGAAAAGCTCTAACATACATAAAAGTGAGGCCAAGGATAAAGTGGAAAGAAGGTTTTGCTGCTGAATACTGAAGAGTCTAAAAATACCAAGAACAATATCTAAAGATAAGGATGAAGAAATCAACACAATCTTTTCCATCATCTGTGATTGTGACAAATCTCAAATCCCAAATTCCTTTTACAAGTATTGTTCAAGACCTTTCTGGGTCAAAAGCTTCTTAATTTCTCTTAACAAAATAAGTATATTTTCCAGTTGATTTTAAGAGGTTTTATTCCCTCCTGCAGTGCTTCATGTTTGAGTATCAGCTCTCAGAAATATTTCCCCTGTTTGTACATGAAAAATGGAAAGAAGAGTGAAATGTGCTTAGCAAGAAGAATGAAGTTAAGTCCTGTTTTCAAGCTGCACCTTCAGAATGTCACTCCATGCTCATATTTAAAATGTGGCACTTGGGCCACATTCTTAATATCATTCTCATGAGGGCTGCTGGGGAGATTCAATCCTCACACTCAGGTAAGGTAAAGATGGTCTTGCCTCCTAATGAAGTCTAACTTTCTGAACTTAATACTCTTCCATTCTCTTTGCTGCCAAGCTTCTGTTCACCAGATACATCATCTGCTCATTTCTGCCTCTGTAGGTGTACAGTCCACGAGAACTGGGTTTGACACATACCTGGATGATGGCTGGCAGAGGACATGTGAATCTAAGGAATGTTCAGAACAGAAACAGTCCTGTTTCTCTGTTTCTCTTTTTACTCTGCTTTCCTGATTTTTCATTCTGTCCCTTGGTTCTCCTCCAAAAATAAATCTGGACACTTCCTCAGTTTCTGAAGTGCTTTGATATTAAAGGCTTCTTCCAGCAAGTAAAGTTAGCTCCCTATAGTAAATCCTAAAGAAATGCTCAAAGAAAACAGATGATTAATTTTTTCAGTGTTGGATTCTGAGAACCTCTTAGACTGCAAACAGATCATCTAGGCCATGCAAATCAAATCTCCCATGAATTCAAACCTAGTTTCTAGGTAGTCTGAAAATAGTTGTCAGATTTGCTTACCATTTTCATTTAGGTGGGCAGCTTCTGGTCAGCAATTCCGTAAGACCTTGGATATTGACCTTCCCTGCAAAATTTTTCCCTGGTGTTAAAAAAGCTGTTGACTGAGATTAGTGGCAGCAACAGACTTTCTGCTCAGTCTGTTGCCAGTAACTGGCTGTGTCGAAATCTTGTATGATGAAGTTGTACGTAGTGAGATCTGTCTGGAAAGTGCCCTTTGGACCAGCTGTGTGTACTTGTTGAGAATGGTTTGAGAGGAATGTTTTGAATGGATTGTGAATGAAAAATAAGTTTACTGAACTAGGCCTGATGTGAAACATTCAGATCAACTTCATTGTTATGGAGAGATAGTAGGAAGCACTGACTCTCCATTTGTTTTCCATGACTGTGTCCTGTAACCTGTGAGTGATCTGTGCAGGTTTTGTCCCTTCCTAGATGCAACTGTATTATGGCAGTGTAAGATCACAGTTGCTCTCTGTTCTGCATCCTACTTCCCAGGCTTTGGAATTCAAAGGGAAAAAACTTCACCTACGTCTTCCTAGGGGCAGTCGTGCCCCTGACAATATGCAGTCCTACTCCAAAGATGCCTGGAGCAGTTCAGGATAAGGAAAAAAGGAGAGCAGGCTGTTGGCAGATAATGTGGGATATGAAAAGCAGTTCAGGTTAATTTATTCAGACCAGTGGTTTAAAAAGCAACCTGTGTGTGAACTGTGTGCTGGGTGCCTGTCCGCAGATCTCTGCTCAAGGGCTCAAGTTAAATCAGAAACTCCTCTGTCCTCCATCCTTCGGGCCCAGCCTTCTCTGGTGTGTTTGTGGGCTTTCTCTCTCCACTCCTGCTTCTTCCATCCTTCTCCCAAGTTGGATGATACTCTGATATATTCTCTATGTCCCTGACTCTTGGTGGCAACCTTGGTGGGGAGTGCAGCAGCTCCCCGGCTGCTCTGGCTTGACGCTGTTAGCTGTGATTTACCAGGGCTCACACACTGTGTGACATACAGCAGGCTGCAATTATTTTCTCCCCCTCTGCTTGCTGCAGCAGAGACCCCTGGCTGGCTGGATGCTGGCCAGGGCAGTTCTCTGCCTGCTGGTGGTTTCCTTGTTTAAATACTGTTCTCAGTGGAAGAGCAGTTTGGTGATAGAGAATCTGTCCCAAAGCATTTACTGTGAGCTTTCCAAATCAGTTCTCTTAATACTCTCTGTGAATTGATTAGCTTTTGCTTTTTTACAGGATGGTGTGACAGTGCATCATATTGATGTTGGGACATTGAGATGCTTCATTATGCAGAGCTGCATTTGCTGTCTCTGTTGCTGAGTGAATACGTGGTTGGATATCGGTCACAGTCCTCAAATCCTCCAGTAGTTTTTGCTTTGCTTGAGCATGGATCCTGTGACAGCATTAATTAAAACTTAGAGGTTCCAATAATTTAGGTACAGATTCTGCCGTCAGCTATCTGTGTACTTTTCACAAACAAGCAAGAACTCTGTATTTATTTTAGTTTCATCTGTCCTCATCTTCCTTTGATTTTTCAGAAAGGCAATTGCTATTGAAATTCAGTGCAAAAATAAGGAACAGAAAAATATAGAAACCTTCTTTAAAATTCAGCTCTGGATAAGGCCCTGAGTTTTCCCCTTCTCAGATTTTACTGGGGTATCCCTTACTCACAGAGGCTCAGTTCCCACAATCCTATCTCAAGAAAAATTCAGATTTAGACTTCAGCCCTCCTGAGCTATTTTGAAATCCAGAAGCACCTAAAATGGCTTAGGCAGAGTCTCCATTTTGGGATAATCATCCACGCATTTTGCATTCCTCCTCAGATTGTTTATGCTGAACATTCTCTTAATCTCGGTGCTGTAGTGCTATTTTCTTTGTAAGAAATAATAAATCAAGCTCGTGGTGTTTTCTCCTCTGCCACCCACCTTTAGTCCAAGGCCTGTGCATAGTGAGCAGACCCAGCTTCAGTGATGGCGCAGGAATGCCTGGAATGTCTCTGATCTGTTTCCAGGGAACATTTCACCATGGCACAGCCGATGAGCAAGAAAACTTTCTTTTACCTTGTAGCAAAGCCCTTCCTCTGCTCAGGCTCCTCAGTGCGTTCAGCTTCCAGCTGCAAGTGAAGGGTTGTGTCCTTGGTGCCGTGGGGCCTGACAGGTGATATATGCTGCCAGTTGGCATCCTGCATAAGAAATAGGTCATTATGGAAAGGTGGTGGCACTGCCTGATGAAGGAGAGTTCTTTTTTTCTCCTGGCACCAATCCTGTTATCTGCATGGAGGCTTTGCTCTCTATCCAGTGAGAGTTGGGAGTGATGCTCAGGCTGTGCCTTTGATCTCTGAACATTCCTGAGAGCGGAGTGTGAGGTGAGGAGTTAAGGGCAGATGATGCTTCTCATCCCCTGCATGGAAGCCACAGAGCAGTGCTGAGTGTTATGCCCAGAGAGGGGGAAAAGACTAACTGATGCTTGAATGTTTGCTTGAATGTAGTTCTGTGCAAAGTCAAATATTTGAGATACTCGGATGATAGAAAATTCAAGTGATATAATTAGAAGAAAATCTAGGACCAGGCCTTAAGTAAAGTTTAAAAGTGTGATGAAAATTAGGCTTCTACATCTTTTATCGTCCCAGGTGGGGAGCTACTGAAATCAGTGCTTTTTAAAACCACACCACCTTTCTAAATATTTAAATATGAGTCAGAAGCTTCTTTTCGGAAACCTGGTTATGAAAACACGTAGCAGAGCAATACAAATATTTTTTCTTAGTCCTCCTTTTAATGAAGATGGCACTGCTTTGCACTTCTTCAAATTATCTATGATGTCCAGCATTTTGACTTCAAAACAGACCTCCTCAAGCACTTCACTGTCTTTAATACTGAAAGCTGTATCATCCTTGTTAGGCAAAACAATATTATTACTTTTGTTTTAAGAGTAAGGAGCAGAATGATTAAACTGATTGGTCAAATCTGATGAAAAAGTTGGTGGTAATGCTTCAGAAAGAAGTAATCTTAGCTATCAATTTTAATTTTCTGAAGTTTTCAGCTTTTTCTGCCTTTAGAATATTTTAAATGGTAGATTGGTTCAGTTTTTTTGTTTTGTTTTGTTGTTTTTTTTGACAGACTATAATTTGTTTTATTTGAAAGACTACAAGTGAAATTATTTTATTCCTTTGGTTCAAATGGAAATTCTAATTGCATACAAGTATAAAACCCAGGACTATTTATGGGGTTTCTCCTTTTTCTTCTTGGCTACCAAATACTCTTTTTGACTAAGAAACAGAGAAAATGAAAGGAAGTAGAAAATTAAGGTTAAGGATCTTGTGGAAGGGATGCTTAGTTACATACTCCTCAGACTTGGACATTGAAAAAAATCTAGGGGAAAATTTTAAAGCTGTAAAAATTAATTACTTTCTCTTATCCAGTTTGCATCCTTCTGATGATGAAAGAAAGTTTGAAAGTTCCTTCTGGGTTTTTCTTTTTCTCTTATATTAAAGTTTCTGTTCCTTACAGGGAAGTTAACTGATAAAAGATAATAAAAAGACATTTGAATTTCCTCTTTCCAAAAGTGAAAAATATAATTATAATTACAAAGAAAATGTTTTCTAAAAACAATCACACTGACTAAAATCAAAGTTTCAACCAATATCCAAATAATGTATTCTTTTTTTTATCAATTTTTTTTTTCTTTTAGCTGAAGTCTGAGGCTTCTGTCTAAATCAAGCCAGGAAATTTCATTTTGAAGTTATAATTTTTGTTTCAGAGAAATAAAATTTTCACTAAGCATTGCCTTTCTGTCAATCTTTTGGACAATATTAAGTAGATATATTGTCGTGCCTCAGCTTTGGTGGATAAATGTTCACTCAATGAAAGGATGCTGTACAAAAAACTTCCATTTGAAAGCTTTAATTTAGCTCCGTTGAAAGTGGTGTCATATCCATGGATTTTTGTAGTGGATCTTTGAAATCATGTAGTTTTTAGCGGAATGAGGGACCAGAGTTCTACAGAGGGAACTAATCAAGAGCCTTTAAACTACGTTCACAAACATGTCTCTACTACATGTGTGAGCTGTGGTAGGGGCTTAGATTTTTCCAAATCTAAGCTCACCAGAGGAAAGAGTAAATGAAATAAATTATTGAAAGATGGGGCAATAGCAGCCCAAAACAATCTGCATTAAAACTACTGGAAAATGTATTTGTGCTGAATTTGGTAAATATTTTCAATTTTATGTAATTCAAAATAATTTAAGTCTAGATACGTAATTCTCCTGGAAACAGATTGTATCTATTTATATATATAAAATAATAGGAAAGATGTCATCCAACTTGAAATAAGCTTCCAGCTTTTAATTTTGCTGGGGGGGGGGGGGAAGAAAGAAGTTGTTCCACATCAAGCTTAAAAAAAAGTGGTTTTAGCTATACCTAAGCTGAAAAACCCAGCAAGCATTTCTTTAGCTCTAAGGAGAAGTTTGCTTTCTATCTATCACAAAAATATCTGAATTAAGATACAAGATCCACAGTGTAGCTTCACTGTCTCCTGCTATTTCCCTTCTCCAATGTTGCTGTGAGTTCCTCCCTTGTATCACTTACCTGTGCTTTCTAGTTTCCTATGGAACTCTCCATAGTTACACATATAACCAGAGGGCAGCTGCTGGTGGGGGACCTGAAGGCATTAAACAAAGTTTTTCACCACATCACTCCTCCCCCATCTTCATAGTGTTGCCTGTTGTGGCCAGTCAGAACTTCTTGGTGAAGGCTGAGAACATCTGGCAGTAAAATCAGCTGCTGTTCCAACAGCACAAACCACACGAGTCAAATGAGAGTCTCTCTCATATCGATGGATTTGAAAGGGCCATTGCACACCCATAAAAGATTTGGGTTCTGTTCAACAGAAAGCAATGGTGTAACACACACATTAAGAGCCAATTAAAGACAATGTCATTATAAGCAATATTCTTGTTGGATGGCTAACACAGCTCTGTGAATCTGTCTTATCCTCTTATGTTATGTTGAAAAACTGATTATTCTGGTGCCAAAGGATAAAATGCTCTGGAATTTGGTCCATTTTATCTTATGTCTCAAGTGCCAGTGCCTGGCTGCCACCTCTTCTGTGATATTTGGAGTTCTGCATCTATGGACTGTTTCAGAATCAAAAACATGCCCCTCTCAGTAAGTGATAAAATAGTTCCTTGGGCTGGGTACTCTGTGTGCTTTCCCAGCTTTAAGGGTTTAATTCTACACACATGTAACAATAAGGTTCAATAAGAACTTATTAAAATGAGAACACAATCATTTCCAAGAATCAGTGTGCTCAGGCCACCGAAGCAGTGGAATACACAGCTTTATACTTGGCCTTGTCTTTATGCAGATATCTGAGCAGGAACTCATCTCTCCCCATTGCTAAAAACAAAAATTGATGGGAGGGTATAACAGCCACATGTTTCCTTGTCATAAATTTTGTTTTACTTTTGCCTATCTTAATTTACATCTTCATTGGAAAAGGTTTCTGGAGGCTTGCATGGAGCTTCCAGATGGGAGAAAGGGGAAACCACGTATTCAGGTTCCATCTCTGCCTTATGATATTATAAAAGTTCACTTATATTTAAACACAATGTAGAAATGACGTGGAGGGAGCACGAACAATGCCTTGTGTAAACATCACAGACTCTGTAGCTGGTTTTGTTTCTCCAAACCATGGAAGTTTCTAAGAAATTTCAAATACATTTTTTGGTTCAGTAAGGACATCCCACTACTTCTCTTAGGACAAAGGCAAATGTTTGATCAGGAAACAGAAAAATAGGAAGGGATATGGAGCCCTTTCAAGACTCCAAAAATAAACGTTCCTGTTCACTCTGCTCTCAAAAGGTATGTGCTCACACAAACTAACAAGCACTCCTCTGGGAGAGTTAGCACATGAGGACATTTTTGTGACAAGCTTATATTTTTTGGCCCAGCTTCTGCTTTGGCACCTGTTTGACCTGGCAATTTAAGCTCCTTTCTGAAAAACAGGGTTTGTCTGTCTAACGGTGTTGAAAATTGGAATCTCAGTGGGAATTTGTGATCCCAGCAACTTGTAAACAGCCTTTGTCCTTCCACATGTGTCCTCCTAACCCCTGCAGATGTTAAAATGTACAGGAGCCTCCTAGAGCATGACTTGTGCCATTTCACTGGCTTTTCTTTTATCACCACAAGTAATAACAAAAGCAGTGAAATGAAAGCTGTAATAAGCTGCTGCTTTGGCATAATGGCTTGGACATACTTTATCCATAGTTAGTATGCACCTGCTGCACTCAGACAAAAACCCCAAGCAGGGACAAGAATAAAAAATATGCCCAATACATATCTGAAACCAACACAAATTATCTTTGACATTTATAAGATGGTTACTACACTGTACATGTGTTTGCCACATCTGGAATGTGCTGTCTGTTGGTGGTACTGCTTTGAGTCTCATCTTTAATATTAAAAAAAAAAAAAGTCTTCCTACGGTGCTGGGAAAGGTAAAGAAGAGGAGGTGTAATGGTTTTTAGATGAACAAATAATGAATTAATTCAATGCCAGGGATCTGTTTCTCTTACCTCCTTTACATTTAATTTTCAGTTACTTGGTAAGAATTAGGAGCAAGAACTCAGGGAGGGTGTGGTTGGATTTGCCACCCTGAATCAAGCTGTTGATTCCTTGAGTCTAATACCTTTTCCCAGGAATGATGATCATTTGCAGCATTAGAGGAGCATAAAAACCCAAACCCCAAGAAACCCACCAACATTCAAGGCATGCAGTGCTCTTTCTGGGGCAAGGAATGAGACTCCCATTCCGACTGAAGGGCATTTTGGACACCAATGCACTTTCACTGTTCCAAATGTAGTTGATAAAGTTATCCAACTCAGCTTGTCCTTTGGCCTCCCCGTGTGATGAAATAATTTTTTAAGTTTAGTATAGAAAGAGTAAGAGAAAGTACAGGTCACTTCAGAAATTCAGTTTCTTTTAAATTTACTGAATTTTAGTTTTAAAATGGTGTTAGGAGTTGTATAGTTCCTTCTAATTTTTCTCATGTCTGCAGTAAGTAATACCTGTCTTTGCATCCTCTGCTCCAAAATACAGTAAGTTGTACTATATATCTGGATCTGTTTGAATCAGAATTATGGATTTGTATTAGTAAATTTTCTTCCTTGTAGTCTTGCATATTTTGTTCTGTGCTTCTCTTTTCAGGGCACTTTCTGACTGCACTTTTGAATGGATTTGTCTGCCTTAAATTATTTTTAAATCTCTGTATTTCACTTGAAAGGTATAATTTCGGCAAGTAGATTTTTTAACTTCTAGAGATCTTAAGCTCTTTTTGCATTTGATGTAGACCAGAGAACTTAGAGAATCTCATCTGGAACCAAAGCATTACATATTCTTTTACAGTTTGGTACTCTGCTATTTCACCTCTCTCTCCTCCTTCTTGGAAGGTCATGTTACAGTCTTTAGTGTAAATTTCCATGTAGTGTTTCTGTAAAAATGGTTTTCAAACTGTTATATTTTCCATGTTGTCCTTTGCTTAGTGATTTGGTTGTGCCCTATGAAGAGAAGGACTCAGATGTGTTGTACTGAGTGCAGACTTTGTTATGGCAAAACTGCCAACCTGAGATGAAGTTAAGCCCTTTTTGAAAATATTTTTTTCCAGGCTTTTGCAGGTAATTTGATGAGTTCAAACAGAAGTGGAATTCTGACTTATAGAATTTCCTCAGCCAGTGTTCACAGACAACCTAAGGCTTGTGTATCCCACCCACCCCACTTAAAACACTCGTATTAGAGCTGAAGAAGTGCACAAACTCAAGCTTTATGCTGGGCTTTCACACACAGAATTCATGTCATCACCCCACTCAAAAAGAAACTTGCATTAACACCTCCAGGAGACTCTTTAATGACATTACTACATGTGAGCTAATTTTAAAAGATTTTTTAAATGGTCTAATTTTCTGTTGAAGTGTTTCAGTCTATGAAGGGATGTGTTAAGCACTGTATTAACTGAATTACATTTTCCCCATCCTGCAGAAACTGCCAATCTTTGGAAAGTATAAAAATACCATTTACATAAGCTTTTGTCCATTCACAAAATATGATAGCAGGAGTCTTGACTAGAATACAAATAAATATAAAAATAAATCAATATACAAATAAAGGGCCAACTTGACCTCATTTTTTAACAAGTGCAAGTTCACCTTGTCACTGTAGTTACTTCTTATAAGAAATAATGGAATATCTCTGAGGGTAAAAAGGCTTTTTCAAACAAGAATATTTTTGATAGATATTCTTTTTTTTGTGCAGACATCTCTTTTAAAATATTTTGGCAGCTAGTAATTCCCATGACCACAAATCACTTCCAAGACTAAGCCAAATAATTTAGCTCTTACATACCACAGTGTCCTTAGCCCATCAGGGTTGAATGCCCTTAGCAAATATTATGGCTTTGTTGGGCTGGAAAAGAACAAGTTGGAAAACCAGCAGGATTGAGAACTGCTGGATCTCAGACTGGGAAAATAATATTCCCATTATCATATTCAGGGGATTATAACAGTTGGGTAGACTTTCAGGTCATAGAAGTACTTCTTTGCTGATCATAAAATGATTCAGGACATATATTTGTAAAATTTTGTATGCACCTGCTCAGATAGTACTTTTTCAGATGAAAAAAAGTCTGAGTTCACTGTCTACACTGCGACAGACAAAATAAGTGAACTATACTTTAAAATTAAGTGATGGGCTCCAGGTTTTCCATGTGATATGAATCAATCCACCTAGTTCTCACAATGCTCAGGCCTAGTCCCTCTCTCTGTAGCTCTATGCCTTTCTCTGTTCCAATACCAATCCAAAGTTATTCCCATTATTTAAGTATTTAGTTCAGTGCTGTTTGTTCATTTTGAAGTATCCCATTATAGCCAAAATGAAAGATGGCTTCATGTTAGCATTTTGGTACAGAGAATTAGTGCAGTTTTGAAATGTATCCTCTGATTGTCCCCACTTGCCACCTCTTGGTACATTTCTCTTGCATGGTTTTGGTTCATATTAAATAAATTCTTCTCAGAACAACTGCAACCAAAAGCTCTGATCTGCCTACGTATCCAGAGGATTTAAAGTCCTAAAGGGAGCATGGGGGTCTGAACAAAGGATCAATCTGCTAGAGCACTTTACGTCACATACATAGTGGGGATGCTTTGATCCAGGAAAACAAGATTAAATTTCATCTGAAGTAACAGCAGAACTTCATATGGGGGAGATGTAGGGCCCTGAGCATCAGCTCCGCTGACCTACTGATCCTCTTCTGCTGTGTTAGAAAAATTTCTTATGTAGACATAGTCAAAGAAAGCAGGTTTTGAACCAGTGGGTTTTCAGTGTTGTCATAAAACTATCACCAGCCATTCTCTTTCTCATTCTGCTTTCTGCCTCAAACTGATGGGACATTGTCCTGTGTTCTAGAGCTGCACTTGAAAACAAGGTGTGCTACGGAATCAAAAAGGGAAATATTGTCATAGGACAATAGACTGCCATGCTTCCAGCTCTGCAGGTAAAGAACAGATCTTAGCTCCCACTATGAAACAGAATTGAATTACATAGAAAACGTTAACATGCCTTCCTAGTGGGAGTGCTTGTAGTGGTAACAGGTAATTGCCAGCACTCCTGCTCTGGAAGGTCGTTCAGGATTGAAACACAGATGCTCCCATCTTGTCCTTGGTGTAAGTACAGTTACAGCGTGAAGAAAAGGCAGCCTGGTTTAATGGGAGCCTGCTGCTACTGAGCCTGCAAAAGGAAATTCAGGATAATATGTTTCTGAGTGTTCTGCTACTATGAAAAGAAGATTAAAGGATAAGTGGCTTGTACTGTTACACTGACTCGAGCCTACAAAACAAAATGGAAGATTTTTTTTTTTCCTGTGGCAGTTTCGATATGCTGTTTATCAGTAGTGAATATCTTCCATTTGAGCACTAGAGTCTTAAAGCAATAGAGAGGAAAATGTATTTTGTTCTGTTTGGAGGAAGGCAGTCCAGTGCAAGAAGTGTGAGGAACACAGAAATTGGTATCCTAATTAACTTGCTCCATGACTTCAGGTAAGTCACACTTTCCCAAATTTTCAAACAAAAGTGCCTGAAATTAGGTCATTTCAATGATGAAGCTTGGCTAACCAAATGAAAGAAATGAAGAAGGGTCAGAGCCCTGCACACAGATGGAATGTTTTTCTGGTTGACAGCTTTAGTTGTGGGGAACCTACAGTACTGGGGAGAATTTGCTGCTTTCAGAAAAATCAGTGGTTGTTTGCTGTTGTCTGCTAAGGGAGGCCTTTTGAGTCAGCTGTTTGAAAATCCTATTATAAACATGCAGCAATCTTCCTATGCAAGAGAAATGTGAAGAAATACTAACTTTGTAAAGCATGTTGGGAACACTTGTAGTTCAGTTTTGTCACCTAAAATAAATAGGGTTCTCATTGGCCAGAGAGTGGAGGCACATGTAATTGCCCCAAAATTACTGATGATTTACAAAAAAGTAAGGGGCAGCCGTACACAAATGACCTGTAAATGACATTGCTAAAAAGCACTTTTTTGATGTGCAACATCAGCTTCCTCTTGCTAGGATACAGGCATGTAATTTCTCTTTATGCCTGCCTAGTTCTGCTCTGTTGGAATCCACTTATAAATCCCTCGCTGCTTCACTTGGAGAGGTAAGGTAGATTCTGTCTGCTAAACTGCATACGTGGACTCTTGAGGTCTCATTCTTTGAAATCCAAGCATGCTTTTATTCCCCTCCCAAAGAACTGACTATACCTTTCCTGTCTTCACTTCTCTCACTGGGAACATAAACATGGATTTAATTCTTAAAAAGCACACAAATTCTGTTCTTTTCCCCATTGTTACTGACAAACTCAATGCTAAGTGAGTTTGGTGAGACTTGACCTAAAGCTTCAAGCAAGATTCTTATGGAAGCTACAGCTTTGTGTGTCTCTGGCCAACAATGCTCCAACAAAGTGGAAAGTGGCCCTTCCAGACTGTGTTCATGTAATACAGTGAACTGGAACATTCTCTCTACATGGGCCTTATGACACTTTTTTTTCTTGCTGTCCTGATGAGTCCTTGGCCAATGTGTTGCAGGCTGGTGAGAAGTTCAATCTCTAGGGTAAGGATAGCATAGAATTAAATGCTCATGCTCTGTCAAAATGCTGGCAGTTACAAAATGCTCCAGCCAGTAACTTGTTGGAGAGCAAGCAATGAGCAAAATTACTTCAATATGTAGAAGAAATTTAGATGCCCTGAGGGAATACTAATTCAGAGAGATAGTAATAGGGATTACTACTTGATTTATAATATGTCTTGAAAGAAATCAACAAGACCAGACCTGCTGCCTACATGTGCACTTAGCCAGTCACAATGCAGAAAGGCAGACAATAATTGTCTATCTTGCCTTCATGTTACCTCCTCCTCTTACCTCTTCTGCTCAAACTACAGGTGGATTCTTTTCCCTCTCTAACTAAACAACTTGTCTGTGACCCTGTACCTTTCTTTACTTTACCTGAAAACTTATTGTGTTAATAATTTGCAACTGCTGCCCCAGGTGCCACCTCCTCCCATCTGATAACGCCTATAACTCACTTCTGTCCGCCTTCTTCTTTGTTCTGTAGCAACTGCATTCATTAAGGTCTAGGAAAGTTTCTTTGTAGACAAATCTCCTGTCCTCTTTGCTACCCTGAACCCTTTTGCTTGGGTGTATCATTCATAAATGAGTTTTCCTCTGCTCTCTTTTCCATTTCCTTCTTTGCATCTTCCAGTTACTGTGGAATTTCTTCTGTCCCACTTAACCTCCAATTTGGAAAAGGAAATTGCACTTTGGCATGTCAGCCTGGAAATACTGCTGACCCCTCATTTAATTTCAGCTGTCTGACATGCTCTGTGCTCAGACCTCTGCTCTTCTGCTTTGCAATGTTTCTTCTGCCACATTTTATGGAAAAGAGTCAAAAGATGGAAGGATAATCTGTGAGTCACTTGTGCAGTGATGACTTGCAGATTTTCTTCCTACCATCCTAATTTTTTTCTATCCTGACAATCCAATTTCTTCTTTAAAATGGTGAGAATTCATTTGAAAAGAACATTGAATGCCTCAGCTCTTATTGCAAAGTATTTTTAAAATATTATCAATACTTATAACAAAAATTTCTCCACTTTCATCTGCAGAGTGTATCTAAAGGATTTTTTCTTTTTTGTCAGAAAATATAATCTTATCACAGAGATTTTAGAACCCTATTCATGACAGCTCAGAGAGGGAGATTATATACCCTTTGAGCTCTGGTTCTCCTATTAGAAGCCAACTTTTTGCATATGTGCTTGTGTTTTTTGTGTCCCACACTGAGCCTCCTTCCCCCCATGTTGTTTAAACTAGGTTGGACCATGGAGATGCTGTAATCTGATGATTTAGGACACTGAAAAATACTAGTTATTTGGGACCTGGGATGTCCTGTTGTGTAAGTGGGTGGTTGAGTGGGGAGGTATAATTTAGTACTGCCCTGGACACTTCTGTTTTGAAATGACTAAGTATTCTGGAAGTCATCTGAAGTTTCTGACTGAGATATACAGTTGCCCTGTTATATGTATCTATCAGTGACTGTCTAGGTGAAGAAGAGAAACTCTCAAAAGAGAAATGAGAGAGAATATTATATAGTTTTATTTTAATATATTTGCTGATAGCATTGCTTTGAATATATCTTGTGTTTTGATTTATTTTGATCTGCCCATGAATTAGTTATTGCCATATGCTCTATAAGTAGAATTTGTGTCACTGTTAAACAGCCATCATTGGACTATGAGACTTAACAGCATTTCAGTTTTTCCTCTTTGACATTTTTAGGATAAGTATGTTTTTTGCTGTGGCTTGGGTTATTATGTAGTCAGAGCTGCTGTCAGATAGAGCTACCCAGACAGCTCATCCATGGTTTGTGACATCTCATTACTGCAGGCCTGTGACCTTCACCCAGCTCTGTGACTGTGTCTCATATTCTGATTCCAGCCTTCCTCAGTTCCGTGGTTCCAGATATGTGTGCTGCCTCTACCAGATGCGAACTGCAAAAACCTCTTCTGTTCCTTTTCGAGTTTCTCACATAGTCTGCCTAATGTGTGTCACTTCTGACCTCTGTAATAGCTTTGCTGTTTGAATCACGGGCCGTCCTTGAAGAGACGTTGTCACTCCTGTCGAGTCCTGCCAAACCTGGTAACAGTCTGCAGTCATCAAGAGTGCATTCCAAACCACACTTCCCTTGCAGAGCAATTCCTCTCATGAACCTGGATTTGGGGGCATCTCTAAAACTTTGGGTTTGTAAAATTAATAAATGCAGACTAAGACGAGACCATCCCAGTCTCTTTCTCTTGCAGATGTTCTACATGCAGGGTCTCAGTAAGAAAACTAACTCTTTTGATCTCGTGACATTTAAGCAGAACAACAGATACAACTCCATTTAATCCCTAACAAATGTTTTAAAACGTTGAGAGAAAGCTGTATTCTTATTCTAGTTTCATGGCATGGTATAATGGTTTCATGCTACACAGGTTCTGAGTTTTCTTAAGGAATGCAGGAGCAGTTCTATGAACCCACAAATAATTGAAAACTGAGATTTAAAATACGGATAAGGTCAAACAATTAATGCAGTTAATGAAATAAAGTGGATTATTTGCAGATAATCTCAGACTTTAACATGTAAAGGATCCTTTTTTTAATAAGGTTAAAAAAATGGGAAATATCTTAGAAATATGGTTTCAGAGTTAAAAATTGTTAGATGACTGATTAACTGACATTTTATCATTCTTCCAGGGAGTACTGGAGCTTTCACAGCTCATAGAGCATAAATCTGAAAGGCTGCATAAGGCTTCAACATTTCTTTAAGAAAGCAAGCTATGAATAATAAAGGACACATTCAGCCTCCTATTTTGATTTATTTCTGAAATGTAATACATTTCATGAAATCCCAGAATACATATTGCAGTTGGAGCGAGTTACTTTTTTATTTTATTTTGGTTTTTATAGGCTAGGAGTATTAGTCACTATTATAAAAATGAAATGTGTAACTTCTCACTAAAGTTGCTTAGCATGTTTATGTTGCTAGCAACATGTGTTTTCATGGAAAAAGTTGCTGAAAGCTGAGCCCATACTGGGAAAATTGCTAATCTCCAAACAGAATCCTAAACAAGTTAATAGAAATATTTTACTGCTTGTGTTCTTAAGGTCATCTTGCACATTCTGAGACAGTATTTCATTGCACATTGGAGATGTGAATGGGTTTGTGCCTCCAAAACATTGTTGTTTTGTTTCACAAGGAATCTTCTCATCCCTACACTGATCTAATAATTGTAAAAGTCTCTTCTAGCCTTACAACACCGAGTGAAATTATAGCTTGGGTTGAAATTGGTGACACAACTACTGAGTTCAGCACAGCCATGCCTTCTTCACCTGAATCTATTATCTTTATGTACATTAAGGATTCTAAAGCCAATAATGATCTCTTATGTCTCAAAGGTGTGATGGCTCAATTTATCATCTTCAAATATCTGAACAGTCTCAGATGAAGCAGATGTGATGTATTATTCTCATTATTTAAGTGCACATCTTAAAAATATGTCTCCTCTTCTTTTGTATTTACCCAAATGAGCGTGACGATAAAGTCTCCTCGCAGCCATGGTGAGCCTTCACTTATCCCATCTTCCCACAACATTCTCCTGGAGAAACTGGCTGCTCATGTCTTGCACAGGATTCTCTTTACTGGGTAAAAACCTGGCTGGGTGGCTTGGCCCATGGTGGGGGATGGAGTTAAATCCCATTGGTGTCCAGTCACATGTGATGTTTCTTCCCCAGGGCTCAGTGTCGGGGCTAGTCCTGTTTCGTGTCTTTACTGATGACCTGGATGAGAGGATCGAGTGCACCTTCAGTCAGTTTGCAACACCAGGTTGGGTTTGAGTGTTGATCTGATGGGGCTAGGAAGGCTCTACAGAGAGATCTGAACAGCTGAGGCCAGTGGTATGAGGTACAACAAGGCCAGGTGGTGCTCTTGGGTCACAACAACCCCCTGCACTGCTACAGGCTGGGGGCAGAGTGCCTGGAAAGCTGCCCAGCAGAAAAGGACCTGAGAGTGCTGGTCAACACTGGCTGAACATGAGCCATCATTGTGCTCAGGTGGCCAGGTGTCTTTCTGGCTTTTATGAGAAACATGTGGCCAGCAGGATCAGGGCAGGGATTGTCCCCCTGTACTCGGCACTGATGAGGCCACACCTCGAATCCTGTGTTCAGTTTTGGGTCCCTCAAGACAAGAAAGTCATTGAGGTGTGAAGCGTGTCCAGAGAAGGGCAACAGAGCTGGTGAAGGGTCTGCAGCACAAATCTGATGAGGAGTGGCTGAGGGAGCTGGGGTTGTTTAGCATGGAGAAAAAGAGGCTCAGGGGGGACCTTATTGCTCTTTACAACTCCTTGAAAAGAGGTTGCAGCCAGGTTGGGCTTGCCTGTTCTCCCAAGTGATAAGCAATAGGACAAGTAGATAGGACAAGTGGAAATGGCCTTTGGTAGCACCAGGGAAGGTTTAGTTTGGATATTAGGAAAAAAATTTTTCACTAAAAGGGTTATCAAGCCCTGGAACAGGCTGCCCAGGAGTCACTGTGCCTAGAGGTATTTAAAAGACCTGTAGATGTGGCACTCTGGGACATGGTTTAGTGGTGGGCTTGGCAGTGCTGGGGTAACAGTTGGGCTTAATCTTAAAGGTCTTTTCTAACCTAAACAATTCTGTGATTCCCTTTTGGTTTTGTATCCATTTGTTTTCATATTTTTGTGAGCTGATTCTTTATAAAGAAACTTATTCTGTGGTGTTATGAAGTGCCTTTCCTCATGAATCTGAATTCAGGTCATAACTCTGGATGTTACTGTCCTAGTAATATAAATTAGCAATACCACATTTTACCAAATGTTTATTTAGTTCTATACTAACAACATTTAACACTCAGGTTACATCACTGACATATTTCTATGAAATAAGCAAAAAAATATTAGAAATATTTTAAGTTCTGCAGCGTAAATAGAGAAATTGAGTCAGAGAAATAAAAATACGTGGCTACAAAGGGGATGGAACTTGATGATAGAGCTACATTCTCAAATCCTCTTCCTGCTTCCAGGCTTATGCTGATTTCCCTGGGCAGGCTGCACTAGGAACTGTACCACTAGGGTCTTCCTTTGAAGTGGGAAGAACTCAGTTTATAAAAAAATACAGAACTGGCTTGAAGGTCTGCATCTGGACATTAAGCTAATCAGATTTACCAGCATTCAGGTTACAGTGGGTCTGGAGTGTGCTTTTTGGCTTATCACCTCTCTCGTTAGCTGAGGCTTTAGGTTTCTCACAGTTTAATTGTATTTGAAAAGAGCTGTTTATATGAAGCCCCAAAATGGACTTATTTTCCAGTGCTTCTCCTTTGTTGCATATTAACATTTAATTAGCAAAGAGATCCTATTACCTCAGCACTAAAAGTGAGAATAGCTAAGGCACCTGCTCAATATAAAATTAGATGCACAGTCAACCTTTAATCTGGCCATAATGCTGTTACCTAAATATTGTTCTAACTCCTATCATAAACCATGATTTGATTGATTTTGAAATGTTTATACCCAGAGTGTCTGGCACAACTTGTTTTTGAGAGTACACTGAAGTCAGAATGTCTGAACCAAAGAGACAACCACTCCTAACAGGCTTTATTTGGGGTTTTCTTCGGTTGAAGTGGTCGGGCTGTAATGTCCTTTCTTCAGAATGGGAACTGAGATGGAATCCAAGTTGAACTTAAACCAAGAAAAACAATTCTCTAAGCATACTTTAATCACCCATAAATGTTCTCATGGCTCTGAGGACCATCTTTCAGAGGAATTCTGAAGGAATAGCAGGCTTTTCCCCTATGATACTAGCAATTGTGGATGCATAACTAAAAGGCAGATGTAACCCAGAAATATATATGAAAATATATTATTTTGTTTGGGTTTTGTTTGGTTTTTGTTTTGGGGTGAGCGGCATGAAGCCAAATATTAGATGGACGTTTTCACAGTGGGATACATAAGGAATGGCAAATCAAAGGGCTCCTGGGATGTCTGTCCCTTCTGCAGCTTTAAGGAGAGCTTGGCTATTTATTACAACTATTACCACAGCAGTTAAAAAGGCTTTTGGTAACATGCCCTCTGCAAAATCTCTTGACTGTTTTTTCCACTTAGTTTTTGTTGCTAAGTTCTGTTTCTATACATGACATCTTTCTGTTTTGTTTTGTATTATGATGTCTCAGCAGCAATATTTCATTGGAGAGTTGTTTTAATACTCATGTATTAATATAGCAATGGGCATCTCACACATCCCTGTATTTTAAATTTGGTTCTCAGATCATGGTTTGAGAACACATATTAAGGTTGCTGGGATGTTATATGATAAGACATACCTCTGAAACTTTCTGACAGCACATATAATGTGTTTGATCCAGCTTGGAAAATTGAGATATATAACTAAAATTTTGATTATGCTTGCCCTTACAGCTTCCAATTCAGAAAATCTATTTGTTAGAGAGAATTACACAAGTGATTTGTTTTTATAGTTTAGGAACAGTATATCTCTTGAGAGGATTAGGTTTTGCAACAGTTTCAAGAAGTTTGCAAATGAAAGAGGATTTCTTTGGTTTCTATTATTATTTATTACAACATTATCTAGAAAAAAAACTCGAACAAAAACCTTGTCTTTTCAAACACATTTTCCTTAAAAAAAAAAATTTTACCTGTATTTTCTTTTTCTTGGAAGATAAAGCAAGCAAAGTGTTTAATTTTGAGTCTGATTAATCCGAAACAAAGTTTTTCATGGTGTTGGACTGAATAGAATATATTCTTTTTGCTGATAATTTTCTGAGTTGGTTTAATGCCTTACAACAGAAGTAGCTGAGGTACCTGCTGCCTCTCTCCTCTTGCAGGGATTAGCTTTGGTCTACAACAGACTCACAGCCTGTTTTCTGGCTGTACACTGAGCATCCATCATAGGAGATGTAATCCCTAAAGCATGTCACATGTGACTTGACATGAAACAGCAGAAACACGTCTAAGAAGCAATACCACAGGCTGCAAGATTTCACAGTAATATTAAATCAAACTCAAAGAGTTTTCTTTCCAATGGATGGTGTAAAAAATTAAAAAGTTTAAAAATTTCAAATAATTTTTAACATCTTCAGACAATTGCTGAAAATATTCAGTTATTAAAGCCTTAACCTTCAGCATGTTTTATGTGCTGCAGTGCCTGAGAGGTGGCTCTTGTTTGTCATTCTGAGTGGATAGGTATGAAAAAATAAATGCAAGAAGAACCACATTTACTGGTATGAAATCTTGCAACACAGACTAGAACACCTATTAGAAGACTATAAATATAATTCAAATTCCTTTGTCCACTGTGCCTTGGCAGGTAGGTACAATTTCTGAAGAATACAGTTGCTGTTATTTTATTGATTTTTGTGGGTAGTTCAATGAGTAGCTACTCTTGAGGCTTTTTTCTTTCCTCAGATATTTGCCAATATTATTTTTATTGTATATTAAGGGTTTCTATGATTGTATATTAAGGGTTGGACTTGATGATCTCGGAGCTCTTTTCCAGCCTTGTTGATTCTATGATTATGTAAGTTCTCCCATTTATTCAGCTCTTCAACTCTGTTTACTGGGACAGATCTAAAGCTTTTCCACTAAAAAGTGAAAGCTGATGGGAAGTGCTAATTCGCTCCCTACAACTACGTGAAAGGAGGTCGTAGCAAGGTGGAGGTCAGCTGGCAATAGGACAAGAGGACATGTCCTCAAGCTGTGCCAGGCAACCTTCAGGCTGGACATCAGGAAGAATGTCTTCATTGAAAGGGTTGTTAATCATTGGAATGGACTGCCCAGGGAGTCACCATCCCTGGAGGTGTTCAAGAAAGGACTGGATGTTGTCCTTAGTGCCATGGTCTAATTGACAAGGCAGTGATCAGTTGAAGGTTGGACTTGATGATCTCAGAGGTCTTTTCCAACCTAATTAATTCTGTCATTCTGTAATTCCCCGAGAATACATTTGCCTCTGCATTTGAAGGGTTGCTTATTAGTTCTGGCCCAAAATTAAAAGTGCTGACCAAACACCAGAAATGCATTCAAGATTTGTTTTAGGGGTGAACCCACTTGATATTCAAGGGGGGAAACACAGAGCATGGCTTACCATGCATGTGCCTGCCATGTCCATTAACAATTGTGGAAAGCTCACTGTTGATGTCTCAAGTAACTCCATGTTTTCCAGCCATTGTTGTCATGCCACAGCACCACTGGTGTTACTCATAAAATATGTCCTGTGGTCCTCTTTAAAAAAGCCAAACTCACCTGGTGCACGGACAGATGGGATTACCAAGCAGCCTTATTTGGACACAAGGGGACAGATTTAAGGAGAATATGCAACAGCTTCCAGCTGATCCCAATACTAGCCAGCTCAGGTGCAGATGTGCACGGCCTTCATGTTAAAACATCAATGGGTGCAAATAGGGTGGTTCCTTTTCTAAAGCATATAAACCATTTTAAATTTTGTTGCGTACCACAGTATTCCTGATTATATATTTGTCAAATTTCCTTGTATTCCTTTGCTCTTGTATGCATTTCACTACTGCTTTAAATTTGTCGTGTCTGGTTTGCTGTCCTGATTCCCGCTAGCGCAAAGTATGTTCTGTACATTTGTTTTTTGCTGCTTTAGTGCAGTGTGGGCAGAGATTCTGTGCATATAATTCTAATTTTCCAGTTCTCTTGCATGAGCTGTCATTGAACAGTTTTCACCATCACAGTGACCTAATTCCACCCTCAGTGAACTAAATTCATTTGCAAAACTAGAATTTGGGAACCAGGACTGTATTCTTTTCCAAATAGGTTATTTGGAAAACAAGAAGTTTCTTTCCCTAAATACTTAAGAAAATTGGAACCAATTGGGAACCTCTTCAATCCACAGACAAGAAATTCTTTTGGTGCTTATATATGTTATGTAAAGATCAGATTTAATTTAGGTATTTGGAATGAGAACATCATCCTTCAGGATAGTTTAGAAACAGTGTCCTCTTTGGTTTTACAGCTTTCTAAATGTTCAAGTTGAGCAGGAACACCTGAGAGTGGATGCCAGCTTTTTAGTCACTTTGAGCAAACGAAATTATTAGTCCTCTTCTTGAGTGAGACAATTGAAATGCCTGCTAAAGCAAACAAAGCAGACAACAAGATGGAGATTTTTCAAGTTGTCTAAAACATTTGGAGTCCCAGAACAGGTGGCTTTGAAAAAGCTACCTTGAAAGTTGTCCAAAAAAAAAAAAGGAAAGAAAGGAAAAATACTTAAAATAATTGTGTGAGGATCTGAGTAGATCTAGTCCTTCAGGCTTCACTTCTGTACTCCTGGCATTCTTAACAGATCTCTTTTCTGTTCAGATCAGCGCTGTAGCAGGACATTTGGCACTGGAGGTGAAACAGGATCCAGGGAGTCTCCTTCTGTCCCCTCCTGCTGTGGGGCCTCTTCTGGCTCATCCTCTCCTCCCTCATTGTGTTTCCCAGCTGAGACCTGAGCTGTTGCCTTGCAGGAGCTCCCTCGCTGTTCTATTACTAATTTGTGTGCGGAGTCCTAATTACAATTTACCCAAATGTTTTTCCATTTTCTATCTATCATGTTCTGAGTCTATAAAAGAGTGGGTGAGAAGACTTGTCAGTAAGTCACACCTCTTCCATTTTTTAAGCTGTATTTTTAGTTGACTGACTCAGATGGACGTTTGCTGTCAGAATATCAAAAAAGCCTTACCCAGCGTGTGTATCTCCTTCCATGATCAGTCATTTTGAATTCAGGATTTGAGTTCATGAGGGGATGTATTTGTATCCTCAACTTACTGATTTATTTCATCTTATGTGTTGTTTCTCTGTCCTGAAGGTTGAGGGTAGATTTCATGAAGGTATGAATGTAACATGTTGCAATCCTCGCAGTTGCTTTTTCCAGTAGTGTCAGTAGTGAGCATTTGCAGCTTGTGGCCTGATAGCTTTTGATATGTAACCTGAAATTTAGCTCTAATTATATTGCATGTACTGATGAATCTGTGGTTCCTCCAATGACAGTGAACTTTTTCATTGATCAGGTGGTTTATCTAGAAGGGTTAAAGATCTTGGAGATGCAATTGGATATGGAAGAGATCCATTGCTGCTCTTGTTTAATTGCTCTCATCATTCCTCCATGTCTAGCGCTTTTTACACTGCTACTTGCTTTTCATTTGTAGTATTGTGTTCTTTGACAATGATCTGTGTTATTGACAAACATCTGTAAATTGTTTTCTCTAGTAATAATGTTTGTTTTTCATCTTTTACTTGCCCACTTGCATATACCCACAGTCACCCTGCGTTTATACACACACCTGCATACAGAAGACACACCTTCATGAGCACACACAAGATTCCTTTTGTGGAAGATGAAGCTGCTAGAAAGTCTTCCTTATCCTTTATATATCAATCTTTTCACATAATGGTGTACCATCTTTTCCCAACATGTATTCTAAAGAGCTGCTTCAAATTGAAAGCCCAGCTCTGAACACCCTGGAGCTACAAATTTTCACATGATCTGAAAATTTGCAGCTCATGTGGTCTTCAACACAGAGGCTCAGGGTGAGGCTCTGGTGTGAGGAATTGCTGCTTCCTAAAGTGTATGTCAGTCTTAATTTAAGTCACTTCCATTATGGTCAGAGTGCTTTAAATGTAAACATCCCCAACAGGAAACAATTAATTCCTCATTGATCTTTTCTGGCAGCTTTCTTCCTCCCTCCAGCCAAGTGGAGTAGTGCACCTTTGGGTTTGCCTGCCATATAGCTGGCTACTTAAAAACCACTATTGACATTACTGAAGCTTTATGGAGCCTGTCCACCATGGCCAGTTACGGCCTGAGTGTTTTATGTCCCCTCTGGTTGTCACAAAGAGGAACAAAACACTGATTGAGAGATTGCAGGGACAGACCTGACCTCAGCTGTCCCAGAGAAGGTAACAGGAACTGTGTAATATCACCATACTGGCTTTGTTTGATCATGACCTCTTATGGGAGCCTGGGAAATTCCCCTTTTCCTTTTGTTCTGTCTTTGCTACCAAAGCTGTGGTAAATTTTTGCCCAACTCTGTGCTCTCTCCTCTATGTATACTTTTTCTTGTGTTCCTACGTGTTAAGAAATGCCTGTTACTAAAGGCTCTGAGGTTATATTTGTTTCACGAGGTTACTACAAGCACATCACTAGCTTTGATGTCCAGTAAAATACACAAATGCAAGTCCACTTGTTGCCATGTCCCATGGCACAGTAAGGAAAGTAGCAAAAGAACTGAAACCCAGAGAGAAGAAACTTCTGTCTTCGTTTCTCTCCTTCTAGAAATCGTGGAAGATCACTGGGATGACCTTCAGAGGGGTGTGTTCCCTGCTAAACCTTACTGGTTGCTCATTTGGAAAGAACACAGGAGTTTGTGCTAATTTGGCCAGCACAGGTTGCTCTCCTTAAGCAAATCACCTCTGAGAGGCTCCCTCGAGGCTGGGGCGGGGGAACCCAGACTATTGTGCTGAGACTCAGAGGGCTGCCCAGGTGCTCTTCATTCCCATCAGAGGTGTGAAAGAGCCAGTCCTTCCTGGGGCAGTGTGGGACTTAAGGATTGGGTTCCGTTTCTTCACTAGGATGAGCTTAGCAGCAGCTCTCATCCGTTCCTGCCTCCTCTGTGTGAGCACTCCTGTGAGTACAGAATCTGACTGGTAACCCCTGAGCTAGTTTGTTTTCTGCTACTTTTATTTCTCCTATTGGGATTGCTGATGCTTTGCCTGTTAGGAGCCTTTGGTTGTTCTCTCTTATATGTGTTTCTGGTGTATATATATTTTATGGAAAGCCTATATTTTTTTCCTGTGTTATGTTCCATTTACAAGTGTTCCTTTGCATGGGCTGCACAGTGAATGCTGACAGCACAGCTACTTGTATGCAGTGAATGGGTGGGGGAGAGGATATTGTACATACTAATGAACACAGGGCTTGATTTGCTGCTATCTAGTGGCTCTCACAGCCTTTGTTGAGTGATATTTAGTACAGTTGGTTGAAAGAACTGTGACTGTCAAAAGGTAGTACTAATAGCTACATCTGACCTTAAAATTATACTATAAACTGCGGGGCAGTGTATGTAGTATAGCCAATTTTAATTAAACTCTGTTCAAAAGCTATGTACCTCGTTAAAATGATGGGATGCCAAATTGTCAACTTGCCAGTCAAGCTAAAAGGATTTCTGTCTAACTAAGTGGGCCCATCTGAAAAATATGGTTTATTGAAATTCAGCACCTTTGAATGATTATATACCAAATGTGTCTGCCCTGTGAAGCAACACCACAATGGATGGAGTTCTGCCTGGCAGACAGAAGCTTCCTGAGTAATAAAGATGCTGTGAGACAAGTACAGCTTGTGCATAGGGAGGGCAAGGGGGTGATACATGGTGGGCTGGCTGCAGGACCATCATTATGTGGATCTCTGTTGGTATAAAAAAGTCTTTTCAGCCTTTAAACTTTGTGACTGGGACATTTGAGATCATGGCTACCTAATGTGTCTCACTAAGTCACTTGCATGGCTATCTCTGTGTTATAGATTTAGGGTAATGCCATGTGAGTGTCTCTATTATTAGATGCATTTTAATTGTGGTATTAAACTGTGGTATTAATTCATTACCAGTTACTGTAAGTTTGCTGATTGGGCTCTATGCAACATATTGTTAAAATTGTTTTACAGAGAAGTCTGAGGAATTCAGAATTCTTAACTCCTGAATTGAATTAACCCATAAGTAACTGAAAACATTCTTTTTGTCTTGCTCTTCCAAGTGCAAGGTTATTCATAGGGTCCATGTTAAGAGTGGTATCCAGAATTCTAAACATTTTGTTGTTTTTTGTCTTTACCACACAACCCTAAAGAAGAACAATACTGATAATCTTAGGAAGAATGGGCTAGGGAATACTGTTGTTACCAATAACTCAGAAGAAAAGTGAAAGAGCAAAATGCCCTCTTTACTTTGGTAACAACTTTTGCTGTTGATGGTTTGTGTGAAGGATATTCTCAGCTTTGGATGATTCTACTGTACATTTTGCAGACAGCAGAGAAAGCAAATGAGCAGAGGTGCACAGGAAGGCTCTGGTGTAGTAGACAGATGTGTATGTTGTCCCTGATTCCTGGCTAGCACTATAGCTCCTGGACCTTTTTTCTTCAGCAGTACAAATCCTGTTTTCAGGGCTTTGGTTTGAAAAGTGCTGCTGGGACAGTTTCAGGCGATGAAGAACCACAGCCCACACAGCACAAGTGAGGTAGAGCCATTACAGCTGTGCAAAGAATGAAGTATGGAACAAACTGGGTGCAGTATATGCTGAACTGACCTTGGCAGGTGTCAGATCCATTGTCCTACTACTTGAGACAAGTAGGGGTGGAAAATTTTTTTTTTATTAAAAAAAAATAAAAATCTGCCCTTATCTTTCCAATTCCAAAGAAAATTATTTGGAACATTTAAGGAAGCTGTTTCAGTTTGGTAACTTTGCAGCATTTTCACCAGCACACAACTTGATTGCATAATGTTGTGGGGTCATACTTCCTGTATTTATAGGCTACGTCAAATTCTCGTATGAACAATGATCACTGTGTGAACTATTAATGGCTATGAGGAAAGCAGTTCCTTTGCTTCCCAAGGTGGTGGAGAATTGTTGCTGTTTCCCAGAAGGACCCAGAAGTTAACATGTAGGTACACAACAGCTGGAGAGTGTAGCAGAGATCAAGACAGTGTTTTTCAAGAGTAGTGTATTTAAGATCGTGGTGTGCTGCAAACTTGAGGAAATGCTGAACAGAAAAAAAGTTCATGATGTTGGGGCTACGCAGAGGTTGAATATTGCAGGGCTTTTGTTTTCTTTGAAGATAATGGACAGATAAAAGCAAAACTCTGGTTCAGTTATCATTTGTCAACTTCACCAAAGAGGTAGGCTTGTGTTTTTCTTGCCTTTGGTTATATATTTCTGTCACAGCTCTTGTGCAGCTCTGTGGTGACTCAGGTCAGGGTGAAGGCCAAACCTGTAGGAGAGCCATGACTGGGTTGCAGCAGAGCTGGTCCCTGGTCAGGTGAATGGGAAGAGTCCAAGGAAGAGGAGCTAAGTGAGCAGGATATTGGTGTTAAGCTTCATGAACAGTAGCTTGAATACTGCAGCATTCGAGTTATTTACGGTCATGAATTGTACTTCTTTTGTAAGATTTGGGATGTCAACCGCTTTATCTTCAGGAAATGCATTCCTCTCTTCTAAATCACTCTTTTGGCTGGGTGCAATAAGCTTCACATGTTGTCTTTAAGTGTTGTTACACATACTCTTTCTCTCTGAATTCATGTGGGGAGGGCTTCAGCAATGAGTGAAAAACTGGTTTTGTAATTTTTTTTTTCTTACTCTCTTCCCTGTTTCTCGGGATGTGTTGTGATGCCAGTGATTCAAGGATACTCAGAAACAGTTGAATCTAGAACAGTGTAGGAAGCCAGAGTGCTCTTAAAAAATGCAAGAAACCTTAGTAACACAATTTTTGCTAATTTGGCCCCAGAAAAATTATAGTTTCCTTGCCACTTTAAGCAAAAATTTAATAGCAGAGTGCTGCAGTGAGGTTTTTTAAAAGCAAAGAAGTCTTAAGTAATAAAAATATTCCCAAGGACACTTACTATTACTGTAAGAAATATTACCATAAATAACTAACACTATAAATGACATTTGTAAAATAAATTATCAAAGTACTTTGTGGGATGCATTGTGCTTGCTTTTGTGTTATTCATTTACTTAGTACCTAAAAAAATTCAGGGATTTTCCATGTTTTATAATTAAAATCTGGAAAGTGACAATTCAGCATATAAATTTAGAGATTGAAGGCTATATTTTACTCACACAGAGAAATATCTTCACTGACTTCTGTTAAGCTGTACTCGATGTCAAACTGATGTTGAAAAAAAATGACGAAAAGAAGCAAAAATATGAAGAATGCTGCTTTATGTATGGTTAACAATTACTAGGTGAAAAAGAAAACACACATTTTTGGATAGGTAAAAAAACCCACTTTTTTGGACTTCCTCTAAATTGATTTTTTTTTTTTAATTCTAAAATATTGTATTATATGTATTGTAGGCTTAATTTTTTTTAGATTAAATGCTTTTTTGAAATGTAACAAGCTGAAATATTCTATTCTGGACACTAGCATTATGGCATTGTCAATTTTTTCTTATTATTATTCTTTCAACCCTCAAGGTCTTGAGGTTTGGGGTTGGTTGTTTGTTTAATCCAACCATTTGCAGAGGGTTTTTCCACAAACTAGTTCTACCTCTATCTTCTATTATCTCTAATTGTTTTACTCTTATTTCATGCAAGCCAGAGTTAGTTTTTCCACTTGTGGTACACAGTTTACATGAAGATGTAGCACAGTCTTGGCCTGCTACCTGAATAAATGTGTACCTTTCATTTCTTGGAGGAAAGATGAATATAATGAGAAAACATCTAAAAATAAGTGATTTGGATACCAGCTTTTGTGCTTCATGCATTCCTCGAGAAGCCAGCTCTTGTTTCAACAATATGCTACAATTGAAAGATTAGGAAAAAAATCCGGTGCTTTGAAAGAGAGAATACAATATCATTTTAGCACGCTAGAGATGAAATTTTGTAAGAGTATTAAATTCCCTTTCACTTTAAGGAATGATGGGCTTATGAAACAGCAGCAGAAACTTGAAAGTAGAATAGTCGGTCACTGGCATGCAGCCACACACAAGCTGGTGTTGTTATATGTGTTTTTGATGGAAACATTGGAGAAATTTTTAAATCAAAGGAAAGCAACAATTTTAAAACAGTAAATATAAGTGTAGTCTAGAAGCCTGCTATTGATGGTGTATTGAGTTTAATTCTGCATAGTGGCTTTTATTTTGATTTTTTTTCTGCCTTATTTTTTTTTGAGAAATATTTGTATCAGCTATTTAGATAACTGGAGAACTTGCTAGCACCACCTATTGGATGAGAAATTCTCTTTAAATAGTTCCTGTTAATTTTGGTACCAAAAAATCAGTATATTCATTTGAAGCCGAAATATCTCCAAACAGTCAGCTTTCAACAGGGCATTTTGTTTTGTCTGTTTCAATAAATACAGTAATTTAATAATTAGTCGTGAGCACTGAGAAATATTAGGGTTTCATTGCTGCAGCATGAGGGCTTTCTTATGCTGGGAGTATACCTAAAGCTGCTGATTGTTTGGAAAATCCTCACTCTGAGCATGCTAATACTATAGCTGTCACTCTGTGGGGAGGGGAGGAAGTACTTGGAGCTTGAGGCATCCGTTATTTTTGCCGAAAATTGCTTTTTGTTAAACCATTAGTACTTATCTTCTCATGAATAAAAGGTATTTGGGGTGAATAAAAACCTCAACAAAACAAACCTCCTGCCTGAGCTGATTTCTTTGACAAACCCTTATGCTGAGCTAAAGCTTTAGCTCTGCAGTAACTATATTTAAATTAGAACTATGCTTTTCACTTCTTTTTTTAAATAGATTATTTATCCTTCCATATACATGAACACAAGTGACTCGACAGGCATAAAGAATAGTTATTTATTTCCACTCCTACTCTTGTTTCTTCCCTATTAACATTATCTCCTTGGTAACACATCCCATGAATTTTGTCTATGATATGCCAGCTACTGCCGTTTGTTTAGTGTCTTTCTACTTACATGTATTTAAATTTTGTCTGTGAGGTCCCATCCTAAATGGTAGATTTCCTTTTTCTTTTTTTCCCCTCTCCTCTTTTTTCCCCCCAGTGTTTTGGAGTTTTTTTTGTCTTTGTTGATCCCAGATGTAACATGACCCCAGCCTCTGAAATTAATGACACTGAACTTAATTTAGCCAGAATTTCTCAGTTTTTCTCTTTTAATCCTATTTTAATATCTACAAGTGCTCAGATGCATCTTTTTAGTATATTAAATAATGCCTCACCCAAATGTATGTTTATACACAAGCTTAACAGAAAAGACTGACATCTTTTCTTCCTTGCAGTACTTTTGTGCAAGAGCCCACAGACTTTTGTTTTAAATATTTGATAATGTGTAACCAGAATCCATCTGAGACCAAAACATTATGACTTTTAATACCAATTATAGCTGATAAGGTTTTCTCCTTTGCAAGGGCCTGAGCAGACATATTTATATATAGTTTTTGGAAAACTATGGAGATCTGCTATGTCTCTATAATGTGTACATTCTCTATAGGGGTCCTCACAGCTGCTGAAATACTGGTGAGCCATTTGGGATGGGATACTAATCTCTGTGAAATTCTACATTGACTTTAATACAGGTTGCTTGAACTTGTTAGTGTCGGTGGCAAAGAGAGAACCCCTTTAACTTCCATGGCCAAATAAAGTTAAATTGCATCCTGGAGATCTTACTCTTTCATCTATTACAATGTTATTAAATGGCTTCCCAAAGGAATACAGGGACCTGGAAATTACATCCAGGTCCTAAAAAACTGTCCATTTGGAACCAACTCTCTTCCCTGTGAAAAATTTCTTGTTTGTTGATTCCGACTTTTGTAGTAATAAGAAACAGTACATTGGCTAGTTAAAAATTGACTTAGCTCTGCTGAAAACCTCTGTGGTTCCCTTCCTTTTATAGTAATGAACATAGGCAGAGAATTATTCCCAGTTCTGTGAAGCAGGAGCTCTGGCTCCTGTGGCAGGCGCTTCCTTCATTGCACCCTGTCCAGCGCTATAAAGCAGAGGTCTTGGAAATAGTTTTGGGTACCCCAGCAATACAGCCCAAATGAGCTCCAAAAATTACTAGTTGCTAGCAGAAGTGTTGTCATTAATTTATGTTTTATAACAGAAAATTGAGATAGTAACGGAAGTAATCTTTTCTGTAAAATACATAAACATGAATAGTCACAAAGTGAAACTCTGTCCAGTGCAGGCTCAAGAAACACAAAGTGTCAAAAGCAGGAGATGTTGCAGAGGGCAACTTCTGTCATTTAATGCGGAGATAATCCTGGTGAGATAACGGAGTATTGGCTGGGTTAGGGAAAAGAAAGCTTGGCATGAATAACCTGCTAATAGGACTTGTATGTCCCAGGTGCTAAAAGCAGCTTAACAACCTGCAGCTGTGCATGTGTGACTGTGCCTCTGTGTGGGGACATCTACAAATGTGTGTGTCCTGGAGTCAGCAAAGGCATCACAAATACAAATGAATAGTCAAAACCATTTTTTTGTTGGGAAGAGTAGATTGTGTTGAGCTACTCCATATGTCTCACTTGATTTATTCATTGGTGATAAAACTGACACTTGTTTGTATGGGAAGCATCCAGAAAACTCCAATAGTTTCTTGGCAAAGAGGTGAAGAAATGGCTCTAATGTTTAGAGGCTGGGAGTACTGATGTCAACCTCAGGTGCTTGATATGTTAGGAATTCCTCCATGTACAAGTAAAGATGTTCTTAAAGGTATGCTTTTTACAAATTGAAGCCTTATGCATTTATTTGCTTTATCATTGTCAACACTTTCTATGCCAAGTGGTGATAGATCCTTTATTCCAGTAACTTGTATACCTGTGGACACTTTTCATCAAGTAATCCTTATTTCCCTAGTGAAATAGTGTTTAGCGAAATAGCATCTTGCTTTTGAGTTAGTAGAAATGTTTCCTCAAAGTATGGATGCTTCAGTATGGAAATGTAATATTCAGTTATCTTTATCTTTCGTGACTGGAGTGGTGGTTTATGTGCATGAGAACTAAAGAAAGTGGAAAGAGCAGGAGGCACAAAGAGAAGAAACAATTTTTAGAGTTTTTAATCATTGTTCTGCCACATAGCTTAAAGAAGATCAATAAATCATTCTGAGGGTAGGTATTTAAGAAAGCTGGAAAGCCACAAAACTGCACCCCTCAGTAGCTAGGGAGCCCAGTATTTTTGCTGCAGCAAAGCTGGGAATGGGAATGTCAGATTCTTTTCTTCTTGGAAGATTTTTGAGATGTATAAACCAGGTCCATGCAACTTGGCCACTCTGAACTTTGAATAAAGAGCCTGGGTATTCAGTATTTTAAGTAGAGTGCCCAAAAATCTGTGCCAACGCTTCCCAGGATTGACTTGTGAGTGACAGTGATCTTGCAACTAGTAAAGGAGTGGGAATGGAAAGAGATGTTACTTGCTGGGAGAAAAAATGTTGATAATGTAAAGTGGCAAAGTTGAAACTTGATTGTATTTCCAAATTTTCTGAACTTGCTTGTTTCCCCTCGGTTGACATGTCTAAATTCTTAATGTCAGTTACACACAATGGAGGAGGAAGGTGAGAAGGGGAAATTACCCCCCCGTGCTGTCAGCGCTGAGAGCTGCACTATTGACAGGGAGCATTTACGAGCCATGTTTAAAGGTTGTTTGCTTTATCAGCTGTGTTATAAAAGAGATACAGTAATCTTTCACACAAGCTAAACCTGACAAATATAAAGGCTTTGACGGAAACAGGCACTGTCATTAGGTTACACATTCATAGCAGGATTTTGTTATTATGATATCACCTCTTTCAAGAGCATAAAGACTGCCCAGACGGCACACTCAGATTCCAGGCTTTGCTGCCTCTCCCCTGCCAGGGCAGGAAGGTGGTGTGCAGAGCAAACCCTGAGGAGCTGGGGTTTGGCTAGGGAGGAGCACTGATGTAATGTGCTACTTCAGTACACCTTCTGGGTATGAGAGAAATCTGACCTCACAGCTCTGTAGGAGCCCTTATCGTGGGTTTTTTCCTCCCTTTTTTTTTTCTTTTTATATTTTTTTTCTCCTAAGAATAAATTGTCCTCAAATTTCAGGAGACCCTTCTGGTACAACATACAATTTTGGCTTTTATGATTACTTGCAAGGGAAGGTATGAATTTGGCCTTCTGACTTCAGGTGTGCGAAAGACTTGCTGAGCTGTGGTATTTTCAAAAGTCCTCAGAATTTTGTTTTATGTTAGGCTTAATCTAAACCTGAGCACAACCATTCCAGTTGAGCTGTTGGTTGTTATCACTGAGACCAGAAGTTTGACCTGTCATGATTTTTGTCCATGTTCAACAGGAAATGTCCTGCAGACTTGGGTGTCATGACTCAGACAAACAGCATTATATCTATACCTGAAGGATTTAACCTGCAAGCCCATCTAAATTTGGCAAGCTGTGTGTGCACGGGTTATCCATGTGGATTTTGCATATGTTTTTATATTACTTTGGACAGTGAAAAAGGTAGAAGCCTGAGAGAACTTACAGGGATAGCATAAGATTATAGTTTGCATGAGTGGCAAGTGAAAGGGCTCGTCCAGGTGTCAAGGAGGACTTGAAGAGCATTAATGGGAATGAAGAAATTGGGTCAGACAATCTGCAGCCCAGGCAACAAAGACAAGACATTTTGCTGCCTTCCAGCTTCAGGACCTATTCTGATGTAGTGCTTTTAGAACTAGGGATTTAATCCAGGCAATATAGTTATTATTCTTCCTCAGGAGTCCCAGCAATGCGAATGTACAAACCTGTTTCGCTGACAGAAATTGCACTCACACTGTGCAAGAAAACACTTAACAAAGGGTGACAATGGAAGCTTCATAGGAACCTGTTTACAAGACTACTTAAGGAACAATTTGGGTCAAGTCCAAAATTGCATTGGAAAAAAGGACATAAAATAAATAATAATGTAAAGTTAGTGTAATCCAAAATATTTACATTTTTCTTTTTTGATTTTAAGATATTTCTTGCCATGTATCGTAAAGCATTCCTAATTCCTGTTCTGCTCAATTCTCTGTTTGAGGGAATTCCCCTGTTACATGGCTGTGGCTGAGCAAAATGAATTGTCCAAGTTGACATCCTTAGTGGACTAAAATAATTGCTTTTTGTAAATATTTTAAATACAAGCAGAAAGTGTCCTCTGTTGTACATGTTGTCCCCAGCTTAACATCAGCACATGTCAAATGAATGTCCAAAACATTTAGAAATTGTCATGAATACTTAAGGTATGTCATGAAGGCAGGCAAAGCAGAGCCATTTTGGGATACTGTATTGTGAGAAATGAAGGCAGGCAATCAGTCCTCTTCAACCGAATAAGAAAATGCATAAGAACTTGATTACAAATTTTTCACTGGGGTAACAAAATAAAATATGACACTGTTCACCTCTCAGTGCATTGGCTACAGTTGTGTTAGTGACAGCTTTCTTGGGTTCAAGTCAATACTCTTCCCTTTGGACCTCCTGAGTTACTGGAGATCTGCAGTACAGAGAGATGAATTTCTGGCTGTCAGCAATGCCTCCGAGCTGTTCACAGGGATAGGAGCTCTGTACACACACATATGCCAATCACATTCTAATTCAGGAAAGAAAATTTCCCTGCTTCATTTTATGTGAAGTTGCAGCTGCGTGATGTATTCACTTCTAGCCACAAAATGCTTAGCATTGTTCCTCGTGGTGGCTTTATGTGTCAGGACCTCTCTTCTGAGTGCACGCCCTTGCTGGGAAGGTTCCCTTGCAGTTCCCCCCTGCCCAGACGCAGCACAGAACAGCTGTTGTTGCTCCATTTCCCAAATTTACCACCCTTCTATTCCCGGTGTTCGTAATGTGATTCTAAACTGAAGACATTTCTGAAGAAAATTGAAGTATAATGTAAGAGGAAGATGTTTTTAATAAATTGAGATATTCCTACACATTGAACTTTCTTAACCTTCTTCAAAGGGCACGTGTTCCAAGGATTCTCAGGAAATTTCTGTGGACACTGGCCTGGAAATTGATTTCTGCCAAGATCAAGTGTTTTGTGTTAAAATCTTACTGTAGCCTTTGTTTCCTCCTCCTGTTTCTTTTGGTAGCTGGATAGTATATGGGTTAGCTCCTTACAGGGTTAGCCCATGACCACTGGCTTTGCAATATCTCAGGTATTTTTGGAGATGATGTTAATGAGATTGACTTCCTAGCTACTAATGTGCAGCTCAGTCTGTCTTGAACCTCATGTACCTACAGTTAAACCCCTTTACTTTAGTTTAGGTGATATATTTCAAGGAACAAGGCCGTGATTTCTGGAAGTATGTCTTCTTATTTTTTTTATTTAAAAACTATTGAAGCAAAAGCTGATGTTTGCTCTGCTGCAAGTGTTACTACCACCATAAGAAATTAGAAAATTTTCTTTCTTCCCTTTCAAAAACTACTGGTAACTCTTCTGTCTAGGCATTACATCACACCAATTTGTAACCAACACAATTACTGTTCTCTAGGGGAACATAAATGCCCCATATTATGTTTTTTTCACTTTGGGTACCCTGCAGATCAATTCTGTATGAACAGTACTTATCTGAAAGTATGCAAGATCTTCTGAGAATATCTATAAATCCTCTTCTTCCCAGCATTGTTAGTGGGGCTGGAAATAGAAACTGAGAAGATGAGGAGTGTGGTCTGCTAATGTATTTGTCGCTTTGAGAGTAGTCTGCTTTGATGGGCTCTAGGTGAGGCTGATCCTTAAAGCTGTTTGGAAATTGCAATGATTTTTTACTTTCTTAGGTCTGTTACTCTTTCTTAATTTGCTCAAGAAATACAATAATAAGAGAATAAGTAGAAGATTATATATATATATATATATATATTCTTCCAAGTGCAAAACGCCTCCTTGGGGAGCTTATTTAGCTTAATTGTGGTATATTTTGGTGGGATTTTCTGATTTGTGGTAAGTGGGGTTGGTTTGTTTGGTTTTTTTAAAAAGTAAATGGAAATAATTACATTGGTTTTGGGTGACACTACCTTAAAATTCTGCTTAAATCCTTAGAGATTGGTGTTTTCTGGACTGCTAGGAGGAGAAGAATAAAAGCTACTAGAAGTAGCAAGATGCATAAAGTGTTTAATGGGTTAAAGAATAAAACTCCAAGAAATATTTTGAATTTGCTCACTTAAGTTTTTTAGACCTATTTTTGGTTGTTTGAACATGTTGTCTCTTACATAAGGTTCATTCAGAATATATAAACTATTCGATAAATATTCCCAAATGTGAAAAATCATATCTTCACCCATTTTGTTTCTGTCTTTCACATTCAAAAACAGGGAGCATTTCAGATATATTTCTGTAATTGCTGCATGAAGTTCTAGCATGGATTCAGAAGCATACAAGATATATTAATAATACTGCAGGGAAGTTAGCACTTGGGCAAGAAGAGACAAATACTATTTGGGGGGGGGGTGTATTTAAATAAGGTCTGTGTCTTGATAAATACATGTGGTACTCTTTTTTGGTCATGTCTGCTACACTGCAAAGCTGTGGCTGTGATGATGTGATTTGCAACACAGCGACTTGATCACAGTTACTCCATGATGTATTTAACCAAGGATATATATCTGACTTGCTTCTGGTAGCTGTGCTGGAATTCAGATTTGGCTACACAGAGCAAAGTTGACTTCCAGCCAACTGCCCAGAGAGGCAGAGGTTGCACTTGAGCCCAACCTTATGTTCCTGAGTTTCTCTGCCAGTAGAGGAAAAAACAGAATCTGAAAAAACCTGTTGAGGAGCTCTGGTCTCAAGTGCAAGGCTGAGCTCTCTGGTACCATAGATATCCACTTTGTCTTTCTGTTGTTACAAGAAGTTGAAGGTGAGCATGAATCTGTACAGTGTAGCTCAGGCCCCCTCTGTGGGCAAAGTTTTATGGCTTCCAAAAAACAGCCTGTCAGGGGAGCTGATTGTCCCTCTCTGCTCTGCGCTGGTGTGGCCTCACTTTGAATATTCTGTCAGCTTCTTTCCCCTGACCACTGAAAACTACTGAACACTTAAAAAGAGATATTGTGTTTTATTCAGTTTGCTGCTACTTAGCTCCTACTAGTTTTAGGTATAACTGCAGTATAATTATGTATAATGTTGAAAGCCAAGACTCCAAGAAGACCAGGGGAGTTGATCTGAAGAGGTATGGTGTTGGGGCAACAGGTTTCACTCCATGCTTTAGTGGCATTTTATGTCTGAAACACTGCAGTGTGTAGTAGGATTAGCCTGGTCTACTTAGGCTAAAGAAATATCTTCTGCTGTACTTTATTCCCTTTAGAGTGCTGCATAGAAATAATAATATATTGACGTATCTTTCTCTGGTTTATGAAAAAAATTCTCAGCAACTCTTTGGTGACAACCCCAAGGAAGGATAAAATGGATGCTCTGACACCCATACCTGCAGTTTGACCCCTAAATTCCACTGATCTGGACCACTCGTAAGAGTTGCTGCTGTCTCCAGTAAGGAAAAGGAGATCTCAGATTCTGTACTACTTGTCTCATGTTCTACTTCTTCCATGTAAAATTAGGAGCCAGGCTGACATAAGTGTTTCCAAGCATACACCGAATAAATAATAGGGAAGGGGAAGTGTTGGAGAGATTTAAAACAAAGCAACGAAGTCTTTCCAGCCTTGCCAAGTTAAATAATTTTAAATACTTTTCCTTTCAAGAAACAGAGTTCAAGATCAGCATTGCAAATAAGCAAATATCTTCTGAATATTAATCCCTGTTCCGATTCCTCTGTACCTATGACAGGGAGGGGTGCTGCTGCTCCCTGTGCCCACCTGCTCTGGAAGTGGTTGCAACTTGTGCTTTGACATACCTCATTCTGCAGGTATTTCAGAGTGTGGAAGAACCCAAAACTTAATTCCTCTTTCCGAAGGGAAGTTGCTTTACCGAACAGCAAATGACCTTGGATAGGTCCACAGTATCTCCCAGATGTTACCAGTGGTGGTCAGTGGGACTGTGTTGCTCCCAGGCATTCCCATACCCTAACTGTACTTGAGGCTGGATATACCCAACTTGAAGGTGATTTCCAATGTGATCACTATGGGAAACATGCAGGATTTAATTAGTGTCTCCCTCCTCCCCTTCGCCCTGCCTGCAATTAATTGTTGACATTAATACTAAGCGAGGTCAATCAACTGTTACAAGAGCAAACACAACTGAGTGACTTTGTTCCTTTACCTGCAAGGGGGAGGGAAATCACTGACGATCTACTGTTGTAGGTCTTAAAAAGAACCTTATTCTTTCCTTGTTGTCACCATAATTTTGGCTGTTATGCGCTGGGGATGGAGTGCTGCATGAGGAAAGCTGAAGTGCCAAGGTGCTTCATTTCTATTATGAAATCAACACATGTTCAGTCTGTGGGCTGATATGATCTGAGATTACTTAATGGGATCACAACCAGCAAAAAGCACTAAAGCTAATTCTACTTTATCAGAGAGAGGGCTCACATTAGAGATGAATGAACCTGGTTATGGAACTGCACAATCCTAACAAGTAGTGTTTGCACACAGGAGGCAAAATACAGGTTTTTCTCAGGAAAGAAGCACAGCAAATTTTCCAGGGGAAAAGAAAAATATTAAAAATTTTAAGGTGCAGGATAAAATAGCATCTAGTGAAAACAGAGTTGACAAAAAAACAAGGCTTAGTGCTAATTAACAAACATCAGCCTGCCTCTGAAAGTTTACATGAGGAAACATAGGCTGCTGTGTGACTCACAATATGCATCAGATGAAGCAAATTCCAAACCCATTTTGCTGGTGCCTGGAGATAGATGACAACTTTGGCAACAGCAGTTTGAGAGTCACACCCTGGGTAAAGGAGGTGCTCCAGACAGCAGCCACTTCTTGGGGAAGGTGCTGTGCCTGGGGCTGGCAGCAGCTGTGGTTTAGGATGAGGCTGCACAGTGATGCTGCCTCTCCACTGTGAGGTGAGCTGTTGGGTGACTCCTTGAGAAGGGGAGGAGGAAGCAACAATCTCTTTTTGGAATCCAATATGGCATTTCACTTTACAAGATACCAAACCAACAAATTTCAGATCAATTTGATGTTAACCTTTGTTCACCTGAATTGCTGTGATTCCTTCCAAGTGGTCCTATTCAAATGGTGCATGTCCCTGTTCTCTTCCTGGCTTAGGCCATCTCTTTAGGGTTTCTCTTTTTTTTTTTTTTGATCATTGCAATGTATTATGAGACTCATATATTCCATGAAAACAAAATGCCTTTTATTCCAAGTATAGCTTTGAGTTTCAACTTGACATTAATGACTAAACAAAAAATATTGGCATTTTGAATTTTCTGGTACTTCATGTTCTACAAAATATGCATGATGTTTTGGCTTTTTGACTGAGTTTTGGCACACTGATTAAAAAAAACAGTGCTGAAATATCAAGTGACGTACTTGCCATTTTTGACTAGTCCTAGGCTTTGTTTACACTATTCCAGCCTTAGTGTACTCAGCCTGTTCTGCAGCATTACAAAAACCCATATTTCATACCAATCAGGACTTAAGGATGTCAATAATAATTTATATACACTCCTACCAATCCTACCAAAACAGAAGGGAACCTGAATTGCCCAACTAGGAGAAAGCAGATAGCAGCACATAGCAAATGCTGTGACAACATCCCCAGTACAGTATCAGTGGTGTGCCCATGTGAGTGACTTATACCCCGTGATCTCTTTAATCAGAAAAGAACATTTCATAATTGCATCTGTTCAATCAGCTCTATCTACGTCATCTCTCACAGCTCTCAAACCAAACTGCTGTTGCTTTATCTTTCCTTTCGATTGTCCCCCTCCCCCACCTCCCCAATAGCAATTGAGTCACATTTTCTCTTAATCTCTGTGACTGTCACTTTATGTGACTTGATGCTACTTCCATGCTGGAATCATATATTTTCCTGAATATATTTTCTTGAATATCTGCCTGTTGTCAAGTATTTTAGCTAAGGTCACCAGTCTCTGCTTTAATGGCTGAATGGCCACACTTTTTTTTTGAGGAATAAAAGTTCTGCCTAGGTGGTGCTTTTTTTTGTTGTTGGTTTTTTTTTTTTTTTAATTAGTACATTGTCTACCTTCCTAATTGTAGTAGCAAAATACCATTGAGACACAGCTACACATGCAGTAAAATGAGAAATACACATTGCATTCTCAGTTTCTACTGCATCTCTTTATATGCTGTCAGTTTGACTGCAGCATGGTTGTAAAATTGGGATCCTCTGCTGTGGTCTTCATGCCATTTTATGAGCTTTAGTTAAAATGTAACTTTTCTTGAAAATCCAGACTGTCTTTTGATGCCAGTTCACAACTCAGTTGACCTAACTCTAATATAAAAAGAGATATAAATATAATAAAATAACAAGAAATATAAATACAATAAAACAAACAAATCCCAAGGTAATGCCTTTAAAACGTTTTATTCCTGGTATTCTAGAAAATTAGTCTTACACAGAATAGTCATCCAATAAGGTAAAATGGGAAAATTCGACTGTTCCACTGCTCCACTTCAGGTTTTTTTAAATGATTCCTGAAATCTCAGTCTTTTAGCAGCCTTATCTAAACAGAGAGCAGAGTTAAGCACAGATGCCTCTCTAATCCAGTGTATCCATTTGTGCTTCCTTGGTCAACTCATTTTGTGCAGGATTCAGCAGTCTGTGTGTAAAATGAGATTCATCTACTTCAAGGTAGGTGTCTCAGAGTTGGTTGAATCTTAGCCTAGAACTGTTTCTTATTTGCCACCAACTTAAAAAAATAATAAAAGAAAAATCTCTGTGACTAGGTCAGATGCAGACCTGTAATAAAGATGAATCCTCTCTCTTCTCTACCAAAATGCTGGGAATCTTGTGAGGCATTTCACATAATCCCTTGTGACAAAATGGGAGAATAGTTTCTGCTGGAATAAAATAGCTATGATCACCCATGCCAGCAGACCTGATTGCTGGTTGAAAACACTTCCATCCAACTCATTAAATTTTACTCGAAGGAGGCATTGAGCAGAATATGTTATCTGAGCACTTCAACACCTCTCTGCCTGCCTGAGTGTGCTGTGTCCTGGTGCTGTTGCCATTTCTGCTGCAGCTTGGAAGGGAGGGCAGATTCCACTAGGGGAAATGGCATCTCATAGTGTCAGCCAGCATTCCTGGTGTCCCCAGCACTGGCAGAAGTGGTAGAGCTCTGCAATGTTGTGGGAAGGGATATGTTTGGCAATTCATTGTGCTTGACACAGGTGGGAAAAGGCTTGGGAAGGGTGGATTAGATGCCATGGGCAGAAATTGTAGATGGAGCAGGGGTGACTGGGAGTAAAGGAAGAGTCCTTAGATTTGCCCTTATGTGGCTGGAGGACCCTCCACTGCACTGCAAATGACAGGCTTGTGGTGGTCATTGCCTTCTCTGTGTAAAAGAAACACAGTACTTTTGTAGAAAAGGGGTGGTTGGACAATTGCAACGAAGTCAAGTATGAGCTCATCTTTCCATTAAAAAAGTATTGACAGATTCCTACAGGTTGCTTCTGCCCATTTCTGAGCTGAGTCAGGCTTGTGTTTGGAAAAGCAGGGCTGCTTCCATGCAAATGGCCTTTGTCTGGTGACTCAGTTCACAACTGTATGAATTGCTCCAACAATTGGACCACTTGAGGAAATTATCCTCTACAGCTGCTGCTCCAAGGACAAAAGCTTTCTTCCTCATTTAAGCATTGTTTTCCTTAAGCTGGTCATAGACTCATTTAGTAGTTTATACTGCAGTTTCTTTAAACACACTAGTTTGGCTTTTTTAGTTATTAGGAGTTTTTAGGAATAGTTAGGGGTATTATTTGGCTACAGGAAGATATGAAGCTATAAAAGTTTTTTTGGTTTTTTTTCTGGGTGATGAAACAACAAAAATGAAATTGTGAGTAATGTAGCCATGAACAGTATTTCAGTTATGTGCCAAGTCTAAAATCCAACACAGCAAAGAAGAACAGAAGAATTCTCAAGAAAATAAAACCTTTTTCTTGCACTGCATTTTGTGCAACTACTTGTATAGATTTTTCTCTTACAGGATAGAGATTCTAGTTCTGACTTAAACATTATTTTACCTCCGACTCTTTTTATCTCTTTATAAGACCTCTGTCTTATAACAAAGCAGAGAACTTGCTGAACTACAGGTAAAATCATAAAAAACCAAGACCATACAGACCCGGTCTTGAACAATAATAGTCTCTTGAAAGGGAATTATGATGCTCAGGTCTTGAATGTTAGTAGTCTAGTTCCACTTTGAGTGAAGTCAGTTTGTGGTTTTTTTCCACTGAATTCTGTGCAAGATGAACCAAGTTCCAGGTCAATGACAGTCTGAAGATTGAGATAAAAGAGGGAGGATTTTCTTTGCTTATCTTACAGTATTGTGGGGGCTTTGGCAAAATTCAACACTGTCTGCTGCTTAGCATACTGTCACACATATTTTTAAAAACTGTATCATAGAATTGTCCTATGACACCTGATGGTAATGTGACAACATAAGCCATTAATGTGGTTTGGGTTTGGTGGTGTTTTTTTCCCAAGTGCAAGTTAAATTTTCTAAAGGGCTTAAATAGTACACAAGCTAATAGACATTCTAATAGCATAGCTTGAAATTAATTTTTTTACTAAAAGTGATGGTTCTTTCTGGAGGTAGGGAACAAATTTAAGATTTTAACTTAGGAAATCGATGGGGTTTTTTAGTGGTTAGAAGATTAAGTATTTAAAGTTGAATTAGTTTTAATTAGTTACAATATAAAGTTGTTTCTTTCCTTAGTAGCTTTGTTATCCATATAATTAGCATATACTGTATCATGTATAGGTAATATCTGTAATATCACTATCATGCTAATTACAAGCAGTAAAACTACTAATTCTTTCAGTAACTTCTCTTTGCCTACTGAAAGTGAGCAATGCGGGTTGTGCATAGGTGTAATCAAAAAGTTTGAGAATCAAAAGGTGTTTTGGACTAGTGAGCTGAAAATGTGTTATTTCAGTTTAAAAATAGCATTATTTAAAAGCATATTCACCCTGGTTCTTTGAAGTCAGTAAATACTGAAGCTTGTAACCCTGTCCTTTCTAAGAAATAGGATCTGAGGAAGATACTTGTGCGCTATTTAAACGCAACCAGCTGTCTGGGGTGTAGATGGATCTGAACACTCCACAACAGCACAAAGCCATGTTACCAAAGAGTTTGGGTTGGGAAGAAAGGCTGGGACTGCAGTGAGGATTTCAAAAGGCACCTTATAATCAACTGAGTGTGGCTGTGCCACCATATACAGAAAATATTGTCACATCCTACGTTGCCAATGCTAACTATGTTCTCTGAAGGACTTCCATTTAGCAGCTGACCTCAACCTCATATGACTTTTTTCAGCTTCTAAGACCTGCTGGTACAGCAGTGCCAGGTGGGAAAGGCTGTAGGCTGTCAGTGGTATGCTGAGATAATGAAGTCCCTGTATGTCAGCTTTGCAATGAAAATCTTTTGCAGCAGGATGATGCCGGAGATGTGACAGTTCCCGGGGACTGTGCACGCATCGGAGGGGGCAATAGATAAGGAGCCCTTGGTCAATAAACAGTGTGCACATTCCCACTGAGACTGTTCTGCTTGTAGCCTTCGTAATTTGGTATTGTTATTTTTGCAGTTCATACCCACACAATCAAAACTAGTCTCTTTTAATGTCGTAGAACATAATTATAGGCCTGACAGGCTCTGACAAGTTGGTTGAGACATTTATTCTTGCAGCCAGCAGATGCTTAAATGATTTTGTATTGGAAATTGCTGTCTGTGGAATGTTCTGTCTTAGTCTCTGTTACTAAACCCAGATTCATAATGAAGTCTAGCATCAAATATTTATGTAAAATTACTTTAATCTGTAAATAGTTTTAGCTATAAGAGATAAAAACAGCTGAGAAAATTAGTCAGGAGGGTTTCAGAAGTTTGTGTTGTGAAATAGTGATGTGTTTCTCTTCTGGTCTCTTTAAGTTGCTACCCATCTGGCACTTAATAGAGAAAGAAGTCCACAGTATCCATTACTACATGAATGATGTTCATGTTCTAATGTATTAATAGCAGTGTAACCTATCCCTCTTGGGGTCGCTATTATTAAAATCCTCTCACAAGAGCCATTTGTAAAAGCAGAAGGCTTTATATAATAACCATGGATCAGTCATAAATAAAACACTTTCCCACAGAGTTGTTCCAAAATCAGATTGGTTCTCACCAGGAAAAGCCAAAATTGTATACACTGACTTCTACCTCTACAGTCCTCTCTACCTCCTAGTTTAAGCTGTGTTTAAGGAAGCAAGCCCTCATTTGCCATGAACCAGCTTCAAGAACTTGGAAAGCCACAAGGAAGAGAGGAATGTCTTCAGCTATTTGAGCTCTTACTCAGATGTTTTGACAGTGACTGAGTTTCTTTTAATGAGTTGAATCATTATTTGGAAGCTTCGGTAGCTGGTGGTTCATCTGCAGCATGGTTGAGTCTGAAAGTGACTGTAGCCTGATCCTATGGAATTGCACATTCCCTAAGTATTTTAAGAACAGCAGATCTCCTTGGGTCCACTTCTAGCTTACACACTCTGATAAAGGGCACTACGGAGGCTCTGCTTATCCCTACCATGAGAGAGGCATAAATCTCAGCCACTGACTCTGCTTACAACTTCGTTTTTCATAAGGTTTCTAAAAGTAATCCCTTTCTAGCCACTAATCTGACCTAGTTACTATAAACTGGGATTCCACTGGGATGAAAGGGCCTATCTTTCCTCTGGGTCTACTGCAGTGGGACTCACACATACTACTTAATGTTTTTATACTCTCATCTGTGACTGCATAATTTGGAAACTATCCACTGAAGTGTTTGTGTAGTCTATGCAACTGCCATATCTGTATATATATATATCTCAAAAATATTTAAAAACTAATGGTCTTGGTCAATTCTTCTCCAGTTGGGAGAAAGGAGCTGCCTGTTTTAGTCACAGAGTTTTGTTGTTATTTGCTCATTTGTTTGTGCTTGTGGGTGGGTAGAAATTTGTCAAGGGAAAGCTCGACAGGAAAAAGAAGTACCGAATTTTGTTCTGAAACTAATGAAAGTACGGTCAGTTATTTTTCTTGTAAGTGTTATCTTACAAGATAGGCTTTGCTGCTCTGAAAGTTATGATATCATTAGTTGGTGTTTAATTGTGTTGGTGAGAAGTAGGTGTTGTAGGAAGGCTTGGACAAAGGAAAAGGGTCATTCTACATTGTCAAAAATAATCCCAAGAAAACTGTTTTTTCTGAACAGGGACCTTCCCCTCTGTATCTAGCAGACTGTTGTAAAGGAAGGTGAGTATTGCAGGGAAGTGCCTCTGTGATTTGTGCTTCCAACTGCATAAATCTCCAAGGTAAGCATGGCACTATCTACAGACACTTAGGTGATATTTTCCTCTCCAGTCTTGTTTCTTCATAGACAGGCACACAGTTGGGCTTTCTTGGTACAGTGGCTATTTGGGTGATGTCTTAAGGAATGCAGATGAGACTAAATAAACCTCAGAAAATCTAAGGACAAGTGTCTCTGAGTAGAGAGAGAAAAAAGCTGCTTCTTACCAATGTTACTCAGTCTTGTGTAGGTTGTTCAGCTGTAGGTAGATACTGTGCCTCCACATGCTGTTTTCATAGAAGCACTGAGAAAGCTGAGGGATGGTGCTGTTTACATGTGATGAAAAGGAGACTTGGAGCTGTGGGTTGGCTCACAGACTGCCAGCACGACAGTGTTTGTTATCTTGCTGGCTCTCCCAGCAGCTTCGAACAGACAGCGGGTAATGTGGAGGAAAGATCTGATTCTTGAGGACTCTGGAAGCAAAAGAGCGACTTCCCAGACTACTCCTGTTCAAGTGAAGCAAAACTATTGCTGTTGATCATTGCTCATTCTCTCCAGCAAAGGTCATGGAGTAAGTGTGAGATTTAGTGCTTTGATTTCTTTATTGAAGCCTTGGAAGGAGTAAAGCCATCAGGCTCTCCTCTGCTGATTACTGCATCAGAAGGAAGCCCAAAATTCTTCCATAACAATAACTGTTTTGATTTTTGGGTCCTCCATTTAGCACTTATTATTCATAGCTTTATTGCTATGTCTGTTGGATATCTTGGAGTTCTTATATCTCTGTAGACACCTGTGAATTAACTCATAAAGAATATATTTTTTTGGGGGGGGGGCATCTGCCTTTAGCGTCTATGAAATTTACTGGCAAGAACAGTACTAAAAAACTCAAGAAGGAATTGTAGAATTATGGTCATGTTTGCCTATAAAATGCATGGTTTGGATTCCCACCATCACTTGCAGGTGCTCTTCATCCTCATGCACAGTACACTGACCTCCCATGAGAATGTTTACTTACCATGCAGTTCCGTATTTCATTTCAGAAACTAAAAGATAATGATGTGGTCATTTCAGAATGTGTGTTCTGTATGAAAATTATTCTAGAGTCTGATTGCAGTTATCCTGAAGTCTTGCTCAGGGCTATTGAAATGTTTCCATTTCTGATGGGAGCTGCAGCTAAACCTCTTAATGTGATAAGAGACATTAGGAATATAAAAAGGCTCCAGCAGGTATTTAAAGTATCAGAAGGTCTGATTCTATAGGTCTGTAATTACATATTTACACTGCTTCATTACTCTAAATTAAAGGTGTGGTAAGCAAAGCAACAGCCACACTTGATAGAAGTCAGGAGGTTTGCCTGCCTTAGCTGAGCAAATGGCTACATTGTTCAGAACAACAAGCTGGAAAAATACTATTTGTTCCACCTTCTAGGAAAAAAAAAAATTGAAGGAATTGAGGAGAGAGAAAAAGAGGGCAGGGGAGAAAGGAAGGGAAAAGGAGGAGAAGAATATATATATATCTTGCCAAAGCTTATGTTAAGATTCCATAATGGAATACAGCAGGTGAAGAAATGTAGAAATTTTCAATGATAACAATGAACTCCCTGCACAGCACAGACTATGTATGGACTTGCATCTTTCACTAGCTTACCAGTTATCCAAAACAAGGCATGAAGTTAAGGTCAAATTGCCTTAATACGGTTAATATCTGTATTTCCTAGCAAAAGAATGTTTAATTTTGAAAATACTTGTGTTTAATTTCACAAAGGCAAATGTAGGAAAACTAAATGCAGAAAATAATTTAAAAGGTTTGCAGTGTTAGTCCTGGGAAGTTACACAATCATTATTTTGGCAACTCTGTAGCTTGTCTGTGTGTGCCTACTGTAGACATAAGAATATGATCAACCCAGAGCTGTGTGATTTACCATTTAATTTGCCTTGCAGCTAGAGAAATGTATTAGAGATTGTCGTGGTTTAATCCCAGCCAGCAACTAAGTACCATGCAGCTGCTTGCTCTCCTCTCCCCTCCCTGGCTGGTGGGATGGGGAAGAAAATCTGAAAAAAGGTAAAAGCACTGTGGGCTGAGATAAGAACAGTTTAATAATTGAAACAAAGTAAAATATTATTATAATTATAATAGGAGAGAGAGAGAGACAAGTGTTGCACAATGTGATTGCTCACCACTCACTGACCGATGCCCAGCCCATTCCCCAGCAGTGATTGGTGGCTCCTGGCCAACTCCCCCCAGTTTATATACGGAGCATGATGATGTTGTGTGGTATGGAATATCCCTTTGGCCAGTTCAGGTCAGCTGCCTTGGCCGTGCTCACTCCCAGCCTCTTGTGCCTCTCCTCGCTGGCAGAGCATGGGATGCTGAAAAGTCCTTGATTTAGGGTGAGCACTACTCAACAACAGCTGCCACATCAGTGTGTTGCCAACATTATTCTCATCTTAAATCCAAAACATAGCTACTAAGAAGAAAATTAGCTCTATCCTGGCTGAAACTAGGATAGGGGTTAATGCACCTAGAAACCTGTTTGTTTTTTGCTGCCTGTTCAGGATTAGGTCATCCGAGGCTGTGCTTGCTCGGATGTTGCTCCTGGAGGACGTAGCTACATTGTGGTGTAGGTTGGGAACTGCTCTGGTTCCCAGTGTCAGAAGCTCACAGTAAGAGTAAATTATATTCCTGATGGCTGGGGCCCCCAGTGGACCCAGAATGGCATCCAGGAATCATTAAGCAAAGGCAAGATGCATCTTTGATAAGAAAAGCACAGAACTATATAGCCTATTATGCTATTTTAAAGAGTAGATGCAATCTTTGGGTGCACAAGCAGGAGAACAGGCTGCAGAAGAAAGGCAGAACCCTTCCATCTCAGTAAGACCTTAGATGAACAACTGGGGCTAGTTCTGGGTAGTACATATTAAGAGAGGTGTGTATCAGCTGCAGAGAGCTCAGAGGAAGAATGATCAAAGGAACTTAGGAATGTTTAGTCTAGAGACAGGAAGACCAGTCTGGATATTGGGAAAGAAATTTTAACAATAAGGATGGTTAAGCTTTGAAATACGTTGCCAAGAAAGGCTGTAGAGTCTCATTCATTGGAAGTTTTCCAAAAGACTAAGCAAACATCTGTTAAAAATGATGTAAGTATATTTGATTCTCCCTTGGAACATGGAGAAGGAGTAAATTATGCTTAAAGGAATGAAATAAACCGATGATTTTCAAACTCTGGGTCATGCTACTCTTGAATTCAAAGAGTCTTATAGTGTTAGCAGTGGCTATATCTAATAGCATTTGACCTTGAAGTTTCTGGCCCCTATTCATATAATTGTTGCAAGAAGATATATAACCCAAAAGGGAGTTGTGCTTTTCAGAAGATGAAAATAATTGTAATAAATGGCTTCTGAGGGTTCCTCCTGGCCTTCTGACTCTGATCCCACAGTAGTGCTACTAGAGCAATGAAAAGCAAAGCGGGCAGAGCAGATCTGAAATTCAGATTTCAATTTAGGTTAATCTCTTCTAGCACTTATTTTAATGGATCAAAATATAATGGCCGTTGCTGTCAAAATTTAAGCTAAATGGCCATTGGTCTTTAAAGCTGTAGTAATTTTTTTTATAGCTGCTCAAAATGTTTCTGCAGACAGACATACAAAAATACTCTATTTTTCTCCTGTAATTTAGAAAATGGCCATAAATGCTAGCTCTGTCCTGTGGACAAAGAATAATTATAAAATGTTCTACCCTACAGACATTTTGTTAAAGAGGTATTTGTGTAAGACAGAGCATGGCAAAACACAGGAAGTTTTGAAAGTTTACCACAAACAAATCTCCCTTTTACTAATAGAGGAAGGATGCTAATTCTGAAACTCAGACACAAATAAAAACATCTGTAGAAGTTCATGAGTGAAGCATGAGCTGGTCAGTTTATTTAGAGGGACAATGCCTGAGTGAGAATCACTACCCATACGTTAGGAAATGACCATGTATATACATAGTTTACACTTGAGTTTTACAGTAATGGATCATCTCTATTACTGGCTTTTAATATATACACAACAGAAGAAATATACCCTTCTGAATAAAAAAACCTAAACCAGCCAAAAAACACAAAACAACAACAAACCCCAGACAAAAACAAACAAAAAAAAATCCAGAAAAAAAAAACCCAACAAAACCAACAAAAACCAAACCAACTAAGCAAACAAAAAAAAAACCACCCAAAAAAACCCACAAAAAACAAACAAACAAAAAAAACCAAAACCAAGCAAAAAAACCCCTAAACCTATAGAAATAAAAAAGGAAAACTAAGAAATTATTCAGTATAATAAAAAAGCATAGAATAATTTAAATTGGAGAGTTCTTCTGTAGGTTGTCCTGCCCAACCATGTGTTCAAAGCAGTGTTGACTTCAACATTAGATCAACTTGCTCAGAGACTCCTTTAATTTGGGCCTTAATTATATCCAAGGATAGAGATTCCACAACCTCTCTAAGTGACTTTTCTTGCTATAACTTGTGTTCATTGCCTCTTGTCCTTTTGTTGTGTAGTTTTGAGTAGAGTCTGGCTCCACTATCCATCTTCTTATTAGATAGCACTTTCCTCTAATATTGAGCATCATTCCTCTAGATCACTTTGGTGTTAGTGAGGTGATTAATACTGCTAGTTAAACATCTGCCATGCTTTGTTGTGTGTCCAGGTGACGAGGCTTCTAATTCCCTAAAGTTTCCAAGATAACTGAGCAGCCGTCACGGTTCCTTGTAAAGATTTATTTGTTTTTAGCACCAAACATGGTATCTAGTTGTCTCATTTTACCACAGCAAAAAAATCAATGTTGAGAATCCACCTGTACTCTGATCTCATGGTTAACCACGTACAACCCATGTTTTACACAAGGTGCATGGCTGCGGCTTCTGGTGTAGTCAGAGATTTGGAGTTTAAGAGGATGTACTGATAAGCACCTTCAAAAATCAAAAATCACAACCCCCCCTTCCCCAACAACGCAGAAGTTGTTTTGTCAATTTGAGTTCATAGAGACATTCCTGAATATAGGTCTCACTATCCCTCTTTTGGCTATTATGTTCAAAAAACTATCTATTTTTATGCACAAATAACAGATGTGTTTTTTTCAGCACTTGAGGTGTTTGGCTCCACCACTGTTATTTAGGCTTGTATATTATGTTTTCAAATGAGATCTAAAATCATGTTTTGCCTTCCCCACCCCCCACTGCTTTCTTTTCTCTGTTTAAAAAGTCTCTTGATTTGAACTTTTTTTTCTTCTCCTAATCCTATCCTGTCTTTTCACACAAAAGGATTGCTGTGGTCTCTTCATCTTAGATGCATTGGTTGAACATTTCTGTAGTCGATATAATGAATCATGGTTTTCTTTATATGTATTGATACACAAAATATCACTGAGAAATCAGGAGAGATTTTGTATAGAGCTACGAATGAAATTTTCCTCTCTAGATGAAAAAACACTCTCTAAGAAGAGCTGATGTAGATAAAATGGATTATTGTTGGGGATTTTTTTTCCTTTCTTTGCATACCTATCCTAAGGTATTTTTGCTTAGCATCTGAGCAAAATATTTAAATAAACTCAGACCCTAGCAATATTTAAATAAACTCAGACCCTATTTTGGACTTATCCTAGGCAGAGAAAGAAAAACATTTAGTTCTAGTGGAATCAAAATTTAAGAACAAGCTCTCTGTTTTATTGCAGGATGCTTTTTTTGTTGGGGTTCTTCTTAATATGTGTAGAGTTTTATTAAGTTTTTGTCACTGTTCTATTACATCCATAACTGAGAAATAGAACAAGCAAAGCATCACTGTGCGATCTGGCTGGGCTTGCTCTCTTCGTGCGTTGGTATTTGCACAGGTACACAAGAAAATCCAATAATTAATTGCAGCTGGGGCTTTGCCCAAGATAATTGTGGGTCAAAGTTTCTAATAGATGTGCTGACAAGGAGTTTGGAGCAGGTGTAGAAGCTACACGGGGCTTGTCCCCAGTGGAGGTACTCGTTGAAGTGTGACACGTTGCTGCTGATTGGGTCGGTGCTGTCTTAAATGCAAGATTCATGTGGGGGTTTTTTTCTCTGAAGCAGAAAAGAACTGATGAAGTGAGATGGCAAAAAAGTGATTATCACTTCAATGCTATAAAACTGTGGTCCCAGTGAAGATAGCAGGAGATGTTTTAAGTGTCTTGGGACACAGGAAAGTCTTAACCGCTGAATGTGGGAGTTCTGGTGTACGACTAGGAGCTGATTGCATTTTATATAGAGCCTACTTACAGCTAACCAAACAGGAACCTCTCTAGCTGCATTTGATTCTTTTCAAGAAGATATTCATAATTTCATAGATACATATTTGAATCTTTATTGCTAAGAGTGTGCTTGGCATAATTATGTCTGGGTTGATTCTGTTGCAAAGAGGTTCTCTGGAAAATCTGCTCAACAGTCTGGTTCTGTCATTACTTGGATTTGTTCTCTAATACAGTGACAAATACAGTGAAGACTTCATTCCAAAGTGACGTTTTTAAAGTTGCCTGAAAGATTAAAATATACTTGAAAAATCTATGCTAAAGTATGCTTGCTACTACTGCTCTGCATGAGTATTTCACACTGAATGTATGTTTTTGAGAGGATGAAGTGTGCAATAATGGAAACTGCCTCGGCATAAACCTCAAAGAAATTATCATTACTGACCTAATAAGTCTGTCACTTGCTAAGATTACCAGGAAGAAGGTAATTTGGCAACAACGTTGACTGTTACATCAATAATGGTGTGGTGGGAACTGAAATGAGACCAAGAATTCAACTTGTTTATAGTAACACCTCTTTAGACAAAGCCTTTGTAACAGGTTAGATGTTTTTGATATTTAGATTAGATCTCCTTGATACATGATTCAGACATAGATGATAATAGGAAGTAGCTCAAGTTTCTTCTTCCAAAACCAGTCTAAGTCATGTTGACAGAATGATGTTTCCAGCATCGTTGCTGCTTCCAGCATTCAGTTTGTCTTCTGTGAATGACCAAACAAGGATTTTCTGTGGATCTCTGTACCCATTTCTTTCACTTCATCCTATTGTTTCTTTCAACCAATGTCAAATTGATAAATTTGACACTACTTAGTGATTTCTACAAGTGCCTCCTCTTGTTTTCTTGGTTGTAATTTCAGTGTCTTTGCAGAAGACAAAAATTGGAGGGAAGGCAGAGGAAGAGGATAAAAAAAAGAAATACTTCAAGGTCATTTGGATACCATGCCCCCTGGAAGTTTCAAAACCTGAGAGTATGCTCTCAAGTGTTAACAAGGACTGTGCCAGAATAAGCAAGCTTTAATTCCTGCATTTATTTCCTTGAGTGTCTGAAAAAATTCTGGGTTAATTCAGAAGGGTTATAATTTCAACCTAAATTTCATCTAAAGATGGTGGAAAGCTGATGTTCTAATCCACTATGAATGCTCTTTGTAAATGTGACATTCTTGCCTAGGGTGGACCAACACATTAAGAACGAGCACCTCATTTTTGTTACTAGTGACATAAATACAGCAGCTTCTGCCATTGCCAAAGGTTCTATGTCCACATAGCTTTCTACTTACATCTCTCAAGAGCCAGTTCAATGGTGCATTGAATAGAAGCAATTTTAGTCTCTTAGTCAATCTTCGATAAGTTTTGGCAGCCACATGGAGTTTTCGGCACTCTCTTACTTGTTGCCTAGACTTGACAGGAGTTAAGAAGTCAAAGACTGGACTACTTGAGTTGAAGTACTGTTTTCTGGCATTGAATCACCTTAATCCTTGCCAATCTTATTTTGTTTTTCAGAATTCTATGGATTTTTTTCTACCTTTTCTTCAATATTTCTTTTCCAGCTTGCTGGCTGTGCATGATCATATTCTTTCTCTCTCTCTCTCTCTAGCCTAGCCTCTTTTAAAATGTTACTCCAGGGACCAAAATAAATGGGTTGCCAGATAAAACATTATTTCTAATTACAACCAGAAAGTACTCCTTGAAAAAATGTGGAATAACTATTTTAAAAAGAAGGTTGCCCAATTGAGGCAGTTGGGAACGCAAGTGCAAGTACTTACATAGGGTAAGAAAAAGTTTAAAAATGTTTCAAGAATGTTTTTGTTTGGATTTTCTTGTTGTTGTTGTGTTTGAGCTGTTGGTGGTTTTTGCTTGTTTGTTTTAGAGGTTGCATCTTAAAATATAGAATCTGATTAAAGCACCACTGTCTGTTGAATTCTGACAATTTATAAAATCTCTTTTTCAAACCTAAAATTTTATTTTCTAAGACTGGCTGTTTGATAGAATTTTTGGAAGTTCTTATACTCAGTGGTTGGGGAGGTTAGAAAATTACTAACTTCAAAGAAAAATTAAGTTGAACACTCAGGTACTGCTTGACATTGATAACTGTAGTTTCTGAGTAACCCATGTGGGCCACTTTACAAGATAGGAGTATGAAACCAGTGTCAACGATATTGAAGTTGCTGCGCAAGAAAATGTACTGGCTGATGCAGGAGATCAAAAGTTTTTAAGCTTTAGGAGTTCCTGCTGATCACATTCCCCAGTTCTCTGTTTGATCAGAATTCTTTCATCACATCAGTTCAGAAGGTATTTGCAGTTTCAATCCTCTGAAATTCTGCCATACAGGTAGACCACTTATTTAGTTGATTTAAATGAATGTAATTGAAACACTAACAAAAATTCATCATGCTGATGGACAAGTTAACTGTTAGTCTCAGCATCAGTGCCGGATTCAGAATAAAAGGCAATATGAATAGACTCTGTGCCTTTCATGATGAGTTTTCCTGGACATTTTTTAGGACTTCATCCCAGATTACAGTGCTTAGTTTGCTTTTATACTTTATATCACAACAATCATACCACTTAAGAAAGTTAGGAGCACGATAAGCAAAATTTTATAGACGGATCATACATTTTTCAGTGTACCTTTATGAAATGTGTCCTGGTTAATTCAAGAATGGGTGACTTACTAGCACAAAACAAAACCAAGGAAAAACAAAAGTAAGCAAAGCTGCTTCCAATATGTTTGAGCACTGGCATGTGTGTTCTGGGAGCTGTAAAAAGCGCTGAGGTTTAGGCAACGTGGTAAGGTGCGACTCCATTACTGTGATGTTTGGGTATTCCCTCTTACACATTATCCAGTTGCTTCCAGGTATGCAATTCAGAAAGATGTGTGGTCACTGTTTCTTGAGGTCTCTTCTGCTGATGTTTGGAAACAATTGTAGAGGTAGTTTCAGGCCTGATTTTTCCAAAAAAATTAATGCCATACAAGTGAAGAAGTGTAATGCAAACACTTGAGTTCGTGTTTCACTGACTGCACGTATCCAGAGGAAACGTGTTTATTTCTGCCTGCGTTCAGTTCCAGGGTCTACAGCTCCTATTTTTAGCAACCATGCACTATTGTTAATCTGAGATTTTTGACTATCCTGTGAGTCAGAAGGTCTGACTGCCCAGAGATACATGAGTCAGACAGGCAGGAATAGTCTGTTCTTCTTCAAGACACCAGGAGACATGGATTTAAAAAGGAGGTTTCATACTTAGTGAACAATACAAATGGAAACTTCATATATAAATAGAAATCCTTTTACCCTTCACATTGGATCCTTTTCCCAGGATCTCTTGTCCCAAAATTAGTGACTTGTCCCAAAATGTAGTTACTTACTACACAATCTATTCGTATATGAAAACGGATGGCTCGTCACCCTTTATATTCTTTTATATCCCCTGTCTATTGGTTAGTTAATGTATTTCTAGGACAGACAATCTTCTCACTGTAACATAGCTATTCCCAGAGTAAAAGGCAGAAAATGTAAGAAGCTTAGAGTAGAGGTGTGGGTCAGGGAGTAGAATTTTATAATAATTTAAATTTATCTTCTGAAATTGTCTTTCTATGAAGGGCAAATTCCATTGAAACAGCAAAGGCATGTATGTGGTCCTGAAGTTTCTTTCTGCAATGTATTTTGTTTTTTATTTTTGAATGCTGATACTTTTTGACTCTATTCATGGCACTGGAAAACTGTTGGTAGCCACAGGGCTACACATAACATGTAATTGAGGTTTGTAACAGTAGTTTGTAAAAGGATGAATGTTACACATTGATGTTCAGCCCCAATCGCTGCAGAATTTCCCCAAGGAAGGTAGAAATGTCCAACTAGCTATAAAATTTCATAGATTCTGAGCTGGGGGTGAAGTAAATGCAAGATACAAATCCACACTGGAATGTTTCATAATGGAATCACAGTGCTTTGGCAGCTCAAGAGTTCAGGAATGAAACAAGGATATTTTTACTCAAGGGTCATTGGTGTAAAAGCTAAATTACTGGAGACTGAAACTCATGGTGGTATTCAGAGGGACAGACATTGGTGATCTGGGGCCTAATTAGAATAGATGGGTGCACAAACAGCATCAACTGCCTGCCTTTTGGTCAATTTTAACAGAAGGCCATAAAATGAAGATTAAAGTTACCCACTCTTTAGGTGAAGAAAACATATCAATCTCTAGAAATCCAGAAATTCTTTTTCAGAATGAGTTACTATGTGATGCAAATAAAATGCTTGTTCTGAAGTGTATATTTAGGGAGAAGTGCTAAAGACTTCCATGGGCTTCTAAGTTGGGTGAGGTCTTAGTATGCTGAGAGCGCCCTTCAGATTTGCTGAAGGCAAAGGAGTCTCATGAAGTGATTTGGACAAGTAACTCATGGACCTTGTCAGAGATAGAAGCCTGTAAATGAAGTAGAACTGAATTAAATATACAGTAAAATGATTCCAGTTATTTTTAAACAAGAAAAGCAATTGGTCTTTTATTTAGCCTTTAGTTTGATGTCTGTAATATTTGCATTATCTGTTAAGCTCTCCTAAGACTTGAAGTGGTGCATGGTTTCTTTGAGCCAAATATCTTCCATGTCTAATCCAACTGTCTGACCACTTCAGGGCTGATCATGAGGTAAAGCCTATTACTAACAAGAAAACCTGTCTGAACCACCTGCATTCCTGGAGCTGTCTGTTCTTAATGTGTCTTCATGAGCCACTTCTTTTCCTGCCACGTGGTCACTTGGGTGTTATTTCCAACAGCATCGTTAGCTCTGCACTTGACAATGCAGAAACATCCAAACTGAAAGGCTGCCTGAATAAGGACATTGTCTTGTAAACAGTAATGAGTACATAATTTTTTTCATTGCTGGAGGCATCAAGATGTATGACAAAATTCATCCAAGTTTAGTATTTTCCCACACAACAAGAGGGAACACGAATCCAGACATCACTGGATATGGCTCCTCTGAATTTCAATTGTCTCTTCTCCCTCAACAAAAGTTCTAGAAAGCATTGCCTTTGTCAAGGAGACTAATCAGAGCCAACATTTTCACAAAGATGTTGCTGAGTGCGTTAATTTGAACAGGAGAATCTGTGCAATGGTTACTGGTGGATGTCTGTCTTTGTCCCAAAAATAGGACTTTCCTGCATTGTCATACATGCATGTTTTGGCACATGCTTGTTTCATTAAAAGTGCCTTTAAAAACGGTAGTTTTTTAAGTCTTTGAGCCAATGGATGCCAATTTTTGATGATTGATGAACATGTGATCTGCAGAGGTTAATGAAAGGAAATTAATTTTGCATAACTGCTCATTTCTTCAAGTGAGTGGTCAACTAATCTATCATCTCACCACAAATGTGCCATCTGATTCTACATGCCAGTGAAATGAAATTGATACATGTTAAATGTTTCCCATGGCTTTTACACTAAGACCAGTCCTTGTTTTGCTTGACTTTTAATTATCTGGACAATTTCAAAATTATTGCATTCATGTGACTTCCTGGCTGATGTTCTCCTTTGATCGGTCATCCAGTCTCCAGCCAAAGCTTACTCAAATCTCAACAATGCCCATGTCAAAGCCAGGCTTAAGCAAAAACAATCACTAGGAAAATTTTCAATATCAGGAAAAGTATAATAAAAATATAAGAAATATGATTTGAAAGCATTTTTACGGAATCTAGATTTAATTTTGATTAGCTCATTTCTACCCCTAAACTCTATCTCTTCATAAATTCATTAAATAAAACTGATAACTCTCTTAGTAGAGAAATTTTATTCATGAAAACATTAAAAAAACTTATTTTGGATATAGAGTTAAAATTAATATAAAATGTGATAATTTCAGGTGGAAGCAGAAATAATAGATTAATCTACTGTTGAATGTATGGTTATAATATTAAACCAAGTGATCTGGGAAAGGAAACAGCACAAGTTAATTGATATTAGATGTCAGTATCATTTTAAATAGAATTATCATGCAGATCAGCACAAAAACCACAGCAATCCATAGATTTGAAGTATGCAATATTTACACTTTCCTTAATGGTTTAGTAATCTGTGTGGAGCACAACTCACATTTCATTTGTTAAGTAAATTGTCTGCAATAATTCTGAGCAGCAGTGTAGAGCTGCAAAAGCAGTCAGACTGGTATCACTGTGTTTTTCAGTAAATGGCTGATTCCAAGCTATGATGCTTTATATTTAGGGGTAAAAATTGCTTTGTTAACAGTTAAATAAAGAAATGTTTTGCACCTTTTCAAAAGCCCAGGATACTTCTGTCAGTAGTGAAGTAGCGATAGTGGGTTCAGGACTGTGGTACTTTGGAAGAACTGTTGGAAAGCTGGGGTTTGGAGGTGCAAGGGTGCTGGTTTATGTCCCTGGACAAATTTTAGTAAGTATAATATGGCAGAGTAAAAATTGTTAGAGGAACATCATCTAGAAGGCCAGAATATCTTGCATGGTGTGATTAGACTGTTCAGAGAGAAAAGTTTATGGAAATGAGGCATCACTTGCCTGCACTGCACATGGGTTAAGGCAAGAACATGGTCTCTTTTGTTTTCGCAAGGAGAAAAAAATTCCCCAGGATGCACCCACATGCCCCCAAACACAAACACACAAAAGGAAAAAAGACCAAACAAAAAAAAACCAGGGATGAAGGACATACAGGAGAGGTAAAAAAGAGAATGAATACATTCAGGCTATACCTGGAAAGACAAAAAAAAAAGGCACAGACTCCAACTCAAGAAATGGAGGGATGACCCCTCTTCCCCTGAGACCCCAGTAGTTGGATCCTTTGGAGTGTCAGGTCTAGTGCACATGCACTGCCTGATGTTTCAGTAGGAAGTAACCTCAATTCATTCCAGCACCCACAAGTTCCCTGGACAAAACTATTCTGCATCCAAAAGGAGAAATTTGAATAGTGCTAATAACAGGAACCAATATATCTGCTAAAGAAAAGATGACCTAATAGATTATTTTCAAATATTAGACAAGCCGAGGATTCCTTGCTATTAAATATTATTGCTTCCATCACTTCTCTCTGTCCATCAAGCATTACTTTGTGACAATCTGTAGCTCAGAGATAATTGTTAAATTTTATTCAAATTACATTACTAACCCTGTAACTCATACTATGCATAATCTTAACCATCCCTCCCACAGAATCATTTTAGATAGCTTTCAATTTAAGCCGATATATTTAGCGTTTTTTCCCCCTCCATTGTGTAACAATTAGCAGTAAGCCTTAATGCACATAACAATGATTTGTGATAATAAAAATTATTGCTAAAAAATTTTATACTTCTTGAATATGCTGTGCTACTCTTATTTAGAAATTCTCAAGTAATCTGATTTGGCAAAAGCATCTTCTGGAAGTTTCATTATCGCTTGAATGATTTCAATTTAGTCTTTAACTACAAAAGTGTCTCCTTTCCATAGTTTTGTCATGATGTGTAATTTCTTTTCCATTCTAAAAGAGGCGAAAGATTTTTAGAATTTATAATTTTGACCATTAATACTGTTTTATTTACTGGAGCTGCAGTCTGTTATATGAGAAAAGAAACTCTTGCTAAATTTCTCTCACTATCTGCTTGCCAAAGCTATAGTCTCCAGCTGGAGCTACTCCAGATTTTCACTAATATAGATAGAATTAGAGTGAATTGCAAATGTTGCAAGATGGAAAAAAGATCTTCAAACTTTAAACCTGGAATATAATTTTTTTAAACTTTTGTCTACAATGATGTAGATTAGAAACACCCCTAATAAAACTAGCAGACTCAGCACTAGTGAAAAGTCAATGCAAATGAGATTAGGATCAGGTGGAATGGAAATGATCTTTTCCTGTCAGATTCAAAATCTGGTTCAGGCTTAATTTATGACTAGGCGAAGAGCCAAAAAGATCTTCCTCATGAATATGCAGGCATTGGTTATGGGTTAAGGAAGGTAGAGGCTTTGTTGTCAACTGGCAGCAGCACCTTGATCATGGATGGCAGTTGTCAATCTATTTTATGAATTTGCCCAAACAGGACAATTTATATTGTGAAGGACAACGTGTATCAATCACTACAATTATTATTCAGTTGGTAATCTGGAGAGAATGAAATGGAAGCCGCGGGCAACAAGGAGAGAAATGGAAAAAAGAAGCACATTCTGCATTCACATTCAACCCTCACAGAGAGGGAGTGAACAGAACCAACAAATATACAAATGATGAAAGAAGCAGGATTAAAGCTTTGGATTGACTCTTGTTACTGAGGTTGGCTCTGCTACTGATGTTGTGAAAATCAAAGTGGGATTATCCTCTGTTTACTTCCATTTCCATTGTACAAAGGTAGATTATAACATTGTTTTAAAAGTGAAATTTTATTGCAAACCTTCATAAATCTTAGCATGAAACAGTGTCCGGAGCATAAAAGTAATTTTATAGCAAACCCTCTTAGGGTAATTTGATAAGGTGCTCTGATTCCAGAAGACTAAAACCCCTCTGCATTGATTCTTAGCTGAGCTTAAATAAAAATTTTAGCAAAAGAGGAAGTCAGGGAAAGAACTCATATGGAATCTACTTATCTACCATTTTTTTTTTTTAGAATGCACTTGAGTGGTCTGACTTGCACACATTGTTCATAAATCCTGATAGCCACATGGTCTACATTTATAGAAGGATTGGTACCATATGGAGAAGATATAAAAGTGTGTGTTAAATGCATAGTCTCATATGATATTTCATAACAAAAAATGTAAAGCTTTTCCAGGTAGGGGAGAAGAAGTACTACCCAAAATTCTCAAAATATCACAGCTTATGCTCCCATTAGCACTTTGATTGAAGTCCTTTATTTGGATGTTTTCAGACAGACTCATTTTGAAGGCAAAAATTGGTAGGAATTCTAAGATTCCACATAGTTTTCTTTTTTTTTTCCTTACTAATGAGAATAATTTTATCAAATGTCTGATTTGAATTCATATTTTTTGACTTCACTTCCATATCTGAAATTTGTGAGGTATTTACTGTAGGCTTTTGAAATTAATTTGGTGTCCCAAAAGTTTCTGATTGTAGTGAGGATAAGCATGATTAAAAGAACTTCTAAAAAGGCAAATGATATTTTTTTCAACAGATAACCTACATACAGATCTCTTAAAGTCAACACTGTTAGTTGTCTAAAAATTTGATTTAAAGATGTAAATTCAAAATTGTATTACAACTGGGAAAGCCTAGTTGCCAGTTATATAATTAATCCACTAGATCATGCTGCCACTTAGCTCTGCTATTAAGAAATGTGTGTCTATGTAGCCTCTCTGAAATGGGGCCTCCTGATGAGATAATGTATTAGGGAACAATGATGGGTTGTTATGTAATGAAACCAAACTCCCTATAATCTAGGGCTGTGCTGGTTAAACAGAAAAAAAAATGCTATTCAGTCTGTTCTTTTGAGAGGTATTATTCTGTGCTTAGTCCCTCCTTTAAAAAACACTGTATAAAAGAGGGTTCTAGGATCCCTTTTCCAAGGTCAAAAGCCTACTGCATCTTGTTGTGAAAACCTAGGTGTGAGGAAGAATAGGCAACAAGAAGATAAAAGATTGAACTGAAGAGAAAACAGAGACCCGAGTTTGAAAACAAACAGGTATCTGAAGATGCAGATTTGTGCCTAATGAGGTTTTCTGAAGTGCTAAGGAGGTTAGGGCCCGGGAGGCGGGTGCCTGACTCGGTTAGTTGTGTCTGAAAATCTCACTTGGCTCTATTAGCCCTTTCAGTATTCTCAATAGCTTTGAAAATTTGGCTAAGGGAACTGAAAATCTGTTTTCTCTGTTCTAGAAACCTGGCAAGTCTTGCATGCCCTGGGTGTTGGGGAAGTTCCAGTGATTTCCAATGGGCAGATTTAGTTCCCTGTCCTCTCGGTTTATAGGCAGTGTGTTCCAAACAGTGTGGGCCCTTACAATAGCCAAGAATTTCTTTCTTTTGCGTGGTTTTATAGTATCTGCTCAATATGGTAAACTTCTTTGTGAGGTATCTAGGCTGCCACATGAACCAATCTGCAAGCATAACAAAATATAAGGTATGTTCTTTGCTCAGGAATGCTCAGCAAGTGTGACACATATATGTGTTTGCTTTCACTTGATCTGCACCTCAGCAGTTCACAGGGAGCCTAAAACCTGGACCTTCCCAAGCTGTTCTTGCCTTGGCTCCCACTCAATCTAGGCAGCAAAGGCAATCGTATTCCTGCGTTTGGCTTTCTTGGTTCTGAGCTTGCTACCTGATATAAATTAGTTCTTCTTCCTATTTTTGTATATTATGGATTAAATTCTGTCTTCCATTCTTAGCAAAGATTTCTGGTTGTCCCTGTGTCCTTATAACTGAATGAGATCATCTGATTTTTACTTTTTTATCTTTATTCTACTTGTTAATAAGGCTAGGCACTGCGGGCTCCTGGTCTGGGAGAGCCGGTTAGGGATATTCCTTTATAAAAGGGAATTACATGGATGACACGAGTGCTTAATCATTCAAAATAAAAGCCACTAAATAGCGAATGAAAACTGGAAGATAACACAAAAATCACTTTTTCTTGGCCTTCCCATGAGTTTGCAAGCCAGCAAAATTAATGTAGTAACTGCAGAAGGCCTAGCGATAAGGCGAGGCTTCAAACCTCCCTTGCTGTTTCATTGTGCTCCGTTCCTCTAATGCCGAGTCTGTGCTTCCCAATAAAACCTCACTGATCAAAGGAGACAGAGGGAAAGACACAAAAAAGTAATCCATAGCTCACCCTGCTTTGTACAGGATTTTCTAGCTGATTGGATTCGTAGTAAAGAGGACTAGAGAAAGAAAAAGAAAACCGTTTAGCAATTCTTTTAGAAACATTTTTATGGTGGGGCGGAGATTATCGAGGCAGTAACTCTATAAAGTTCAAATAGGGGAAAAAACCAAACAAACCACCAAACACAGAACAAGGCACTTGATTCGTGAGGGCTGAATGTAATTACAAAAATTCTGATCAATTCTAGTCCTGAGATGGTAATTGTATTACCATAGATACAGAGGCCTGAAGCAAGAAGGTAACAAGAAGAATATATCTGTTCTTTTACCCTATTTTTTTAAAGAAAAACATGTGGCTTAAATAGGTCTTCAGTTGTTTATAATTAAGTTTTCCTGAACAATGCAGGAGTTGGCCATTTCTTAACTGTCTGGGGCATCTGTTTTCACATGCTTCAAATACAATAAAGATTTTTGTTGTGTGTTGGTTTGTTGTTGGATTTTTTTATTTTTTTTTTATTTCCCGTAGAACAAAAGTAGGAATGGATGTGAACTTATAATTGGTTATGCCTTTTGGGTACAGACAGCTGGAATAAAAACTGCTTGAACTCAGATTTGCCCTTAGTTATTCTTAGATAATCTTATGGAGCTTAAATTCTACAAATGTAGAGAAGAGACAAAACTATTCTTAATCGTTCTACGTAGAGCAGCTGTGTCCTCTAAGGAAACAATACTTTAGCAATCCTTAGTCAAAATAACCTGGCTTCAGTATTTTCTTTCAATCTGTCTTGCAGTAAAGCTTTGACTCTGCTGTTTTTTCATAGAGTTGATTTGCATGTTTTTCCACCCCTCTTATGGAACTTGAATTTTTTGAGCACTTCAATAAATTGTGAGTTGCTTTGGCAACATGAAAAACACTCGAAGTCGGGCCACTGGACCATTAACCATTCAAGGAGCTAAAAGCTCCTAAACTTTTGTTACACATGAACTCATTCTGGCTTGGTGTTACTGGCTCTTTGGGTTTTTTTCCCCTGCTGTTTTTCATAAAATTCTGGTGCTCTGAAACAAAGGCTGGTCATTCTTCTCCCAGTAAAGACATTTAGTATCAAGATGTTTATCTTTGTTTTACCAGTGAAATAGAGCTACATTTTGTTGTCATTTTTACAATAACTTTGAGCTTCTGATGTTAAATCTCTGTAGGGAAAAAGCCATACAATTTTATTTAAAGCATTTCAGCAGTATCACAGCCTGCTTTTTATCCTTCTGTAAAAGATTGTAGTGAGTGTAATCTTTTTATTTATCTTGTGATTCACAAAATGTATGTTGTGAATGAAGCAGATGTGTGACAGAAAAATGCCCAGTAGGATCAGGATGCCACAAGAGAGTTTTTTGTTTGGTTTTCTATGTATCAGAAATGGTACTATTTAGTACAGTAAAGGCAAATAATGTATTCAAAAGTACTCTCAAGTTTTAAAGTACTCTACCTTGTGGGATTTTTTAATTTATCTCCCTTCAAACTTGAGCCATTATGTGGTCTGTTACTTCAAAAGGCAAATTTTAGGCTCTCAAGAAAGAATTCTTTACTTTGTTCATAATAGTGACAAACTGCAAAGATTTGGGACGTACCTGCAACACTTCAGTCTACACAACCTGACTAACCAGTAGAACTATGCAGATTACATTGTCTGTGTTTCATATATTTCTTGCACACTTCTGACTTTTCCATGTAAAATCTTGTCATTTTTAGATAAAGAATCCTGTAAAGTGTTTTGGGGGAATTATGTTTTGGGTTTTTTTCAAAGCAATACACCACTTTTCAAAGACAGATTATATTCAGATAAACTCGGCAGATGTTTCAGAAGAAATATATGAAGAGTGCAGAGACCAAACTAGATGAGCAAGTATATTTAATACTGGGCTAGTTAGGACAAGGAATTAAATATTGCTTATATAAACTCTTTAAGACCTTATATGCAATAAGTTCCTCTTTCATTGTGAATTCATATAGGGATTGTCTTTAGAAACACAATAGTGGAATAATTGCTTATTTTCAGCAGAACTAGAACAAAAAAATTGATCTAGAAAGTTTTCATGTCAGAAACTTTCTTAGGAGAAGGTGATTGGACCTGGTATGGTAGGTCTTTTTTCTTTGCTTCAGTTCCCTGTTCCTTTTATTCCCCTGTTCATTGCACCAGCTCTCATTTGAAATTTCTCTTCATAATACAGAATTCCCCTAGGAACATAGAGATCAATATTTCTATCTAGGAGACTGATCTATCAGGGTTAGAGACTTTTTCCCATCACTTAAGTATTTTTCTGAACTGATAGTTATCCCCTCATATTTTGCATAATGTTTTAGTTGATTCTGAAGATCCATGAGCACTGCTGGAGTTTTGATAAACCATGGGAAAATATGACCATGTTTTATGTTTCTTTGAATCCTATTTTGCTTGTGTGATGTTTTGATTATAGTCCAGTGAGTGAAATTTAGTATGTAAGTGGTGTAAGAAGTATGGTTACTGTTATACTTGCTTTTGTGTCTTGGTGTACTGAGCTGTAGAAATATTTTTCTGGCTAGTTGTCATTTTTCTCATAATCAGATATTGTAGTGCATTGCATACAGCAGTAATTCTTTCTTTTGATTCACTGCTAAAAGACATTATTTCACTACACTAATGATTGTTTGTGACAATTTTCCCCATCTTTTCCCCAAATCAGTGAAATCTCTGCTGGTACACAAAGAATTATGCAATTTTTCTTTGTTTTACTGTATTAAAAAATGGTAGTTAGAGTTTTGAGATATCAGGTCAGAATATGACTAAGGCAGTGTGTGTAGCTTAAAGGATTAGAAGAGTCCTGCCATGAAAGGTGTGTAGGATATACAAGCCGGGTTAGGTAAAATAACAGCTAACTGCAGTTAGTCCTCCCACAAACCTCAGATGGAACTCTCTCTGTAATTCAGAAGTGTTCAACTGCTTTTTTTCCTTAATTTTTCATATTTTTCATATCTCTGTGCTTTGTGCAGAAGCATCAAGAAACTGCAATAAAGACTCTTCTGCAGACTCAAGGGATTATGACAAGTATCAGATATTGCAAATGGCTGTCTGAACCTTCAAGATATTTGTGGTTTGCCCATGACTAATTTCTGATGGCTCTGGAGAGAGCAGCTCGGGATGACAATTTTCCCATGGTAATGTACCTGAAGGTACAATTTTTTCACCAGTGAGGCCTTTAAGAAAGTTCTCTTCCCTCTTCCAGGATCTCAGTTTACAAAGCATTCCTTTGATTTTTCTACCACAATATATAGGCGGGGAAAAAACCTCTAACCCACGACCTCTGTCATTTCTTTTCTTTTAGCTGATGCTGCTCATCTGCTTGCTCAAAGTGATGTTAGGGATTGCTAATGAATAATACAGGGTCTGCCAGTTGCCCTTTTGCTGTTGATACAGCTCTTTAAATGCATTTAATGTAAACAGATAAAATGTCAGGGTTACTGAAAAGAAAAGAGCAGTGAAGTCAGTTAATTTGATGAAACACTACAAGTGAAATTCTGTCCTTAGCTCCTTAGCCACACCTGACTGAGCTCCCATCTGTCCAGTAAGATTTTGGGTATAAATGGTGGCAGACCATACCTGGATGTATTGTATTGAAAAGCCAAATGGTAGTAGCATTAGAGAGGCTGTAGTTATAGGCTTCTGCAATTGGCACTGTGCTCAAAATCTCCAGGGAGCACACTTCCCAGTAATAACTTGGGAAATCACCTCTTTCCAAGGAGGCTAGAGTGTTTTAACAGTAGCATTTCTCATAGTGTTTTGAGGATTAGTATGGAAGTGAAGAAACTTTCAAGTAGCATAAATGTGGGGTTCCTGACGGACCAAAGACTAATTGGGAAAGTTTTGAGATTTGCTTCAGATGAGAACAAAAAGGCACGTAATTTCTTTTGGTTCTGACTGTATATACCTATGCCAAAATGATACCTCTTGAAAATTAAAGTTTTGTCTTCAAAGTGAGCACTATTTTCATCCAGCTTACTTACAATTTGCATTGCATTTAGTCAGGAGAGGAGGAAATGGAGCTGTGAATTTTTTTTATTGTTATTAATCTTGTTTGTCATTTCTCTTACATCTGGGAAGCTTCCACTTCCAGAATGTTCATAGTAGACAAAGAACTTGTTGGCAATTCCCCACATAGCCACAGCAATTCAGGATGCAGGATATTTTCAGAAGAGTATGTTTGACTTTACAGTATGATAAAGAAGAAAGGGTAGCTGTTTTCAGGGACAGGCATATTTCATCTATCTTCGTCCATTATTTAATTCTGAATCTCAAGAAATATAATCTATGGTAGAAAATAAGACTTGGTTTTCGTAGGTTCATTAATGAAGCACAGATCTGTCCTCCCAACCAATATTTCAATCTCTACTTCAGTCTGACATGTGCTTAAATCTCTTATTAATCATCTGGTTTAAGACAAACTTTGCTGGCATCCCAGGCAGATAAAAGGAAAGCCACCCAGAATGAGAATTTACTTTTCTTATAGAACTGAGGATGTAGTTACGCATAACAGAGGATAACCACTCAAAGTTGTCCCTGGAGTAGCAGTGTACAAATCGTTGAGATAAGACTACATTTAAGCATATTTAGGAACTGTGGTTAAATCCTGTGTTTAGACCACTTGTCTCTGCAATGTGGAACCTCTTTGAAGAATCCGTTCAAACACTAAATGCCTATTCCGTGATTTTACTTTCACTGAAATGTTTAGAAAAGCTTTTCTAAATAAATTGTGCAGCAAATATAAGGCAGAACAAAATATGTGCTGGAGATGTCAGCTTTTTCTGCTGATTCTCCTTTATAAGTCACCTCTGTAACATGTTGGGATTTTTCCTCTTTTGTTCTTGCTTCTCCTCAACTAGCTGGCTGGTTTGGCATCTTATACTCGTGAGTATTTTTAGCATCTCTTGAAAAACTCAAAGATGGATTCCTGCTGCTGATCAACTAATGCTGTGTTCTCTAGTAGTTGCCATCAAAATATGTTCTATCTGCTTTCTTACCACTCTTTACTCACCTATTTTTTTTTTATTCAATATCCACAATAATTATCTCTTAGCAAGTATTCCCTCTTTGGAGAAGGAGATGTATGGATTGTGGCCGGTACTCCACATGTCTTTTGCTCAGACTTTGTGAATTGCAGAGTAAATACCTGACAAAAATTTTAGGAGTGTATTTCCATGGTGATTGCAACATGTTTACTGTAGTGTCTGCCTTGTATTCTGTGTAAGTTGTCCCTTTTTCTCTTTGCCTGGCTTTTTGTGATACTGCAGGAATGTGCCATGTGCCTTACAGGAATTCTGTCAAAATAACATTTCTTTGTATTTAATGCAATGGGAATTTTTTTATTATTATTATTATTATTGCAGAATAACTAAAACTAGGAGAGGAATTGTCTTCTGAACAAAAACTGTACAGTTGTTTTTTTGGTTTTCTTTTAGACCTAACCAGTACATCTCCTGATGCAGTAGCTACCTTATATAGAAAGCTGAGTTTGCTCCCTTTGAACTCAGAGAAAATGTTCTTAGTTATTAGAGACTGTTTATTAACAATGGCAATTTTCATATCAAAACTTTCAGAATCATTATCCTTCTGCCTGGCCTCTCTCAGGACACTTGCTGGGAGCTTGGAGTGACTGTGCAGCACTTACTACTGTGTCCAGGGATGTTTCTTGCTGAAGCTTTACTAAGGTGAAAATGAGTTTGAAACAAGTAAAAGGCAAAATTCAAAGTGAAGCAAGACTTGGCTTCACTTATCCCTGCCTGGAGTGCTGTGAGACTGCTACTGCACCTACCCAGTTCTCAGTCCACAGCACAAATGACCAGGTATCCATTTACAACTGGGTCAAACGAGGACAGTCTTTTACACAATTTCAGTAGGAGAGCTCTGCCACCTACATCCCAGAGATGAAAAACATGTTCTTTATTTCTTTATAAGTCGTCTCACTTTCAAGGGCCAGATTTCCGACCCCCCAAAATACACGAATTGGACTCGAACCAAATTTCTGAATTAGCAGACTTTTCTGGGAAGCGCTCTAGGAAGCACCATGGGAACATGGCTGTTGATGTGAGCTCTCTTCACCACAGCTTATGGAGACGGTGCCACAAACAAAGCATGTAGCACGGGCAGGTATTCCCCAGTTGTTACTCAGCCTTTTCAGCATTAAAGTGGAGAGTATATTATTTTAGATTTATTACTATTCCTGTGCCTGTCCACTCTTATATTTCCTAGTCACGTGGGAAAGGCTAAGCCCCGTTACATTCCTTGCTTACTAACCTGATGCAACAGCACCTCCACACTGCACATTTGTCATCAGAGGATGGAGCAGTACCTTGGAAACTTGTGGTTTATCAGTAGTAGCCTCATGTGCAGAATGCTCTGGGTACCAAGTTTCACAGTAAGGAACATATTTGTGGTGCATGTGCTTAAAACAGGAAAAAAGAAGAAAAAGAAAGAATTGAATTGCCTACTGATGATATCTGGAAGCTTTCAGTCCACTGATATCACAGGATACTGTGAAGGGAGGGGAGAATCATGGCTCACTGTAGTAGGGAAACAGAGGCACAGAGAAGTCACACTGTGACTTTAGTCTCAGGGTTGACCAAGAACTTCCATTCTCACTGACCTGGGTCTGCATGGAGCTGGTGCTTGCTGTACCATGTCCAGCTGCCATCACAGCTTTATGATGTTTATCTCAAACGTTTTATTGAAACCTTATTTGTTCTCCTCTAGAAGCCCATTTCTTGTCCATTCAAAACTTCCAGTGATGTCAGAGACTTGGACATGCAAGGAGTACATCACGGAAGGGAAGTCAGTTTAAAGCTGCTTAACCCTTTTCTCCTAATTCAGGATAAATATATAAAAATGGAATTTCTTACGTGAAAAGATAAGGCTTTTGATTTTCAGAAACAATCAAATGGAGCTCAGTAATATCCCTAAGGTTTTGTTTTCTTCTATTTAGCTAAGAAACAAGATACCAAGTAATACATCTTACGTTTTGACAGTACCTTTCTTTAAACAGCAACTAATTTAACTGAACTCTCAGTTAATTGGTTTAAAAATATGAAACCGCTCAACTAGGGTGTGCAGTCAGCTTTTCATAGCACATCCTGGAGTCAGTTACCATGGCACTAGGAAAGATTTTTGGTCTCCATGGCAACCTCAGGTCGGCTTGTCGCACCTTTTATCTTATGCAGACTGAAAGCAGCAGTGTGTGGTATCTGGAGTTAATATGTTGAGGAGTAGGAAGATATGTTACCAGAAAGGTGTTGGGTTGAGTTTTTTTTCCCCCCTGCTTTAAACTCGATCAGTCTCTTAATTGTTGCTAATCAGGCTAATGGCAGGAGCTGGCAGTAAGGGGTGAGTGGAAGCGGCACTGCCTGATTGGTACATGGACAGGCAGGGTACTCCTGGGGGCTTTGCAGCAGGTGAAATCTCCCCCCTTTCCCTCCTGGTGAGCTGCCTGCAGGGCTGGAAAGCTGTGGCTCCATGTGCTTTTTGAGACACCTTTGCAACTGGTTGTCCTGGGTGATTCTTGTCTAGCCCTGCAATGAGATGGGTTGTGCCTTTGGTCCTCTGCATGCAGTGTGTTTAGTCAGGCGGCTTTCACAGAACAGTTTGGTTTGGAAGGGACCTGCCATGTGTAGGGACATCTTCAACTAGATCAGGTTGCTCAAAGCCCCATCCAGCCTGGCCTTGAACATTTCCAGGGGTGGGACTTTGGCTGAACGCTGGCTCTGGCCAGGGTTAATGCATAGCCTGGGCCCTGCCATAGGCCACCCCGGTGAGGAGCTGTGTCTCCAGACCGTCAGTCCCTCCTCTCTGTGGCGGCACCAGCTCTTGCTGTGTCTCCCATACGGTGCCATCAGGGTGCACGCAGCAAGAGGAGCAAGCCAGCCCAGCTTGGGAAAGGTTGGGGTGGCTTTGGAGAATGAAGCAGGCCAGAGAGTAACCACCAGCTGGGGCACTGGGAAATGATTCTTCAAGTACACAGTTTCGGAAATCACTCATCGTGTAAATGTTGGGCAACTTCGCGAGGTGAAGCAGACGGTCTCCTTTAGCTTTCTGGTCCCTCTGCACAGGGTGTGGTGGATAGTTCTGTTTTTTTGCTCGTGTTTGCTTATGCCTATTCAGGCTACATCTTTAGATGGAATTATTGCCATTAGAACTGCCCCTCTGCAGCTGTGACATCTGGGGCTGGAGGGAGAAGCTGCCTCCTTGCTCTTCTGGCTGAAGGACTGCCTGGCAAAGCAGAGCGCAGGAACATGCAGTGTCAGCAATACAGACTTCCCTCGCTCTCCCTGCCTTCACACACACTTCACAAGCACTGCTGTGTCTCTCTGCTAGATTGCCATGTTCAGAGGGCAGTTGTTACAGGAGAGAGGGTCAGGTTGGAGGCCCTAGTAAAGACCACCTCTGCTCGTGCATTGGGTTTGTCTTATGAAAGTGTGCTGGTGATGTTCAGGCTGTGTTGCTGGAAATCATCAAGAGTTCCTGGAGCTGGAAAAAAAAAAAAAAAAAGAAGTGTAGCTCTGGCAACCTGGTGCTCAGAGCTGCTTGAACTAGTCTTTCATATTCACTACTTGTTTACCTTGAAATTGCAATGGCTGAGAGAGCAGGCTGGTGAGGAAGACTGCAATGGAAGCAGGAATTAAGGCTCTATTGCACTATTTTCTAATCCCAGAACAGATTGAAAACCCTTTATGTTGACATTTTCAGGGATTTTGTGTGCTCTCAGGGCAAAGTGGCACATGAAGGTAGTTGTTTAGCAGTGGGTGTGTATGATGTGAGGTGAAGCCTCTCTAGTTACACTGTTGGCTAAAAATAGCCAATGCACAACCCATGTCAGTAGTGATTTCTGAATGTTTGGTCTACCAGGATCCTCCTTCTTAATATTGCAGTACAGATCTTTCTAACTGCCTCTTTTTAAAGTCGAACATACTACAAACAGCAGAAGTAAATAAGTTTTGCTTTCAATGATGAGCAAACTGTCTTCATGTGAAACTGGGAACCCTGAAAATCTTCAGTAGCTGATAGACAAAATGAGCATCACTGTACATTTAAAATGTCCCTATATTTTTCACACATATTATCTTCCATTCATGCTGATGCCTGTATTGGGTTTACATGGCAAGGTTGTGGTAGCACGGAGGTTGCAGTGGTGGCTTCTGTGAGAAGCTACCAGAAGCTTCCCTGAGTCTGACAGAGCCAATACCTGTCCAGTTCCAAGACTAACCCACTGCTGACCAAAGTTGAGCCCATCAGCAACAATGCTAGCACCTCTGGGATAAAAGATAAAAGAAGGAGGGAAAGAAGTTGCTGGGTAACAGCAATTGTAGCTGGAGAAAGGAGTGAGCATATGTGAGAGGAGCAATTCTGCAGACACCAAGGTCAGGGAAGAAGAAGGAGGAGGAGGAAGTGGTCCAGCTGCTAGGGCAGAAATCCCCCTGCAGCCCATGGTGAAGACCGTGGTGAGGCAGCTGTGCCCCTGCAGCCCATGGAGGTCCATAATGGAGCAGAGATCCACCCGCAGCCTGTCAGGGAGCCCAACACCAAAGCAGGTGGATGCCCAAAGGAGACTGTGACCCAGCAGAAAGCCCCCATGCCAGAGTAGGTTCTGGCAGGACCTGTGATCCTGTGAAGAGAGGAGCTGGTGTTGGAGCAGGTTTGCTGGCAGGACTTGTGACCCTGCCAGGGACCCACACTGGAGCAGCCTGTTCCTGAAGGATGTGACCCACGTTGGAGCAGTTCGTGAAGACCTGCAGTCCTTGGGAAGGACTCACATTGGAGAGAAGTTCATGGAGCACTGTTTCCCATGGGAAGGACTCCATGCTGGAGCAGAGGAAGAGAGCGAGGAATCTCGCCCCTGAGGAGAAAGGAGCAGTAGAAACCACTGACTTCAACCCCCTTTCCCCATCCCCCTCTATTGCTGGTGGAGAGGAGGTAGAGAAAATCAGGAGTGATGCTAAGCCCGGAAGAAGGGAGGGGGCCGGGGGGGAAGGTGTTTTTAAGATCTGGTTTTATTTCTCATTATCCTATTCTAATTTGATTGCTAGTAAATTAAACTAATTTCCCCAAGTCGAGTCTGTTTTGCCCGTGACGGTAATTGAATGATCTCTCCCTGTCCTTATCTCGACCCATGAGCCTTTTGTTATATTTTCTCCCCCCTGTCTAAGCAGGTGATGGAAAAACCCTCAGGAGGCCCATAGATTTATTCAGGAGGATTTTGTTAAACCTCATTTGAGCTACAGAGTTTTCTGCTTCCTTAATGTGGAAAGGAAAAACTTTCCCCCCAAAATCAAATCTTTTCTCAATTTTGTTTCTAGTTCATGACCAATGGAATGAAAATCAGGGCCTACGTAATATTTTCAGACCTCAAAACGGATTTATGTTTCATATGGATACAGGCTGTGGTTGAGTCTTATCATCTGTTCTTAACCTAATGATGAGGCCAAGGAGCAAAGTTTGCATCCAATTTCAGAGGAGGAAAGTATGTGTTGCAATGAAGACTATATTTGTGATGGTGTTAGGCTTTCTGGCTAAATTTAGGAAGTCTGTTTTAAGATTCAGAAATGAAATTTTTGTATAAAAAAATGATACATAAATCTGTATGCTTTTAAATATATGGATTTCATTTGGAAATTTGACAGCCAGAATTGAAAGCACTTAGCTGTGACACAAAATTACTCTGTTAAATATCAGGGAGAGAAGAGAGAAGAATTAGAAAAGACAGGAACCAGATGTAAGAGCATATTTTAGACTGATCCCAGCATTAGAAGGAAGTGCTTCCTTTCTCACCTGTGCACTGGCCATTCTGCACTGCAGTCAAGCAGCTTTCCTGCAGCTCTCCCAGCAGGCAGCTGCCCTGACAGCATCACAGTCCTGCTACCTTGAGAAGGCAGAGCTGGCAGGATAAAGTTCTTGTTTACATTTCAAATGTTGCTCTGCCCAATACTCTGAAAGACACAATTAGATGCATGTTGAATTTGTAAAAATCCAACAGCTTTTTGAGTTGGTGCTAGCATTGGAAAGCTTCCTTGTTTATTTTCCCGTAGCGCTTGTGTTTGAGAGAAACCTGTGACTGCTGTAAGGGGCAATTACTTGCTTTTCCTGTGGTGGTTTTCAGTGCTTAAAACAAAGCTTAACAAGTGCATAACATCCCTGTACAGTGTTTTCAGGAATCGCTCTGTAGCGACAGAGGGAAGGAACAAGCAAAGGCAGAGAATGCTCTGCCTTCTGCCTGACTTGAGATAAATGACAGTAATCACATAGACAGTAATCTGGCCTTTTCTGCTCTGCCCACCTGCTGCTGCTGTTGTCATGCTCTGCACTCTGCTGCCATCCTCCGTGACAGCGGTGCCTCCAGCTTGGCACTGCTGGGAATAATTAGGGGTGGCACAGCTCTGCAGCTGCTGTGGTGGTAACGGGGGTGAAGGCAGAGAGGGGGCAAGGAGCTAGGCTGGAGCAAACATATAGTAGCAAAATAGCTGAGCTGTCATTCCTGCAAGCAGTGAGTGTTTTAGCTCTAGTGTGAGCTGAGGGCATGGAAGGGAAATTTTTCCATCTGTGGAATGAGAGCCTGGAGAGCAGCCCCCGAGAAAGATCTGGGGGTCCTGGTCAATGGCACGTGGAATATGAGCCAACAGTGTGCCCTGGCTGCCAGGAGGGCCAACTGTGTCCTGGGGGCATCAGGCAAATCATCGCCAGCAGTGAGGGAGGGGATTGTCCCACTCCTCTCTGCACTGGGGTGGCCTCGCGTTGAGTCCTGTGTGCAGTTTTGGGTAACACAATGTTAAAGACATTAACATAGTAGAAACTGACCAAAGGAGAGCCACAAAGGTGGTCCAGGGGTCTAGAGGTGAAGCTTTGTGAGGAGCAACTGGGGTCACTTGGTCTGTCAGCCTGGAGAAGAGGAGACTGAGGGGAGAACTCACTGTGGTCTGTAGCTTCCTCACAAGGCACAGTGGCAAGGCAGGCACTGATCTCTTCTCTCTGGTGACCAGTGGTAGGACCCAAAGCAATGGTATGAAACTGTGTCAGGGGAGGTTTAGGTTGGATATCAGGAAAAGGGTCTTAACCCAGAGGGTTGTTGGGCACTGGAACGGGATCCCCAGAGAAGTGGTCACAGCACCAAGTCGGAGGGAGTTCAAGAAGGATTTGGACAATGCTCTTGGACACATGGTGTGATTCTTGGGACTGTGCTGTGCAGGGACAGGAGTTGGACTTGATGATCCTTGTGGGTCCCTCCCGACTCAGGACATTCGATGACTTCGTCAACCCTGACTGTTACAGGGGAGAGGAGGGGGCATTGTGAGAAGTCTAGCCATAGTCTTAAGTGTAGATTGCCAGAATATAGCTCAGAGGGCAGGCCTTGGCACCTTAAATACAGTCATGACCCTAGCCCTTCATAGGGCAGCTCAGGGCTTCAGTGGAAGTGTCCAGGGCAGAAATCCTCCAGTGGACAAGAGGCTGTTTGAAAGAGCAGGCACTGTCTGGCTTTAAACACAGCAAGAGCGCATCTCAAAACACTTCAGCACATCCCAGCTGTAACTAACAAAGAATCAAAAGTTTGTGTGTAGTATTTTTTTAAAATAACTGTTAATGGTGAAATTAAGAATACAAACCCTACTGGATGTAGCTAATTGAAAAGGTGATGGGGATATGGAAAATAGGTAGATAATGAACAAGCTGTTGAACAGATCGGGGTAAAGAGTAGCAAGTTGTAGGACATGGGGGTTGTCTCAGTCTCTCAGTTCCCAGACTGAACACTGATGTGATGTTAGGGCTAAACAGTGACCTTTAACCATACAGAGGTCAGTGGGTGAGGCAGAACTTGTTTCAAGTGATTTGAGATGTTACTATTAATGGGATGTACCAGGCTGCAGTGTGTAAGGTCATTATTTTATCTGATCTAGGTGGACCTTCTATAGTTCAGCATAAATACAGTTTTAAGAAATATAAATATGTAGGCTTGTTCTGAGGACCTACTAACCTATGCTCTTTTGTGTGTATATATTTGCATATATTTATATGTATTTTTATATATATACACTTGTACATAGATTTAGTGTAAAATTGTATCCTGCCAGGACACTGTCTAATCGTTTGGGGCTGATTGATTGAAGCACACATAACGTGAAATATTAATTTTCCACTGTAGATAAGCCAGAATTTATATTAAAATATGAAATAAATAGGGACAGTTACACTTTTCTGCATCTTTATTAAAAGTTATTGTTTGGAGACTTCTGACATGGAAGATGCATAGAATCTCTCATCAGTGCCAGTGCCTTTGGTAGGGCTCTGTGGATGGTGTTTCTGAGTCCTCTCACAGTTTCCATTGCTCCCTTTGGACTTTCTTTAATCAGTCCTTACATGGTATCTGGAAATGAGCACCCAGACCTGAAGCCTTTTAGTTGTTCAATAGAACAAAAAGAAAGTTTTTCATGCTGACTTTTCTTATACATATCAGTATTTCAATATCCATTACAATTACTGTTTGTATATTGTGAAGTAGTCTCTAAAATAGTGTTTCTACCAGTTTGCACCTTTTTTCATCTAAGTCTAGTTTTCTACATTTATGGCACATAGGAGCACATTACACAGATTACTTGTGCAACATCTATTGTCTTTGTTCCCTCTCCATGAGGCCTGCTACCAGGTCCTCAAAAGAAATTAGATGGGTAAGAGATGATTTTTTTCACAACCAATTCTTGCTGGATGTTAGCAATTACTTTCCATATAGTTACAAACATCTCATCATTTGTTCCAGAAATTGAAGTTAAACTGACTGTTTCTAATTCACTTAATTCTCTTTTCATGTCTTTTAAGAAATAAAAAACTGGAGAAAGGTAAATGTGATGTCTAATACCTTACCCAGTCTGGATGAGTTATCAAAATAACTGCTAAAAGCTCTAGATTTCATCAGCTAAACCCTCAGGTTTAGTCTGGAATGGCGCTCATTAGGTCTGGGCAATTTGAAAACAATTGAATTTAACTAATACTTGTTAATGGGGGAGTTTTTTCATATTTGGAGACTTAACTCTTACTCTTCTGTGACTGGAATTAGATATGACATCCATCTGATGAAAGCTTGTCTTTTGTGATGGTGAACACACGAAGAAAGCAGTAACAACTTGACCTTTTCGACCTTATACAGCAGTGATTTTCACTCTTGAGCCTACCTTTATTGCTGTTGTCTTTACTGAATGATTTCTTGATATCTCTTGCTGGTTACATCCTACTTCGTACCCTGGACACTCTTAGTGGGTAACACTTTGCAATTTAATCCAATGTTGTTGATCTTTTGTACTTTTGTGTGGTAATCTGGCTTGGTTTTCACTGCTGCTTTGCTTCCTTTTCATGCTTCAGGTCAGTGAACAGCTCACAGTCTAGTCAAGGTTACTGTGTCACTTGTCTTTTCTCCACAGTGAAACAGCTGGCACATAAGGCCATGACAATTATTTCATTAAAGAGCTTTCATATATCTTTTTAATGCCTTTTTTCCTTAGACCATTCTCGGGAGGTCTTCACTGACAATCCTCTGGGATTACTGAAGTGTACTCCCTTGAGATCTATTCATTTGACTTTCCTGTTGTGCTACCTTCCCTCCTAAGTTGCTAAGACTGGAAAAAGGAAGAACTCTGAACATTTTGTCTTTTCCCTGTAAGTAAGGCCACCAGATTTTTCTCCTGTTGTCCCAGATCTTACACATATGAGGGTATTCATTCACATCACCTACCTTTTTCGGGTGCTTAAGTTCAGAGGTTATTCTCTAGGCTCTTGGAATAGTTGATGGAAAGTCACGAGTTGTGTACATGTGTTAGCAGAGCACGATTCACAGGCCACCTCAGCTCTTGTTTGAATTACAGTCTAGCAGGGCCTTTCTCTTTTCTAGAGGATGTAAAGGGAGACTGAATACCTAATTTAGGCTTTTAAGTTTGGTGCTCAGAATTAGGTACTTTTTCATGTGATGCCTTTCTTCATGTTTCCTCCCCAAATCTGTTTCAGCCTTACACTGAATTGCACTGCAGTATCTCTTTAAGATGGAAATGGAGGACCTGAAGTGAAGAAATGTGATCTGAGTAGTCACCCTGCACTGTACAATTTTCTGCGTTCTGACTGATAAATTATTGTGTCTTCAGCGTGCTCTGGCATGCAGTGCAATTTGTCCATGTAGCAGTGATGATAGGTTGTCCTGAGCTAATAATTAGGACCCCTTTGTTTAGATTCCTCAGCCTTTTAGGGAAGTCTTAAAAAAGAGTTCTTATCTCTTTGTCAGTTTTTATTCACATTTTATCATAAAGGGAGCAAGCTTTTAGCCTTGAGAGTTTTACTGTGATCATGTTAAGAGGCAATTTAAGAAAAATAATCTGCACTGTTTGCAGTGACAGATTGTCTTTGTGCATCACTAGAGAACACGGTTAATTGAATGTTGCAAAACGCTTCGAAAAGGAAAGCTGCCTTTCTTGACATATGTCTGAGATCTTTGTGCCATCAGAAAGCAACACTCTGACTTTGGCCTGGAGTTCCTTCAGCCTTTTATCAATAAGTTTATGATTTCTATGTTTGTCCTCTGTACCTACTCACCTTCCTTCCACCTCGCAGTCGGGGTACCACCCAGAACAGGATTCCACCACAGCCTATTACCCTGTCTCCCACTCTTCATCTTCTACAAGAGTTCCTCACCATACAAGCTGAAAGCTTTCTTTCAAATTAAAAATTGACTGTCAGTGTCACAAGGGCAATGCAATTAACTTGCAGAAAAATACTGAAGAGAAGTAACTTAGCTGTTCAGCTTTAAAACCGCGTTATTAGCTACTTAAGTTTGATTATTTGCACCTAAACTTTCAGTGGGTAGTTTCTCATTCTTGAGGGACCAAGGCTACTTTCTCATGACAGAGGGGCTACTGATAGAGCAGGAATTGTTCCATGGCTATCCAGTGGCAAAATTAGAGGTTGAAGGTTGGTTGTCTCCTCTTGAATGCTTGTAATAATAGAATGCTTTCCCTTTGTCAGTATGATCTGCACCTCAACTGCACCATCTTTCACTGCAAAATGTAAGGCTCCCTTACTGATGTTATAATTCAACTTAAGACTGCTCATATTATTTTTTTTTTTTACTTCATTTAATGGTAGAGATGTTTTTGCTTCAATATTCCTTTATTCTTGCTTTGCGGGTTTGCTTTGTTATGTTAGTCCAACTTCACGACTATATTTCAAGATCGATTTTAAGCATTCAAATAATATAGAGGCAACCCAATGTCGCACCTACCTAGTGCTTCTAAAGAGGTTTTGCAGCTGATTTCAATGAAAGTACCCTCTCAGTTTATTGGGAGAGGTCAATTAAAAACGAATTTTTTTTTTCCCAAGTATCTTTTTTTTTTTCCTTCCTTTGTCAACAAAGTATAGCCCACTGAGACTGATGACTCCAGCTCTGTGACATACTTACAGCATGTACTGTTCTACGAGCAATGCTATGGAGCTAGTCATTAATATTTCCACAAAAATGATATTTTTAAGAGCAAGTGGATTCATCAAAACTGAACCAGTTCACGTCACAAGTTAGTTTTGATTAATTTTTCAGGACAAAAATTTCTGGGGAAGTGGAAATTTTCCAAATGTGAAATACATCTATTTTGACCTTTTTTAGATTTAAAAATAGTGCTTTTTCATTTCAAGATGACCTTTCCTTTAGAAAGCTAAGCTAATTATCATTAAAAACTTTTCAAAAATAAGAAGTTTAGTACTTAATCTTTTAAGGAACCTGAATGAATTTTTTTTCCTTAGTGCCTCTGGGACAGAAAATTACATTTCTGCACAGCCACAGATGTTGCCTGCCACTGACCAGAATGGAAGCTAGAGGTCTGAATTGAAGCAGAATATATGTTTTAGTGGGTTTTCATAGGAAGAAGCTTCCAGTCTTTTTTTTTTTATTCAAGTACATCATCTGGAAAAAAAGAACAAGTTGCTACACAACAGGATAACTACGGTAGCCTTTTCATAGTTGTAGATCAGCTACCTGTTAACACAGATAGCAACTTCTTCAGAAACAATCCTGACCCTTAAATCAGGAATTCTACTTGCCATACCTGCAGCACACACATTCAAGAACCTTTTTACTCCCTGCCCCCACTTTCTCATGAACCTTTCATGTGTTTTGTGAGTGCTCACCAGACTGTGGAATGCTGTACTATCGTATTAATGTTTTGAAAAATTCCCACAGGAGATCAAAAAGAAGGTCTTATGTTTTGCAAAGTAAATAAGTATCAGAAAGATGTGTGTTTATTGCAGAAAGAGCTTTTCTAAATGAACTCTGCTATCTTACAGCAAATACCACAGCTATTTTTGTTATGCTCTCCAAAGTTATATCAAGTAACATCTGCTAAAGTGAAGTCTGACTTGAGCTTTCCAAAGCACTATATCTAGAAAATATGAAACTTCTTTAGCCCATCAAACAATGGTCATTCAAGTCTTGTCCTACCAGGGTATGATATCTACATTTTGTTTAAGGTCTCAGATAAGCCTTGTTACAGTGTCGTCATCTGAAAGCTTACCAGGCTGCTGTGTTTTGATCCCACCACCTAGAGCCTCCTTTTCTTGATGCAGAGCTGACTCAAGCTGTAAGTCCCACAATACTTAGCAGGTAGAAGTTCACTGTGTGTACTTGTCCTCCTTGTAATGTGCAACTCATTTGCCTCCTCTCTTCAGGATCAGAGCTGACCATTTATCCTCTACCTTCAACCCAGGTATTTTATGTCTCATGCTTATTTATGCCCTTTTCTGTAGATCTGCTTTTGATATATGTACAAATTCATGAGGGGCTTTTTGAATGACATAACAACAGAAACTCAGGGACTCTCATAATATGTATGGATTCTTCATTGTATTTATCTGGTCTCTTTCTGCCCCAACTATCCAGACTCCCCCTTTCTCAGCAGGTTTCTCAGCTCCATGAGACCTCTGAGGAATGATGTCACCTCCAGGTCTGCTCAGGAGTCTTTGAGTCTTTTTGTTTCTTGTATCTCTCTCAATCTCCATGGCATTTAAGATAAAGGCCCAATTTCTGACCTCTTTATCTCCTTGTGTGTATGTTCACCACTATTCATGTTCCAGCATTCTGCACACAGTTTGAGGGAAGCTTCTTTTGGCCATCCCATCAAGAGACCCATCGAGGTTTAATGGGTGCCCATTTTCCTTGGCCCAGGATGTACACAACAGTATAGAATGCTCTTGTGTGCTGAAGCATCCCATAGATCACAAATTACAGATTTAATAAACTGTACGTAGATAGATTCCTTAAGTGTCTACTAGGTTTTAAGCCTGAAGCCAAGATTGCTAATTATATAGGTAAAGCTCTAAATCTGCATTTTGGAGGATCTTGGGAGTAGGATGAAGAGATGGGGGTGCAGAGGAACTGGCCAAAAAAAAAAAAAGAGGGTGGGCAGGGGAGGAAGAGGAGAAAGCAACTGCTGTGATGTTCCCTTTTAATAGCATAATTAGAACTCATGGCTATAGGTTTTAGCTTCACATTCCCTCACCTCTACCAGATAAGTCTGATACATGGAGTTTAGTCTGCATTTTCTTATCAGCTGTAGTACATTTGCACTGATCTCATGAAATTAAGACAAAATCACAGTATCAGTGTCAGGTAACAATGGATCACACTAGGCTCCTAAGTCAATGTTTACTGGATGGTATCGAGGTTCATACTGTCCCACCACCCACTCTTCATTTTACAGCACAGTGCCCTCACTGATACCTTGACACACTTGTTATATAAGAAAACTGAAGTCACGTACACGATCTTTTTCCTGTCTAATCCTTGCCAGTTGTTCCACTTAGATCTCCCTGCGACTTCATATGAGATGCTACGTACGTGGAGGATCTTTGTGATGGGGCAGGCACAACAGCAGATAAGGCTCTAAACCTTTATAATGTTAGAGGAACTATGGAAGTGGTTGTGGCACTGAATAGGTGAAGACGGAGTAGGAGGAAGGCCAAGGGGGAATATGTTTAAAGAAGGGGCATGAAATAATCCAGTAGAAGTAAATTTTATCTTATTGGGGAAGATAGTCATTCTGAAGTCATGTGGCAGGTGACTTAGGAAAATAGGTAGAGGAGAACCTGCTACAGTTATATACCTTAGTACACAACAGCATGTCCATCAACAGTGCTACTTGTGGCAGATTCCTGCACTACTGAGGGGAATCACACAACGTAGAGTGTCCAAAAATCATGTCATCACAATGTTCTTGTTTCCAAGAGGCATAAGATTATTTTAGTGGCAAGATTCTGGTACTGAAAAAATCAAGTCCTAGGTTTGCAGTTAGTTAGCTTTGTCTTCTAGGCTGAGACATCTGACTTCCCTTAGCCTATGTTTAACCATCCATAAATGAGAATAATTCTTACTCATCTTCCAGGCTGCTGAAATGTTTAATTAATTAGTCTTTCAAAACTGTTTTGGACGATGCAGATATGAGGCACAGTAAAGTGCTGCTATTATTTCTTAACACTACATACACCTTCCTTCTATTTTATTTGTAACTGAAAAAAAAAAAAATTTGCTGCAAGCTACTGAAGCCACAAGGTGTTTTACTCTATCATCCTATACTAACCTTCCAGCCAGAAAAAAGAACTGAGCCAGACACTGAAACGTTTACAGACACTTTTTGGTAATTGCTGCAGTTAATAGAAACTCCAGTTGCTTTAAGAGAACTTTCAGTTTATGACTGTGTTTGAATTTAACGTGCCATGAAACCATTCTGACGTGCACAGAGCCTGAAGCTTTTGCTGCTCAAACCTTTCTCCATGAAGCTGAGAATCTTAATGAGAAAAGAAGGCCCCAAGCTAAGGATCTCACAGCAGGCTGTTGCTGTAAACAGAGCAGAAAATGCCCCCCAAGGTGAGAAATCCTCTTTAAAAGATTACTCTGCTGTGGAGGTGGAGGAATGCCAGACCTTCCTCTAGTGACCAAATCATTTGGAGCCAGGTAGGTGTTTTGGCAGCCACTATATGACGAAGAAGGAAAACCCCTCAGCACTTTGGAATATTTCTGCAACAGTGCTCTGGCTGCTATGACAGTGCCAAAGTAAAGCTCCTTCACTGTTGGAGCTTCTCTTTCTGGACAATTTATTTAATTCTCCCACCCACCAAGCCCTTTTTCCCCTCCAAAGTACACATTGACCCAAAGGTTATTGGACAAACTACTTAACAACGTATTGCAGAAGCAAACCAGAGCAGTATTAACTATGGCATACTTCTGATATCAGGGAACATTAAGGTCTGGACTCCATTTCACCGGGCATGTCATGAGGGCCAACTCAAACAGGGCAACACGGGCAGCAGCACAGCAGTGTCCCTCCTCTGTCTGCTGAGCAGGCAGGTGAATCCTGCCACTTGCATCAAATTCAGAGCAACGAAGTTGCACTCTGTCAAAGTCTATTTCTGGTATTTGGGTTATTTACAAAGAGAGATTCAGTGCAATGCAGCAAATTTAGCCTGAATTCTTGGTTTGTTCAGCTCCTTCACAAAGCTGGCTCTGGTCTGTGTAGGCCATTTTTAGAGGGACGGCTGCCACCAACCACGTATGTTGGTGTCACAAGTTACCTGTCTCAGCAACACCTACTCCACTTTTTCCAGAGGGATTAATGTGAAGCTTTTCAGACAGAGAGAGGAGGAAGAGGGTTAGATGCAAAAGGGTAGTTTACAATAACCTCTATTACTCTGCACAATGTTATCTTGAAGTAGATCTATATAATAATTTTGTGGAATTAAATATTCATATATAGTTAGAACGTGTTGTTTCTCAAGGCAGTAGCAAAAAACGTGGACTGTGTGCAGAGCTGGTTAGTGCTAATTTAATGAGGGTGCAGAACTGCTAACTCCCCCCAGGTGCTTGCTGCTTTACATCAGAAACATTGGAGATGATTCTGGTTTTGCTAAATGAAAAGGTTTAACAAAATATACACAAGCTTATATAGAAAAATATATATGCAATTATGCAGACACATAAATATATAATTTAACATGTACTAAATACATATGAAAGATCTGGAGAGAGATAATAATTTCGTATTTGTGTTGATGTTGTTGCCAAAAGTGAACGAACGCAGTAAATTAAACAATGCTCTCTGATCGTTGTTGTAATCAAATTGGGTGTAAATATTTTAGCAGAGGCTCTGATTTCTGTCAACAATTATTAGTCAAAAATATATTTACTCTTTGACTGAAAAGCAATTTTCATGTATGTCACCAAATTTAGCTACTTTAGGGCATGTTATCAGTGTTAGGTGTGTTCGTGCATTACATCAGCGGCAGAACTCCCAGTTCTCTTCAATAAATAAATGTGAATTATTTAACAGAATCTTTGTACCTATCCTACCTGGTTGTTCAACATGGAAATGACCTTCTTGTTCTGTAATCTTTTTCATTTTATGCCATGTGGTGGTAGATTTGGGAGAAGAGAGAGCCATATGTAATTGTGTCTGTCTGGAAAAGGATTTTCAGTCTATTCTGATCACTTACTTTGGTGTTTATTTGTCCCATATACTCATATGTTGTTTACTTTGAATACAGATGGAACAACCAACAGAAAAACTGTGAACTGACATTTTGGCTGATAAAAAATAAAATTATTAATGGTAACCTGCAGCCAGAAATTGGCCCTTTACCTGGGGCCTTGGTCTCCCATTTTACCATGCTGCCTGTTCCAGAGCTGAGAACTTTCTCAGACTGACCTTGTCTTTTTTCAGTATTTAGATTATTTAATTCTGCTGACCCACAATTTCCAATCTCCTCTTTCCTCCTCCTTCCCTGGGTCTCTCAGTTGCTTGGCAGAACAAAAAAGCTCATCGAAGACATTTAAATTCTTGTTGTCTGGAATAGCTGGTTTATTGCAAATGGAAAACAATGTTCTCTCAAAATAAAAAGTTTTCAGATATTTTTGACAAATGTGTTGTAAAAATAATTTCAAATCCCTTTACTTATGCAGGTCCAAAAGGAAAGTTACCAGAGGCTGTGGAGTCATTAGTAACATCTTGGTCTTTCTGAGGAGAGAGGAATAAATTCAGTAAATGACATTATCCATTAGTTGGGTGGAAGATTAGTTTTAGAAATAGGGGTTTTTTCAGCCTTTTTCTCATAAAGGGATTAAGGGGTTTCGGGAGGTGGTAGCTTTGAATACCTAAGAAAAGAGTCATGAATCACCTTGTCATTGCTCCTGAGCAGGGCAGTTTGGGAGGTTCAGGCACATAACTTGGCTGTCGGAAATGATCTTTTCTTGTCAAGACTGTTCTAGTAGCAGGGCTTTCTCCTGGATTTAGTGACAGTGAGTGACAATTTGCCATAAATTCTATGTAATCTAGAGCGTCCTTTTAGCTTCATTATGAGGTATGATAGAAGTAGGAATTCCTTTGGAGGATCTTTGAATTCATATGCACTACGGTTTCAGAGACTTGTCAGGGGGGTGGTCTGTCAAGAAACCTTAAACTGAGTAACATGACAACCAAAATGGAATGAAAAGGCCCTTTTTCTGTTCAGCAATATAAGTTTCTTAATAGATGTAGCAGAGCAGTACCATAATTGAAACTGTAAAGTTACAGCAGTCTTCACAGGCAGAGCATTTCTGTTTTGCCAGTTTTTGTAACATGAACACAATGTGAACGTTGGATATCTCAAAGAGAAAATAAACCAGACACTTTGACTGTCCATCACTTATCAGTGGAACTGGAAAACTCTTGCTAGTTCAGAATACTGCATGGAGAAAGCACTGAGCTCTAAAAACCCACTGCCTTTGTTAGCAAAAAACACGTAGCAGATGCCACGTTGTTTGTTATTGGTGACACCTTTAGAAAGCAGAGAATAGCAAACAGATTTTCTCTGTACTAGTGGGATTCACAATCAGTCTCTTGCAAGGCTTATGACAGCATATTTCACACATATGAGAAGAGGAAGGAGTGTTCTTTAGTGCTGTCACTGCTACCTCATTGAGAAATGCTGACAGGCATAGGGTGGAGCCTGCAGCATAAGTAGAAAGGGAGGAGAGCACGTGAACCTGGGCTGTGTGAAGAAGGTAGTCAAATAATTCTAAGACAACTGCAGGAAAGGGGACATCTGCTTTAAAGCTGTGACAGGATGAAGCAGAAGAGGATAAACAGCTGTGGGGATAAGATGCTGGACTGAAAAGTATACAGGGGGAAATAGAAAGGTTGAAGCATCCTTAATTATTTCTATGATAGACTGTAGGCTTCATTACTTGTGTGAGACTTATTTTCCAGAGTATCCTGAAAGGACTGAGCAGTGAGAGTTCGGTTTGATTAAGCTTAGCCCATTCTCTGGGCCCTGAAGCACAGCTGGCTCCCTGTGACATGTGGCATCACACTGCAGCATCATCGCTGCCAACCTGAATTAAAAAATACATCATTTGATGTCAGGCTTGAGTTGGATGTCCTGACTTAGTTGAAAGGAAGTAAATTTAATATGCTAAAGCAAGACATTTTTCTGTGCAACGTGCAATTTGACCTGTCTTGCAGTGGTCAAATAGGTTACTAAGAGAAGAATTGGACTTGGTTTTGGATAACAGTAGTGATTAATCTGGTTTGGATAAGATTATAGGTGTCAGCTCCCTGTGTTTAAAGGAACTTTCAGTTGTCATCAGAAAGAAGCAGTGCATACATGCAGCTGGTTTACTTTACCAAGATCTTCAAGACTTTGTGGAGGTCAAGTACTTAGATTTAGATTTTCTATAGCTCTTTTATTGCTTTTACATATCGAGTAGCTGACCTTGTTGCTGGAGAGTTTCTGTCTGTATCCATTTAATTGTTACTCTTGGGAAAGAAAAACTTAAAGCAAAATTTGGGAATCATCACTGATTACTGAAGCCAAGTCTCCTGGTCCTGTAGTCAAACCACAGAATAATCCCTTTTATAGACTAATCAAACCTCATCTTACAATAGTTCTCTCTTATTTGAGAGGCTGTTCTGGAACCTCCATTCTTTTCTGGTTAGAAATCTTTTTCTAATTCCTGTTTGAAACACAGGCATACACTGGTTCTTGAGGCACTGTGTCCTTTTGGTTAAATAGATCAATCTTCTTCCTCCCTGGGATATACCATGACTTGTGTATAAACAGCAATTACATCCCCTATGGTATAATGCTATTACTGGCTAGCCTCAAGTGAAGAGATTACATACCAAACTCGCCCTGGCATTAGTGGGAATGCATTGCCTTACAAGAGAAAATAATGGTTTTTTGGAACTGTGTGTTAAAGAATTTGAAGCGGTAAAACTTGGAGTGTTGATAAAGCCCATGTTTATTCCATTCCTCTAATCAGAAGTGATGAGTCATTCTGCTGTGCAAACCCGGGCCTGGGGCCTGTCAGCAGCCTCAAGGAGAGAATCGTTTCTCCAGAAATAACATCACTTCTGTAGTGCTGCTCGTCTTGGAGGATCCAAAAGCAGTCCATGAAAGGATCTTTAAACTAGACAGGAAGATTGTGTGTCCACTCCTGAAGTGAAGCCTTGTCCCTGTGGTGCAATGCAGCAGTTTCTTAGCGCCACAGTTTTATTGCTACCGTGAGAACAAATGAAGCGAAGATCAAATTTACTTAAAACTGCAGGGGGTAGCCTTGGGTGTGTTGGAGAAGGTGCTGGGACAGTCCAGGGTCCCTGCTCCAGCACTGAGGCCCGGGAGGTTTTTTTCTTCCTTCTATGGCATCATTTTTGTCTGTTAACTTTAAAACTCCCTCAGTCTTGTCTATCATGTCTGTCATTCCTGGTGGAGCGGGAAAAAGCCTTAATGGTGGTGCTGGGTCTGCTTTCCTTTCCTTTTGATTAATTTAGGCTTTTTGATTAAATGGCAGCTTTCATCACTTTCAGCAGTCACTTTCTGACAAGGCAATTTATAGATGCATTGGCATTATATGATTAGGATGAGCACAGCAAATAACAAATGAGAGTGATTTATTTTGATATTTAAACAGATCTTCCTCCAAATTCAAAGTTCATGCTGTTTTCATATACAGAAATATATTTTATTTGTTTGCTGAGTAATCTAATACTTGGTGTACCTTTCAAAGATAACTGCTGCCATGCAACACTGAACACAAAAGACAAGACATGCAATATCACTGTGAAATTTAATCTGTATTTCTGCAAAAGTTGAGCTAACCAGATATAAAGAAGGAAAAGTTAGAGTTCAAACAGCGCTTTTGGTGTTTCCATCTTGTGCCAAATCAGCTGATAATTAGATGTCATGTTCTGGTTAATCAACAGCCGTTAATCTCTAGATACCAGTGTAACTATATCAAACTCAACAGTTTAGAGCCTCTCACTGGGCGCCTGAACCCAACCGTGCAGAGAGAGACAAATGCTAGTGATTGACACAGCTGCTGGAATTGGTTAGATGTTTTCTGGAAGTATTTCACTTCTCAAAAAGTAATTTCAGCAAACTTGAAATGCTTAAAAGATGTTTGTTAAATTAGACAAAACAAATAAAACACAGGAAGTACAGAGGCAGAACATTCTGCCATTTTCTTTCTAGATTTTCGGAGCAGAATATTTTGATTCTTCATTACAAAATGTTTATTTTGTTTCCGACAACTATATTGATGTTATGAAACCAAAGGACAGAATTGGAATGAAAGGTTTTAATTGCCGTGAAGAGAAAAAATTTCTTTCATTTTTGTGGGGGAAGAATCAAGGATTATGGAGTTCCTTGCTTCTGTTGAGGATGTGGTTAACTGTTAGAGACTAGGATTTCTCTGGGAGTCACAGGTCACACCAGCACTAGCTGCAGTGTCGTTGTGTACAGTCCCATGGGAACGAGCTGAAGGATGACTGAGGGAGGAAATTTCTGGGGTTGCGTGCCTCTAGAGTCCTAAAATCATATTTGGATACCTCCTCTGAAGAGGCAGTAATATGAAGCACACGGGTCCTGGAGTGGTACATTTTGATAGATATATTTTCAGTCAAATCCTGAGAAGGCAGGACAGAAGAGACACTTTGGTAATAGATGTTGTAGCTGCACGTAACGGCACGATCAGTGAATTGTCATGTACTGGTGCCTAATAACAAGCTGGTTGCAGCTCTTGATACTTTCTAGAAGCTTCTGCTGCGCTCTCCAACAGCCCAGAACAAATAATAGGATTTAGAAGCTTATGAAGTTGTCAAGACTGAAGGCAAAACGTTCTCACCTAGCTTGCTGCCTTCTCTGGGAATATTCTGAGCAGACCTTGCCCGTGTCCTCATTGAATCACCTCCCTCAAATGTGTGATTTCTTTGCACTCTGGTTCCAGTTTTGCTTTTCCACAGGTGGATGTTGGAGCAGTGTGTAGTTCTCACTTGGTAGTTGCTTGTAAAGAACAAATCTTGGGTCCTCTCTTACCTTTTGAGAGACACTGGAGGAGTGTAATTTCTGCTCTCACTTTTGTTTTACATGTCATACTAATTGCCTTTGTTTTGAAAAAGGCTGTTTGGTCTATTTGTCTTCTGTTGGTTTATTTGTCTCAGGTCTTTTAGCCTGAGATAAACAAGCAGGTTTCCCTATTTAATTTGATGAATGGCTCTAAATTTGAACAGGGATTCAAACAGAAATAAAAGATTAATGGAAGACTACTACCAATAAAAAAAAAAATCCTAAAAAAAAGGAAGGTATTTTGTCTTTGACTTTTTTTTTTTTTTTTAAAGATATGGTAATAGAAACTGAAATATCACGAAAGGATTGGCTAAGACATCCCATTCAGATGACTGTACATGTTTGTCTGCAGATGTCTACAAAGGTCATCCAAGCTGTCATGCATAGATCCAGCATTCTGCAATTCTGGTGTATTTACACTGATTCATGAATTAGGTGAACTTTTCTGTGAAATTCCTTGAGATCCCTGCTAATCATAAATTCTTTCTTAAAAGCATTCTTTTCCTCCTAGATAGTCTTGTATCAGCTGGACCTATCTCACAGACTGAATAACCTGATGTTTTTAACCCTTATTTTTTTATACTTCTACTGTTCAGTCTTGTTAATAATCTGTTCTCAGTTTACAGCTATAGAACTGCATGGTGCAGCCTGGAATTACTTAAATGGATATGTGTGACTTCTATTGATCAACAAATAGAACTTTCTATGCATTGGGGTGGGAAGTCATGGTATGGAAGATTACAATTCAGTGTGGGATTTAACTTTGGTTCATTGAAGGTGAAGGCAGGGACAAAAATCTGCAAAGTTAAGAAGTCTTCTGTTAAAGAAGAAGTGAAATTGGTGGATAAATAACATAATCCACAGATTTCAAGATTTAAGAATGCTGTTAAAGATGAAATACCATAGATGTTAGTGGATGGCTTTCCCAGAGTTTGAATACAGAGGATAATGTTGAAACTTGTCCCTTTTTTGGAACCTGATATTTCATATGCAGATCTTTTAATCATAAAACATAAATTCCTGCCCAAAGCTTCCTGACAGACTTGGTGACTTCTAGGGAAGATCCATGTAGAGCCTTCCCTATGGTACACAGGGAAGGGACGAGCCCACCTGCTGCCAGGAGCCAGCGATGCCCTGCAGAGTTCTCGCAGCTTCTCACTCAACAGCTCGACTGGATAATCCTCTTCCCCACTGAGGTGAAGCTGTACCAAGACCAGAGCTCTGGCTGTGGCTGGAGCTCAATGTGGCTGCATGTTCTCCAGGAGTGCTTTTTCCTCTAGCACACACTTCACTAAACAACTCTTTGTGCTCTAAGATGCTTTGCAGACCTAATACGCTGACCCTCAGCTTAGCCATGGTGACCAAAAGCCATGGGAGCCCTCTAGTTTTTCCCTGGTGGGGCTGTAGACCTCTCTAAGAGCTGGCATAGCCCCTCTTGCTTGGAAATGCTTACTCCTGTAGGTTAAGCATATGTTTATTCAAATTTCCAGGAAACTGTGAGTTGAAGGATGCATTTTTGTCCTGGTTTCTGTCTACCTGTCTTCAGGTTTTTGCTTCTATGCTGCTGCAGTTGCTGTATGTGGTGGTTAGAGACACTCAGACACTGGGACATCCGTGCCTGAGAGGAGAGTGTGGGTGTATTGATGGAAGTACCAAGAGGTATTATACATGCTAAATCTCAAGAGGCTGGAATTAAAACATTTTTGTTGCCACATGAGAGCAAATGAGTTGAAACGGGTGTGCTACTTTCAGAGCCCATGTAAGGATTTCTTATTAACCCTTTTCACATTACTTGTTTGAATATGCCTTCTTCCTTTGTGAAGAGAAAAATTACATACAGTTGTAAATATTAGGTTTACAGTGGGCACAAATCAAAATCAAATTCACAACTTTAAAAATGTGAACTTGTGCAGTTTTGAATCCATTGTTAACAGTCTTTTCCCCTTAATATATAACCATTCCCCAAATTTAGATAAGCCAGGACATAAAATAAGGACATATGTAAATCTGGACCTTTCAATCCAAGTTCATTTCTACTTTTGGCAATAACTTGTTAAAGTCAGATTTTTGGGTAGTTGCCAAAACTGTGCAAAATGTCAGTGGATGAACACGCTTGCAGAGCAATGCACGAGTGCATTCAAGTGTACATTTGCACATTAAGAGGCTGTAACTGTCTCTCCAGATATTGGGTAGGTGTAAACAAGTGACAATTTCTGCACACATGAACTGAGAGCATTCACAGATAATGCAAAAATTGGATTTTCTGGAGGCTGGTAGGAAATGTGATCTTTGGATACCTTGTTAAGGCAGCATCATCTCCAAGTTCAGTTTACGTCTTCTACCTCTCTGAAACCTTAGTAAGAATTTACTTACTCCAGTTTTCTGGATCTTTTTGCTTCTGCTTAGAAGGTTGTATTGAAAATCCTCTTCTCTGTTATCCTCTGTATTAATTATCCTTGAGTGTCAGCCACAGCAAGTGGCCTCTACACCTTCCCAGCTCCAGAGAAGTGAGTCCCAGAGAAGGAGTGTGCAGACAAAAACAGAGCAGAGACAAAGTTTGCCTTGGCTGCTTGATGAGAGGGCTGATCCAAGAGCCAAATCCAGTTCTAACTCTTGGTTTCAGCCCCTTCATCAGTAATAAATAATCCCATGCACCTCATTTTCCCTACCACTGTTTTAAAATACACTGTTACTTAAGAAGAGGGCCTGGGTTCCTGGGGGGCTGCTTTCCATCTCTAGCCCTGTTACAACTTCCTGGGGCAGGTTGCAACTGTGATCCTAATGGAGAAACCGAAAGAATTGAAGTTATGTTGTGACTTTACCATTGCTACCTTCTCTTGGTACAGTTTTAACACACATCATGCTTCTTAGATTTAAGAATTGACTGGTCCCCAGAGCATTTCTCCAAAGTCATTAGGAATTACTGATCCCTGTTCTGGTGATGCTTTGTACTGTATTTTGAAGAGCAACAGCATTAGGTAGTATTTATATCTAAAGTGAAAAGGATTAAAAGTTGTGTTGTGTGGGTTCTGTACCGTCCCTGCAGAAGATAAGATCTGATTTGTAAGTGTAGAAACATGTGGCTTTTCTGATATAACAACCAGTTCTGAAAATGTGATCTGAGAGCTGAGCTGGGTTGCTCTTGGTTCAAGCTGAACGTATTGTTCTGAGGCACAACTGGATTTTGATTAACAGTTTTATTGATAGTGCTGAAGATACAGAGGAATGTAGTTTCTTTTCAGGATGCAATCAAATGTCCTTTTCTCTTGTATTTTAACTAAAATATTTAATTTAGACTCATCTGATTATTTTTTTTATTACTATGTTATTTTTTTTTTTACTGCATTTCACTTGTAGGCAGCTGTTTTTCACAGTACTTTGTTAGTCCAGCTAGTCTGAGGTGTGGAGTGAGTGAGCCTCTCTTACTGAAGACCTTATCACCTACAGCTTTTTTAATGTCAAATGAGATTGTTAAATGCTTAGGGACCTTGTAATTGGGTCACGAATATTTCTTTTTCTAATTTCTACCTGAGTTGGTAGGTAGACTTGAACAAGTTTCTCTGTTGTGGTCCTTAATTAGGCAGATTTCCTACAGTGACCAGAACTAGTCTATCCACCAAAACATCAGGACCTGGGGTTTGGTTTTAGGACAGAGCTGCAGGTTGCAGACTCCTGCCCTATACAAGGAGCTGCTTGCCTCCCCCCCTCATGTAGGAACAGCACATTTCCACAAGAGAAAATTCTATTTCCACAAGGGAAAATGCTTTTCTCTGTCGCGGGACCTGCTCATGTCTGCAGTCATCACCTGGCTTTTTATATTGGTGCAAAAGGAGGTAATCTGTAATTTGGGTAGCCAGCAGCATTCAATCACAACTCAACTGTGTTTTTGAGAGTTATGCTGCATAAGCTGCTGGGAAATATCATAGGAAACTGAGTGGAAAATATACCGGGGGGAGGTTGTATTTTTTTAATGCTTCTGGGTAAACTTGGCTCTGCGCCTTGGCACTCTTAAACACAGCATATAGCAGTTTATCACCCATCAGGAAATGAGCAGGTGCCACTTAAGTTGATACACATATCCAGGGAGAGCTCTGACATGGTTTCCTACCAAAAAGCCGTTCAAGGCTGATGTAAGTTGGGCTGGTGTGAAATGTAGGAATGAGGAGAATCATTCCATTCTTAGTCTTCTTGTGACTATAGGTTGGTGTTTGAACCCATGTCATGTGTGGTAGATTAATTTATTTTTTCTTGTCAGAGCTATTTCAAATGAAGGGTACTTTGAGCAAGTAACTGTAAGTCCAGAGGGAATGTACAGGTCTCTAACAGCAGTGTCTGTGGAACTGAGCATGCTATTTTACCCCAAACAAAACAGGTTCAAACGTGAGTAGTTGTAGATTAAGACTTTCAATGGTAAAAATATATCTTCAAATACTTTATTACTCGTATCGTCAACAAATATGTTGGGGTTTTCATACTGGTTTATACAAGGTCAGCAGTTTTACAGAAAGCCAATAAGCAACATCTTGCCACAGACATATTTCTTGGCTTCTGTGCAGTCAAAATCTAAACTTTATGCCCACATGGATTTTTAAACTGTTACATGCATATGTAATGATTTAAAAAGGTCTCCCACAGAGTGTTTGATATTTGTATTATTATTTTGTTTATATTACTAGTAGTAGCTGACTAAAGATGTATCAATGTCTTCCAGGGAGGCTTGTCCTTTCTGGACATCTGTGTTTGTGCATGCATAACAATATACTTTTGTCTTACTTTATAACTCTTAAGCTATTTATGTTGCTGCATCTTCACACCCAGCCTTGGTTTAAAAGCATTAAAAATGAACTCCTAGTATAATTTTCCAAACTTTGAATATAGGCATGAAAAAATACTCCTGATGGAGTATTTTAAAATGCTTTAAAAATGGTGGATTTCTTTTCCTAGTAGTGCAAAAACCCCAATCAACTTTCCTAATCCCAAGAAAATCCAGATTCAGTCACTAAATCAGTGACTGTAAGTTCAGATCCAATATACTGCATACAATTTGTTTCAGTAAGAGGTTGTTTTGCAGATGGAAATGATTAGCAATAAAATGTATTGCAATAATGGAGCGTGTTAAGGTTACATAAGTTCAAAAACACACAGTAAAAACAGGCTGTCATTTGCCTTCTCATAGAGCTGACCCAATTAAAAATGCTCACTGTGCTGCATCACGTGAGCAACCATTCTCTCACTTCTCTCCACTTGTCTCTTTTCTTCATTCCTGCATTCTTTTTCCTCTCCTTGCTTGATCTGTCAGTTCTTCCCAATTAATGTTCGCATGTCCCATCTTATCCCCTGCTCTTCTGTTTCCACAGGAAATTCTACATTCCTTCTCTGTGGTTCTCTGAGAAGGGATGTTGCAGAAAAGACAAATGCCTGGTATGATTCACCCCAAAGTGCAATCCATGCTGACTAAGGGTGCAGTGTTGCTGTACAGAGCTGTGAATATATGCGGTGACAGGCATGAAGATTGCTCTTTGTGTTTCCTCCAGGAACGTCCAGGCATCAAATGAATCAGTGCAAAGGGCAGGCTCATTTAGTGATAAATCATACTTTTCCCTTCCCACCCAAGACATAGGAGAAAAGAACCTTTCTCCCACAGCAGGAATGAGGCAGGTGGGAATGCTAGAACTAAGGAAAATCTCTTTTGCCTGGCAGTGCTAGTAGCAGCTGTTCCCTTATCCTTCTGTTTGGGATAGCTGCCGGGGACAAGAGTGTACATGTGCCACAGACAGTTTGTTGCATTACAGTAAGCCTGAAAAAGCCATTTTGAATTGGTTTGCGTTAGCAAAGGGCATAAAAGTCTGCGTGAAGCTGCTCAATGAAGTTTGCAGTTAACAGGAAGGATCAGTCCACTGAGGAGAGAGAAGATGCAAGAAATTACATTTAGATTGGCTTCCCCCAGCTTGCTTCATCAAGTGTGATTTTTCTGAGTACCCTCTATCTTGTTAACGATGTACAATAACAACTGTACAGAAGAAAAATAAAAGGTAGCTTGCTCATTCGGGGAAGCATAAGTAGGATAAAGACCAGAGATTCTGCATGGAATAGAAATAGCTGTCCACCATCTTTTCCTGTGAATTCTGGAAGGCAAAGGATTAGATGAAACTAGCAAGTGATGGGGCAGGTTATGAGAACTTCGCTTGTAATGTGTCCTGGGATTCATTTGTGAACTCCTTAGTGCAGGGTGCTGTGGATATCGAGTTCACAGAGGTTCAAGAAGAGGCCTGGCTTATTCCCACAACAGAAAGCCACCAAAGTGCTTAGGTACAAAGATACTACTTGTGGCTTCAAAGGTCCCTCAGCTAAGACTGTAGTGCTACACGAAGTGCTCTGCAGAAGTGCCACTGGAAAACTTTTCTTTGTGCTGGACTCTCGGCTGAGAAGCTGCTGTTGGCCACCATGAGAGCCAAGATAAGGGGCTAGGCAGATCTCTCACTGAACCACAGCCTAATATGATTGCTGTATTTCTATGCTGTCTCTTCTTTCCTAAGCTGTCCTTATTGCTCTCAAGTATTACTGGTATTATATACAATATGAACCTATATTTAAATGTGGTGGTTGCTCCTGATTCAAGCTGATATTTTTACAGTACACCCAACCTCTTCTGGCAGGTGATTGATCCAAGTAAGTCTCTCTTCTTGTTTTCAGTAACTCTCTTCAGTCTGACCCACCCTTTGATGGGTTGTCCACCTTTGTACAGTAGCGGCTACAAATTTTCACACAGTTCAGGTTTTTTTATCCAACAAGATTGTTGGAGAATGAAAAGATTTGACTCTGCCACTGCTCTGCATGATCCTGGTTCTTTCCTTTTCTCATTGGGCATCTGGGTCTACCTTGTGGTCTTCCACATTCAGAGAGCAATTCAACTGCCTAAGCTTGGGCATGTGCTGTTTTGGGTATGCAGAGTATCCTGCCTGGCCTCCAGGAGAGCATGTCAGATCTGCCAGCCCAACACAGCTGCCTCAGAAAATTTTTCAAAATTTTTTCTAGATGTCTAAGTTCAGAAAACTGGTTTCAGTTCTGTCCTTAAAGCACCTGTTTTCTTTAGCAGTTTTTAGTACATCTGCATTGACTGTATGCTTTGAATTCTTTATTTCCTTCCTTCCTTAATGTCCTTCCCTATCCTTTTATACTTTTCTCTCTCTTCCTTGTTTTTTCCTTCATTATCCTCTTTTTATGAATTTATCTTCTTTTCACTTCCTATCAATGTCTCCTCCTCTTCATGCCCTCCCCTCTCTCCAACTCTGTTAATGTGGTTGTTCTTCATTTTCCATCAAAAAGGCATTATGGAGTATGGGAGCCGCCTTCAATTTGCATGCTGAAATTAGCATGGGGATTATATAGCAAGCTGTGTGCATGTGTGTGGCTAGAAACTGTTGACTGACACCTCCCAAAGAGCTAAATTACAGAACAAAAGAAAATCAGCTTTAACCAATGACTTGGCCTTCCCACATGCCCACTAGCTAAGCTGCAATTGGGATAATTCATTAATGCAATCATCCTCCAATAATAGCTGTTTCTATTGAATCAACTGCATCTCTGTACCTCTTCCTTCTGTCTGCCTTTTGTTTAGAGTGTGACTCAAATGCTGTAGCACTGGGGCTCCTCTGGATACTTTGCTAGCCAAGCGTGTAGGCTCTGTCGTGTGTGGTGGCTGTTCAAATCTCAGCTCTACCACAAGTGAGGTCAGGGCAGCCTGGTCCTTGAGCAGGCAGGAGCCCAACACTTCCTATGAGGCATCCCCAGTAGCCACCCCTTCCTTGCTCGCTTCCCTCCCCTGCCTCCTCCACCCAGGAACCACAACAGCAAAGCAATTCCAAATCTGCATCACCAAGGAATGGGTTAAAATGCTGTTGAACTGAGAGAGTGAGTGTGTGTGTAATGCCTCCACAGCCACCCACGGCCTGAGCCCCAAAGGGAAAGTCTTAGATCTCCTTATATGGGGATCTTCTTTTCAGAAGAAAGTGGTCAGAATTTGGACGGTGTCTGTGTTCAGTCTCAGCGTGTGCTCAGTGCTGTCACCTCCTGTATTACGGTGCCACTGAGCTCAGTGCAGACCTTCTCCAAGGCGGGAGGGAAGCGGTGGGGGTCAGGACAGCTCAAATACTGCTGCTTTTAGTAGTACAGTGCAGGTACAAAGAAACCTGGTGGGTATGATCTTTACTTTTGCAGATTTTTTTTTTTTTTGAGCGGTAGATGACTGATGTTTGAATATTGTGGTATTATAGATTTGCTGCTCCAGCACTCCTGTCAAAAATTATTCTTATATTCTTCTCTGATTTCTTTTTTCCTCTTACTGCTTTCCAGGAACGGGCACATGTGTGCATAAGAATACCCACACGCACACTCAACCCAGTAAAGCTGGCCCGCACATGAGCTCAAGAGTATCTGAATGTGCAGGGGCTTGGGATGATTGTTTACATTTCCTTTTATGGGGATCTTTGCAAGTGTAGTTTTATGGTGATTCATTTTTTGGCCAAGGCTTGGCCTTGAGTCTTTTTCAGATTTTTCATTAAAAAGGCTGTTGTGTTTAGCGATACTTTACGTTTTTCTTCTCATGCCTGCCTTGAGCCGTGCAGTGCTGTGTGTTGCACTGGTGGGGAGGACAGAAGGAAAAGCAAGGGGACACAGGGGTGATTGGTGAGTGCAATTAGGACTGCGGGTTAAAGACCTGCCCAGTCGTTTCCCACTGTCTCTCCACAGAGTGACAGAGAACAGCAGTTTCCATCTTCCCTGCCTGTCAACCACAGCTCCCAGCTTCTTAATTTCAGTGCTGTACTCGGGGTGAGAGGGGCTGTGTTCTACACACAGGCTCACCTCTGACTGGAGCCACTCCTGCCTACCTCTTATGAGCATAGTCCCCTTCCTGCTCCCTGAGGTGGCCCTGGGATGAATCCTGGCAGGCAGCCACAAGCTGAACTGGAGTTTGGCTGTCCAAGTCAGGTCTTCACTGAAAGGATGTTCCTGTGGCTGCGCCTTTGCAGCGTGTTCCTCTGGCTGTGCATTTTCAGCAGGCTCACTATGGAATAAAAGCAGTGATGTCTCTCCTGCAGACTCAGCATGGCAGCTGCCTGGCCCCGTGGAATTATAAAGAATACATAGGAATGCACATACTGTGGAAGGGAAGCTGAGGGTGAGCACAAGATAAGAAAGAATCAAAAAGGAGCTGGCAAGGTGTGTGGCACAACCAGCCCTGGGCTCTGGTGTGTTAATAACTCCAATGACTTAGATGCTTTTTTTTCTGTTTATTTGATGCAATAGATATAAACAATGCTGCTCCCTCTGCCCTCTGCTCCCCATCCTTTCAGCTTCCCTGTAAGTGCTAAACTGAAGGAAATTACAGGTTTTGCAGAGACTGGAAAACCTTTAAGCTCAAGTCCAGAGCTGCTTTCCCTGAGACCTCACTTCTCAAAGCAGAAGAGAGCACTGTGAGGATGGGCTCTGGGAACAGTGTCAGCTAGCAGCTGGTGCATCCACACATTCCCCTGTAATCTTAGCCTCAGGACAGCCAGGGAACCATGTCTGCCCGTGAGATGGCAGTGTTCCCATCTCTCAGGTGTGAAGGAGAGACACTGCCCCCGCGCTGATGTTTTGACTGGAGAAGCCATCATGGAAAGCCTCATCCTGTGGCAGTGCATATGCCACACTGTGAGCCTGCTGTCAAGGGGCTGCTGTGCCAGGTACCCTGTACAAACACAGCACCACTTTGCTGTTAGACATGCAGTCACTACATTTTATTTCCTAGGTGAGAATACAATTGGGTCCTGTCTACCCTACCCTATGTTTCCTCAGGATCCTGGAGTAATTTCCTGCTACCTTAAGCCCCCATAGCTTCAGTGGTACTTGCACAGCATCACATTTACCTTGAGACTTAAACACTGCATGAGAGCTGCAGGCAGCCACAGAGTGATCCAGTGGGATCCAGCTGCTGCCCTTCAATTCCATCAGTAAGCAGTGACTTCCAGCTGATGCTTTCCATTTCCATTGGTGATGCAATTGCTTCATCCCTTTAGAAGGACTTGAATTAATTTCTGAGGGATTGGACTCTTCTCATCAGCCTGTCTGTGACCCCTGTCAGTACTAATACTGCAAAACCAGACTTGATTAATCATTAGGCTTTTAAAGAAGATTTCCAAGCCTAGCTGCCTGGATTATCTGCAGCCATTGCCAACGCTGACAGGACAGCCTGTAGTAGAAAGGGACATGGTTGGTGCTCAGCTATACATGCAAGCATGCTATTTCTTCTCTATGAGACTAAAGTTTGGGAAGTGCTTTTTAGCTGCACTGAGTCTGATTTTAGTAGTACAAAGCAACAATTATCTTATTTAAGGTAAGAAAGATCTCTCTTCAGTTCTTCAACAGATATAAAAATCACCCAAATATTTTCAATACCTGAATGAGAACATAATTTGGAGATTGAAACTTGACCATGTGTAACAGGTGCAATTCTTTTATTTTTGACTGTTCAGGCTATTCATTTGGAAGATCCTTGTGGGTCCCTTCCAACTCAGAATATTCTGTGAAACTGTGTGATTCTGTGAAAGCTGCTGTTAGTAGTTACAATATAAAAACGTTTGCTCTTCAGTTGTCACATTCCATTAGTACAGCTAAACGTGCCCATTCCACCATGTCAGTGGTTTGAGCTGAACATTTCTTTCATCTTCTGTGATTGCTAACATGCTTCTTGGTACACCTTAGGTTAGCTTAGATTTACCCAAAGTATATTTCTCTAGAGGGAATGAGCTTTTAGTCATGATAAAAGCAGGTACATGTCCCATTGGTTTAAGAAGGGAATTCTGAGTGCCCATCTTCTCAAGATACCCCTGGAATCAGTTCTTGGCTTCACCATTGTCTGGTTCTGGACCCCGAGGAAGCCATTGAAACTACTATTTCTTGAGTGTGTTTTTGTACCTGATTCCTTGACATTTATATCCTTCAGATATGAAACAGATATAACTGTTGAGTTCTCCTTCTTCGTCTCTTTACCAAGATCCGCATATTTAGCTTTTTGTTAGTCTTTCCTTTTAAATCACTTACACTGAGTTTAGATGCAGTGATGTCAAGCAGTAGTCAATAAGTAATGTATAATACTTTTGTAATTTGTAGGAACTCTTGAGCAAGAGAAGACAAATTAGCTTTCACCATCCTTGTGAGCTAGAAATTCTCATTCTAATGTTTTGTTTCAAAATAGATATTCAGAGAAGTCACAGTAAGGAAAAAACTTACTAAATCATGAAACTTCTCTGGCTCCCAGTATGGAATATTTTCCATACAGACCACTTTCAATTATTTGTGCAAAATCCTTCTAAATACCCAAAGCAATGGATCTTCTGAACTTTCTGTTGGAAGACTGCTTGATATCACACAAGAACTACTTGTAAAGACAAATTGATGTTTCAACACAAGTTTTTCTTCTCCTAATTTAATGTCATTACTCATAGGTTTACTACTTCTTGCACAACTCAAAATTCTTCTCCTTTCTTAGTGTTTATAGCCTTCAAACATTTGTCATTTCTTGTTGTATTCTTCTTCTTCATTGTCTCTGAGCCAAGGTCTGCTTATTTCATTCTCTCAGTGTTTCCCTTTAAATCAGCCCCCGGATGTTCTTGTTTCTCCTCTGCTACTGCTTTAGCTCCATTTTTGTTTAAGTTAATGAGCTGTCTCAAAGTGAATGAAATATCCCTGAGTGTTCTAGAAAGAAGGACGGAATCTCCCTGTTCTCTGATGTGCTGGCCCCAAATGCAAAACCATTTTAATGCACGGGATTGTGAGAAGGTCAGAAGATCCCCGAACCAATGTGGGAATTCCCAGATACCCTATTTACTACAGGATTTCCCACATAAATAAAATACATTGTGTAATATGGGACTTGACACAACTTTTTCTCTATTTCTGGGGCAGCCAGCACTTGGGGCTTGCAAAGGCTCCTGATGTACCTGTGCAAATAAAATGTGCACGTAGAGCAAATCTGGTGGGTTGAATTTAGTGTGGAGGCTCATCTGAACCCTGTCACATGCTGTGTGAACATAGTCAGACTTGCTGTCGTCATGTTCCTGTCTGGAGTTGTAGAGATGTTTAATCATAGTTCAATTATAGGCCACCAAAATGCTTAAGGCAGCCCTACCTTATCCTCAGCTATGTTGGGGTTGCTTTGCACATCTTGAGCCCTGAAGCTATTTTTCAGGGTTGTTAGAGGGACAGTGACATTCTTGCAAGGTGTGTGGAAATCCTGGCAGTGACATTTTTGCTTTACTATTGTAATCCACAGATATGATCCTTGCAACCAGTCTGTGACAGTGGCCAAAACCTCTGTATAGAGCTCATTTCGGTCTTGTGGTTTCCAGTTGTCATTGCAGCCTTTAAATCTACCTTTCTTCTAGTTTTATGATTTCTGATCTAAGTTTTTTAACCATTTTCTTAAAGTTTTAACCATGTTATTCTTTGTTAATAGTCCCTTATTTTTTCTGGAGCAATGAAGATGTTAGGCAAAAAGTGGACTAACATACCTCCAGAGAATATTCCAGTAAGCTGAGTGTGCAACCTTGATGTAGTACCAAAAACTAGATTTTGTTTACTGTCATTGTCTACTTTGGCTTTGGTTGATTTTGTTCCCATCAAGATCCAAATGAATTAATTCTATGAGTAATATTTCCTGAGATGCTCTGTCAAACACTCATGCTTCATATATATCATGTATATTATATTCCCTACAGCCACTAATTTTACAATTCGTAAAAGAGAATGTTTTTCTGGCAGTCCTTGTTCTTTAGAAACTAGTGCAGCTGAAAAATTTGTTGTATTATTCTGTAGATTAGAGTTGACCGACTATGGTCTGCAAACACTAGTTTTGTGTTTCATGCGATCTGCAAAGAATTGTGTGGGCACAAAGTGCAGTCTTTCCCTTGGACACTAAATCTCATTACAGGTACTTAGAGTACATTAAACACATTTCTTAATAGTAGTCGTGTGTATAAGCTACTCTTCCATTTGCTACAGGACTATGATCGAGAATAAAAGGGAATATATATATATATATATATATATATATATAATAGCATGTAGAAGGGGTGTTGTGTCTTAATTAGTTTGCATTAAACTGATGACCTCCCTCCAGAACAGAATATATGCTCTGGTAAGAAAGCTCAACATCTCTTTGGCCTTTGAAGATGTACCCAGGGAACTACGAAGGACTTTTCCACACCTTTTATACCCACTCCTTTTGCTGGGAATCATTACAGTTCCAGTTCTCTTTATGCATAAAGAAACTTCTCCATCTGTGAGTTACCAGCCATACATATTCTTCTTTGGGTACTAGAAAGCAGAGAAAACTGTAGCACAGACCACTGCTGGTTGGTCTGGAGTTACCTCCCTCCCTGAATTCTCCTTGCAGCATGTCTCCTGGTGTTCCCTGGTGAGATGCCGTCCTTGTGATTGTGGCTTCCTCTTTTATTTGAGACTTCCTGTTTTGATCTGTTCCAGTTTGTTGCCAAACAGAACAAACCAGAGTAGTAATTAGTGCAGCTACACAGCTCATGCTTTCTAGGTGTGCAAGTGCACTGCAAACTCAAAGGGTTTCTTGCATTTGTGTGTTTTCCTGCCCTGTTGAACAACCTGTGTTTTGTCTTGCCCATGTTTTGTCAGTTCTGGGATGTTTTTCCCTTCTTACATCTTTCTGCACTCTTTCTTCTTAAGTCTGTACTTCTGCACCCCTGGTTTCCCTCAGAGGCCAGGTTGTTGTCTCTCTGTGCCAGGGCTCCAGGGATTCCTCCCTTCCATGGGGGGCCCACAGCTCATTTTTTACCTGTCTCGTTTCCTCTGTTCTTCAGCCTGGAGAGGATCTTTTATCCTCCCAAATATTTATTTGTCCCATACCATCTTCCTATTTCCTTTTTTATCATAGTGATAAGATTGAAGCTTCGCAGAGAATCAGTGTTATGACCCCTAGATTTGTCATCTCAGGTACTGAAAGTTTTACTTTCTCATAGCTTTCTACATGGTCTACATTTTGAATATGTTCAAACCTTTGTCATGTTGACCAAAAAAAAAAGTTGCTTTTTGAATTCGCACATAGCAGAACATAAATATACTTTATTTTCTTCCCTCCTCCAATATTCATACTTACAGTAAATATTTTATTCCATTTTACCCAAGTGGGACAGGGGGTTCTTTGCAAGGTCTCTCCCCTGCAAATGAATAAAATAAGATTTGTTTTACTTTGTAATCCCTCATTTTCTTCATTAAATATTGTCACAAGAACTGTCAGTGAAACTCCCTGTCAACCTTAGTTCTTTAAATCTCTGTTTAGGACAAATATCAGTAAATTATTGACCTAGGAAAATTGTTGTAAAAATAAATTAGATAAGCAAAAAAAATATCTTATACCATGATAATCAATTTTGGAACAAAGAGAAAAATATTTCTTAGCAGATCCTTGTCTTCCACTACTACCAGTACTGAACAAATTCTTTCACAAGTGAAGGCAGATAAGATAGCCACATAAAGAATATCTTTACATGACTCTGACCCACTTAGCTGTCCTCAGCCGGGAGCCAGAATGCCTTTGTCTTATTTTTTGCCAGCCCATGTTTTCCTGAGTAAACTTTTCACCTGTTGGTATAGCTAATTTTATATTATTGCTCCTATTACTGCAATCCTAAGAGATTTATCTAGTGCACATTAGTGTCCTCTCCTGTTGAACTTTTAACCCCTGCTGAATTCCCACTGATGGAAAGAGCCCATGATTCCCTGGGTTGCATTTGACTAGCAGCTGCCCCATTTGCTTAAGTTCTACCATAGAAAGAAAATGTCCTTATCTGCTGTTTCTGCACTGGCAACTGAGTTTTTCTAGTTATTTGATTATACACCATTTTCCCACTCTTCCCAACTTTCGCTGTTTCATGCATTTATTTCACTGAGCTGTGACTTGCAAGGAGTCAATAAGGTAGGGAGGGATTGGATAGCTCTTCCAGCTGGCTAAAGCCACAGAGAAGGATATGATAAGTGTGATATTGTGGGAAGGACAGAAAGAGAGAGCAAAAAAGAAGCAGATCAATAAGGTGTCTCAAAGCTGTAGTTGAAAAAGGACCTTGATTTTACTTATGTGCTACCCCATTAGGTATTTGTGCCCCTGTTACCATCACGTCAGTCAGGATTTGGGGAAGAGGGGATAACCTATGCTTTCCAAAGTGCACCTAACTCTGATCAAGCAGCTGCCTGGTCTCTACTATCTAAAGGCTGATCTGGAACCTTCCAATGTCAGACACGGCCGAGTTGTCTCAGATGAATCATGAAGGAGAAGGTCACACACTGTCTTTGGATAAGGCAAACGGGAGTTAAACAACTTGGCTCATGAAATGTCCTAGATTTGTTTGAACAGTCCTGAGAAAATTCCCTCTGTTAACAAGATTGACTGCATTCACCCAGCCACCTTGGGACAGCAAAAAGAGAACAGCGTGCCAGCATGTTCTGCCAGTGCAGCTGTTGGGGTCTGGTATCTCTTGTTGTGAGTCCTGGCTTGGAGCTTTCCCAGGATTAAATTGCTGGCACTCGTTGCATTAACAATGAGCTAGAGGAAGGTCCAGGTTGTCTCTGCCTTGTGCTACTTTGTTTAGATCACCTGAGCTCCCCCATTTCAGGCTGTACCTTTTTGGTCTAAAGTTAGAGACTTTGCATTTTGCTGTCCTCGCACTCGGTTGTTTTGTCCTTCTTCCTGCTGACGTAGGTGAAGGTCACAGATGAGCATGCCATTCTCCACGTGGGTCACTTTATGTCATCAGGAGCTGTGATGATAAGACAGGTTATTAGAAATAATCTTCTTGCCTGTCAGCTGCCTATTAAGAAAATGTTGGTGTGAGTGTGCGTGTTTGTGATTTTAGAGAGAACAGACATGTACTTGTAGGAACCGAGCTTATCACATCTGACAACCCCAGAGAGTCAATCCAGAGACTCCAGATCCTCCAACACAGTTTTTGCCAATGAGTGCCACCAAAGCACCCCCTGAAGTTGCTGAGACAGTTAATGTGAATGCCGACTTGCACAGAAGGCATTTGAGAAAATGCAACCACAGAACAGGAGACCATCAGTTTCCAGCCTCCCTGTCAGTCCTCAGGTTAAGAGAGACCTCACATGTGGGACTCCACAGAGTCTCTTCTTTTAAGCTTGAAGAACCACGAGCAGTGTTTCAGCTGAAAACAAAGTAAACCTTAACCCCAAGGCAAAACCCATTTTCAGAGTTGTGTGTAAGATGCCTCAGCTGATTATGGGAAACTGCACTCCTTTGACAAATGCACCAAATTCTGTGTCACTGCAAGTAGTCCCTCTTTATGACACATAATGATCTTCTCTGGTTCATTTTTACCCGTCATCTGGAAGCCATAATGACTTAAAATCCAGCTTCTTGCTTCCTTTGATGACTGAGTGTGCAGAACTTGGAGAGGCTAAAGACAAACCAAATAACTGAGCTCTACCCCTTTTTAATCGCCTTCCAATCCAGAGTAGCAGTCTCCAAATCACAGTGGTTAGTTGGATGACTTTCTCCAATCCCAGAATGTTCAGATTCAAACCTAAATGGATTTAATATAAATTTATGACTGACAGCTGCATCTTTTATGGTCTGAGTATCTTTTGTCCTTTTTGTACAAGCTGTGAGGTGCATGTACCTGAGATTGATTAAAATGTTGAAATGCTCCTATTGCCCACATCAGAAAATGTAATTTGTCTTCTCCAGACCCAGGCTCCTGCAGTCTTTGAAGAGCAGGCTTCAGCAGGAAAAGGTCGATGCACTTATCTACAAACTACTGTTTTCATCTGTAGATAAAAAAACTTGTACATTAACAGAACTTGTACGTATGACAGGCTTCATCTGCGGCTTCATGTATTTTCCACTTAGAATAAACCAAAATAATAAGTTCTTAGCATGCATTAGTAAAGAGAAACACTTTCTAGGATAACCACCACTCCAGACTGCACAAGAAACCTTGATCCCAAGGACTCTTGTTCCTTTGGGAATGGGAGGGAGAAGGGAGGTGCACTGGGCAGAATCCCAGTCCTCAGGGCATTGCTTTAATGCACATCTGTCCTTGTGTTCACTCCAGTTATAAACAGTGAAGTCCAAGTGTGCTTTGCACTGTTTGGGTCTAAATGTATCTCCTGGCTGCTTCCAAATGCTATGCCTGAAGGCATGCAGTCTTTCCCTGGGAAGGAAATCCAGGCTCAGGGACAAGGGGGGACCAGGCATGCTGCACAGTGCATCACAATTTAGTTATAGCCCAGTGATGAAGCCTTATGTGTTGGATCCAGGCTGCTCTTCCTTCCTGCCTTGATTGCAGCCCCGTGGCTGGAGGGTGCTTAGCTTCCTCCAGCTGCAGCAGCAAAACCACTTGTGTTTGTTTGGGTCTTGCTTATCCTGTTGCTGATTTCATCCTGACACCAGCTGATGAACCTTGAGCCAAGATGCAATCCTGCAGCCCTGCTGCTTGGGCAGACCAGAGATCTTCCCTTGGAATGCCTTTGTTTCCCTGTGGAGAGGTGGGCTGTGACTCTGAGCAGCCTGGGCTCAGCTGCACCATTTGCTGTAACCTGCCAGGCTGGGAGGTTGTGAGCTGGCCCATGTAGTTGCTAGTGCTCTGTGGGTTGCAACTGGCCTGTATGGACACTAGTTTGGGGATTTTATTACATCCAACATAATATCTGTTTCTGCTCTAGGCTTATTTTGCAGGAAAGCATGCTGTATTAGTAAGGGAATGGTGACTTCTGGTGAGACATCACAGGACTATATCTCTAATGCTATTACAGTGTGTGATTGTGTAATTTGAATCAAGGTGACTTTATTTGAGCCTAATTCACTTTTCTGTCTCATTTCTATTTTGCGTACTCTGGGGATGCTTCTGTCCTCCCTTTCCCGCCCTGGTTTATAACATCTCTGATCCTATTTTGGTAGATTTCTTTTTGCTCTTAAGCCCTGAATAAAAAAGTGTTGATTTCTTAGTGCAGAAAGAAGCAACACTTCTGAAGCATATTCCCAAAAGACTAAAAAGATAACTCCTTGGGTTTGGAAGCTCATTTGGAGAAAGGAGATGGAGTCAAAACTAGCAGTATTTGACAAATAAAACAATGACTGAAGTATTAGGAAACATTCTAGCTGTGAGCCTGTCTGGCTTGTAGAAGAGGCTTGGAAATAACATAGTGGAAGCTCTGTCTGTATAATGTAAGCATAATAAAAGTAGACTGGACATTGCAGGGGAGAATGTGCTGTAGAGCTCAGCCTCGTTTGTTCATCTGCAACTGTTAAAATTTTTCTGACTTTCCTGTCTGTGCTATTAGTAGCTGTGCTTCTGCCAAGATAAGATGTCTCTTTGTGGTATTAACTATCAAATGAGAAAAATGGGATTCCTTCAAGGCTAGAGATGAAAAAATGAGCAAATCTCTTTTTTTCCTCTGTTCATCTCTGATGACATTCCGCTTCCCCTTGCTCCCTCATTCTTCCCTACTCTTTGTCAACAATAGGAACAGAAATCTAAGTTTTATATATAGAATTTGTGGGGCCTCTGTGCTCGACAACACATTCTCTTGTGGTTTTGAGGCTGGAAAACAATGGTTAATGGGGCATTGTGGATTATTTATGTGGGATTTTTTTTGTCCTTGGCTGCTAGTTAATATCTGCAAGAAATCAAGTTTAAGTGACATCTACAAATCTTGGTCATAACGACTGTAACACCTGGGCTGAAACATGAGGGACACTGTGACTATATTGATTAGACATAATAAGGAATTTTCCGAATGAAGGTGGGGCTTTTAAAATTTTATATCATGAAACATAATATTCTCTTGTCTCTCGAGCTATACATGTATTGCTGAGAGACAACTTACAACACCTGGTCCAAAAAGTGGGTTTTTTTGGTTTTTTTTAAACATACAGGCGGTGTTACCGACTTAAACTGCAACGAGCCTGCAAACATAAGAGGCTCTGCACAAGTGTCATTTTTTGATTCCAAGGAACCTGAAATTTTGGAGGGTTTTGCCCCAGCTGTGAACAAAGCTCCAGCTGTGCTCTTGCAGCAGTCCTTTGTGGCTCTGCAGTCCGACCGGCCCCTCAGTGAACATAACTCCAAATTATTGGATGTACGTGTGTGTTTCGCATACTTTAGCAGCTGTCACAGCACTGTAGATCTTGATGATATATGACCCCAAGATGTTTGATAAAGTATCAGCCTTTAATATTAATTAGTCAGCTCAGATGTTCGTACGGCTAAGGGCAGGCCAATTATTGATAATTAGATTATGAAAATTTATATAAACTACGTTTTAAAAGTGTTTAGGCAATAAAATGTTCATATAACCAAGACATTAATTAACCATGAGATGCTGAAATGGACTCTGCTCTCAATTTGTAACTCCACTCAAGTTTAAAAAAAATCATACTTGTGGGAAAGTGGTGTGAGGGCATGGAAGCTTGAGGCTCATACATCTAAGTTCACTGCACATATGTCATTAATAAACTGTGAAGCTGTGAATGGCGGTGATATGAATACCTGAGAGCAACTTTCTTCTCACATGATACCAAGGCACTTTAAATTCACTGGAATGCTCTGCTAATAGCCTCAAGGTTAAGGCAGGATGAAGCTGATGGCCAATTATATTTAGCCCAGGTCCTTGACTCCAGGACTCACTCCCCTGCTGGTGCAGCTGGACCCATCTTTAATGACCTTCAGTTCACATTGCAAGATGGATTTAATTTGGGGTATCTTTGGAAAGGGAATTGGATATGGATGAATTCTGGAGGGCTATGATAGGTGTTGCTTACACGCTTAGTCTAATCTGCATACCTTGCTAAATCCCACAATTTTACCTTGAGTTTCACAGTAGTTGATGATTTTGTGGCAGCCCAGTCTTCTGCAGTTATATTGCTTTCAGCTTTGCTTTGGAAAACATTAAAATTCTAGCCAGCATAGTTTTTGTAGTAAAGTTTGAAAATGTGTAGTAAAGCCTCAGAAACTATAAATCAAAGAAAGACATCTATAAACACAGTTCTGCTGTTCTTTAATAGGTCCTTTTAAGGCAAATTCAGGATTTTTGTATTTATGTGCTGTTACTTTTAGTACATACGAGTTTGAAATAGATTCAGAGTTCTTAGAAAAAATACATTTGAAAAGAGCAGTGAGCAGCACACAAGAAAGTGCAAAATGGAGCGTGGAAGAGCTGATTTATGATGTCCCCTAAAATTTGCTTAAAAAGGAACAAAATCGGGGCATGTTACAAGATGGGTCTGTTTGTTTGTTTTAAAAGAATTCATCCTTCTTAGTCATTAATGAAGCTGGAAGCAGTGCTGCTGAAAACTGTAGGAGCTGTGCTGTTTTCTCACCCTTGGGAATAGAAGTTGGCCTTTGGGAGGGAACTGAACTGTAGATATCCTACAGGCATCTCTCCTTTCTAGGCGCTGTTGCATAAACTAGTCTGGCAGGAATGTGTTGTTTCTTTCACCCTGAGTCAATGCACTACATGTTTTGCTCCTTGTTTTGCTTTATCAAAGACTAAATACTTCTGTCTTCTCTGCTGACTGTGCAACTGGCAAGTGGAGGTCTTAAAACCATGCTCAGTTAAGCTAGAATATTTGAGTAATGTATGTTTCTCAAATTGAGAAATGGGGTAAAACGAGGAGGCCAAAGTCTTCATACTGCCTTGTTTCTGCATCATTGATCTGATTCCATGCTAGTTCCCATTGGAAGGGAAGGATGAGTGCCACAAGGAGGACCCGATCCTGGGAAACTTATAGCAACATTTGGAGGTACATCATGACCAGGCTCATGTTTTTCTTTAGACCTTCATAGTCTGTGCATTCTACAAAATATCTCACTGGGATTACATAAGTCTCATCAGTTGCCATTCATGGCAGAGCAGAACTGCAGCAGACGCACTCCAGCCTCCCTCTCTCGGGATCATGCTCAAGAGAGAGAGACTCCGAGTCTACGTCTCCACTGCTCCTGCTCATTCCTTCCACTCAGACCTGCTGCTGTTTTCTGGCAACCTGTCTTGTTTGTTAGTGTCAAGAGAGTCAAGCAGAGCCTTCCTGAGCACAGAGCTTCTCTTCGCCTCGCAGGATGGATGTAGACTTTCAAACACAGCTGCTGCAAACAGATCACAAGGACCATCAGCGACCCAGTTAGATGCTTTCTTCTGCCTATACCCTTGAAGGGGTAGAAGGAATTTGGAAGCTGTTTGTATTGGCTTTGATGGCAGCCAGGTGAATCGAGTGTTGTGCAAAGCCTTCAAAATGCAGTAAGTCTTTCTGTCCGTAACTATTGTCCCCTTTCTCAACTGCTCTTTCTGTGTCCTAAAAAGCATATCCAGATCAGTTATACTGATAATCCACCAGAAGCCCAAAGCCTGCAGTCATGGAAATTTACTTCCCCTATCACTGTACCAAGATATAAGCAAATAATTATGTTTTTAATATTTGGTACTGCCACCCAGAAAAATAATACTCATAAATTTCCCAACACCAAAATCAAACGCAACCCACTTCATTACCAGCAAGTAAACAATGGTTCTTGCTCCTTAAAATACCCAAACGCCTTCATAATTAGCTAATTAAACTACCATATAAATGATTATTCAATATAAAAGAGCGATCGAGAGGCAGGCAGAGGAGGAAAAGCAGTGAAATCATTACCCGCAGACATTTCTTTCTCCAAGGAAGCTACCGAGTCGTTACAGGAGAGATGATGAGTGGAAAATAATAAGAACAGCAGCAATAATTAACTTGACAGCAATAATTAACTTGACAATATCTGCAGCTCGAAGCCAACCAGCGTGTTTGTTTTGCTGGGAGAAGACCACGTGTGAGAAGATATTTACCTCTTTCTCAGCACTTCCGCGGTGTGCGTTGCAGGCGGTGTTGGCAGAACAGGGACTGGCTGGAGGGAGTTCTGGGTCGTGCCCTCCAAAAGCCTCACCTCACTGCTTATGATTTGGGTAAATCACACAGATCTGAGTTTTCATTCTCGAATGCCCAGTTTTAAGCAACAAATTCCACGTCTGTGCAGGGCTTTTGAGTGGGCCTGAGGAACGGCAGAAGAGCTGGTTACAAAACCAGCCTTTCAGCGCCGTTTTCTGCTGTAGACACAGTAGTTGCCCTAATTCAGTGCTTGAGTGGCCCACATGTAAACTGTCGCTGTGCCTGATGAGCCTTCACTCATCGTTAGCCTAGGACAGAATTTCATATTTCATTTCATAGAGACAAATTTGTTCATTCAGATACTCTTGACACACCTAAAGAATAAGTGTTTTGATTTAAGGAGTTCCACTGGCTTCAAATTGTTACAGAATCATAGAATGGTTTGGGTTGGAAGGGATCTTAGAGATGACTTAGTTCCAACCCCGTGCCACGGGCAGGAATGCCTTCCACTAGACCAGGTTATTTAGAGCCCCATCCAAGTTGGTCTTGAACACTTCCAGGGATGGGGCATCCACAGCTTATCTAGGCAGCCTGTTCCAGTGACTCACCACCCTCACAGTAAAGAATTTCTTCAAACAGCTAATCAAAACCTACCCTCTTTCAGTTTAAAGCCATTCCCTCTTGTCCTATCACTACCTGCCTATGTAAAAAGCTCCTCTCCAGCTTTCTTGTAGACCCATGTTATATAGGTTGAACTTATATTTCCAAAGGCATACCAAAGATAAGTGACATTCCTTCATTTCTGCATCTTTTCAGTGTTTCCACCACCCTTGTACCTGAACATTGTCTTTCAGCTTCAAGGCAGCAAAGTTTCTCACCTCTTTCCCTGCAGGGATTAGTTTGAGGGGATTTCAGTGCCTTCCCTCCATAATCTACCCCATATGGCAAATAAACTACATAGATATTCTGGTTATTTAATTTTGGGGGGTTTGTTTGTTTGTGGTTTTAGGTTGTTTGGGGTTTTTTTGTTGTTGAATAATAGTTAGAAAGCAACAGGACTAAAAAGGCTATTTGTTAACGAGGGAAAGAAAGGAAAAGTTGGAAATACCGTTCAACAGGATGAAAAATGAAGTTGCCTACTGGGTTATGGAGACAAATGTCCTTTAGTAATTGTATGAGTCAGATTAATTCTTTTCCAATGTTGTAAATCAGTATGCTTAAATCTTTTTCCTTTAGCATATTGGCAGAAGACATAGATCTGCTGGTTGCCTTTCCTCCCTTAAATCTAAACAATTTTATAAGGTTCTTTTGTGGTTTTGTATTGGAGATGCTGCTGTTTTTATGACCACTTGTGACGCACTGAAATGGTAACATTTCTGAAAAAGCATCACAGAGATGAGGTACGAGTTTTGTGCCCTTCAGATTCTGTTTTCTGAGAGAACTGTGTGAAGTGTAGCTTAAATTGTGCAATAAATTGAAGTGATGTCTTAATCACTCTATGTTTTAGCTTTTTTTTGCCATGTCACTGAGGTGTTCGTAGTGTTTGAAGGGGAACTGTGCATTTTTGTTTAGAGACCACTTACCAAGAAAAATGCTTGGTGGCAAAGGGTAGAAAAAGAGAAAAAAACCCAAGAAATGAAGCCTAGAGATAGGAACTAGACATGAGGGATCCCTACAGAATTGATCAGTCTTGCCCAGAGTGCTCACCAAGAAGCAGCTTCTGGGCAGACAGGTGAATAACTGGATTGAAGACTAAGTGGACCAATTTTGGACTGCTACTGGAAATTAGGCATGAAGGGGAATTGAAAAGAATAAGATGCATATCTGCCACAAACACAACTAATTGTAAAAAATGGTGCACAAAACTCTTTGCTTACTCGGAAAATGCAACCCTCTGTCTTTTTTCATGAGAGACAGAGAGAGCTATTGAATTGCTCAGAAGATGTTGGTAAGTGCTTTGATACAGACAGGAAAGACAGAATTTGGATCAGTGGCTTTTGAAATATTGGCTCTGATTCACTGTTATGCTCTTTGCAGCACTAGTAATAGCATGGGGAAATGTGCCTATGGGATCTTGGAGTTTTCTGGGAATTACTAGGGAGTCATTTTGTCCATAATACACATTAGAAGTTTAGCAGCTCTTGCCTCCAAAAGTCTGGACCAACCATTGGGAATAGTGTGCTGTCAATATACCCTCTGTTTAAAACCCTTGATGAACCATAGCATAACATCATCCCATCATTTCTCTGTAAGCTAGGAGAAGGGAACTAGAAATGAGCCATGAGGCACCAGGGGTCCCTGCGTGCTGTTAAAGAAGAGACAGGGTACCACTGATCCTCAGACTACTTGTTTTCCCCTAAACTGAATCCGCTTTGTACCCGGTGCTGTCTGGTTTGGGCTTTTCATGCTTCATTGACAGCTTCTGATGGCTCCCAAGGAACATCTTTTTCTTGTAAATTCCCATTAAACAAAAACAAAAGTAGTCTAGGGATTAAAAACATAGGGTGCTTGCAGTGTTTTAACAGAGACCTGGGAACTCTGACAGAGTTTGATAGAAGGAAAGAAAAAAAAAAACAAACCAGTATCTAAATACAGGTGATAAAGTGGGATGAAAATGGGAGAAGTCATAGGTAGGAGGACAAGAGACAAAAGCCATCAAATGTGAGGAAGAAAAACAAAGAAGGATCGAAGTAACAAGCAATTAATTTGTAAAGCAGTTTCCAAGTTAAGCCCTGTTTCTGTGCTGCTCTTGCTGCAGTCCTCCATGTTGTCTTGTATCCCCATCAGGGGTCTCTGGGGACAGCAAACCATCTCCTTAAAATAGGTATCTGTCCTCTGTGCCTTGCAGAATGCCATCGTCCTCTCTCATGCAAAACTCCCTTGGCTCAGTCCCCGCAGTAAACTGCCCTCAGGCCTTTCAAAACCACGGTCAGCTGTCAAGTGCTTCCAGGAGAAGTTAGCCAAATAGCTTTTTTTTGTCTTTTGCATAGTCCTTACCTTCCTTAAGTATTCTGAGTTCAGATGTCCCTGCTTATATTAAGCAAATCTTATTTCTGTTCTCTTCTTCAATCTTGTCTATGTAGCTTTGTCATTCATGGATAACTTTTCACAGCTAAGTAATCCTTTTTAGATATTTATTGTTTTTATCCATGAAAAAGGTACTCACTCTTTAGAGTGGAACCCTCAGGCTAAAATTGTGTTTTCATCAACATTCATGCCCCACCACTGAACACAGATCATCTGCTTCACCTTGAGACAGCTTGGCTTGTTTCTGTGTGCTCTTTTGAAAACTGTTTGATGTGCTGACTGAGAGATAAATGCTGTAATGAAAGGGGGAAAGGAGGAAAAAATTATTTTTTGGCTATAGGATGTCCTTTTCCTTTTCTTAAGTGACTAGAGGCAGATGTCAACACTTCAAAATAGGCAGAAGTCATTATTTGGTGCACAGATGGCTTTTATCATGTCCTGAAGGAGTTTTAGGGGCATTTGGGAACTAGGTATTTTTGAGGACAATTTGAGATGAGGAAAGGTTGGCTGCTTTTAGGGTAAAACTAGACATGCACCACCTTGACCTTAAATTGGTATAACTGAGAGAAGACCTACAAGTGCCCCAACAGAAAAATTAGAATGGGAATTCTTTCTTCCTATGCCCTGGGAGTCTGTTTCACATTGTGCTTTGGTTTATATTTTCTTTCTTCCCCTTTGTTTGCCTGTATCATTTTTGTTTATCATTCTCTGTCCATTTAGTTTTAACATCCCAAATTAACATAGCACACTGTAAATATCATGCACAACTCTTACCTAGTAAACAAGTGTACATGTTAAATATTAGAACATGATTAAGCAACTCTGAACACATCCTGTGTCCTAGATCCTGTATGACTCATATGTCATGGCACTTAACAACCAATCAGCTATAATTGAGTAAAGCAGGAAAAAAGGATAATACCAAAAAAGAGGGGGCTTGGGGGTCTTTTTGTTTGTTTGTTTGTTTTGGTTTCAGTTGGTTTTCTTTTTTAAACAGTACAGGGACTCTATTAATAACAGTAAGCAGATTTTTGTGTTGCCTTCATTTAAAGATCTGGGAATGCTCTGTGTTCCTTGCAGGCAGATTGGGAGTATACAAAGGGATTAAGCAACTCTCCACAGGAATGCAGGCATGCTGAGCAGAGATACAGCTTTTAAATGAGGCAAAGTCACTAAAGAGCTCGAGATACAGAGTAAAGAAAGCCTCACCAGTAAAAAAAGGTGCAGAACATGGGAATTTCTCTAATCGAGGTAGGCTGTATTTGTCTAGCAGAAATTAGTCCAAAGAGAGAGAATGACACTTCTAATTCACGAGGGAAAAAAATATTGCGATGTTAATATCACATCATATTAAATTGTTCTGAAAGGAAGGTTTCCAAAGGAGACTTGGGATTTTGGGTTACAGAGCAATATAGATGATGTGGTGCATTTTCAGGTCTTGCTTAGGGGTGAAAAATATATCTTGCTTAGGGCTAGACATAAGAGAAAAATGTATCCATTAAAATACATTGGTGCTCATAGGCTTGGGTATATGGCAGCACTTTTTTTTTTTTCCCTCCTAAATGGACTGAATTTCAAAGAGTGAAAATCAGAAATGGATAGTACCTGTTACTCTTGGAATCTTGTTTTCCTAAACACCAGCATACTCTTGAACAGTTAAGAATAACTGCTAAAACTGCAGTATTCCTTTCAGAAACTGCTGCCTGGTAAAACACAGACCCATAAATATTATTTTAGAAGGCTGCAAGGCTCCCCTTAGGAGAGTGCAAAGTAGGAGACCTGGTGAAAGGAAGGACACTCTGGGCACAACTGGAGCTGGAACAACACCACATCCCTCTTCCTGGGCCACCTCCAGTCTTTCTGGTGCACCTACTACAGGTTATTAGAGGCCCTGATCTCCCTCCTTGTGAAGGTCTTACTTGCTCACACTGCCATGCTCTAGAGCACCAGCCTTACCAAAAGCATACCAGTGTAGATTTGTAAGGAGTTTTTGTTAGGGAAGAATGCTTACTGTCAACATAAAGCCCCTTTTATTTATTACCTGCTCAGAATTTGATCTCGGATCTTCATTTTCATCAGTCTACCCACAGCATGAATTCTTCTGATTGCCTTGAAGGGGGAGTATCATGACAGTGAGCTATAAGGTGCCTATTTTACAAGAGGGACCTTGTTGTGCACTCAGTAGGTACATATCTTTTTATGTAGTTGTGTTTTGTTCTGCTTTTTTAAGAGCAGAGGCCTATTGCATTACTTTGTCTCAGTCCTGAAGAGTGCATCCTCTTGGATACTGCTTTAGTTGAACCGAATCACAATTTTACAAAGGGATTTTGTATGTTTTGGTTCCGCAGAGAAAGAAAAAATCATAGCAACAGGTAGGAGGAGGAGCAGGTTGATGCACAGGGTCTAACTCAACTTCATTAGGATGCTGGCAACTGGCCCAAGTCCGGGTTTATAGAGAATGGGAGAATTCTGTTGTGCAGGAAAGTATTGCAGCCCCTTCTCTGGTGAGTGTACATGCAGCCTGCCTTCTGTGTGAGGTGCATTGCAGCCTCCTGTACCCCAGTCAGCAATCAGCTGTGGGTTGAACAGCAGTGAGGTTTCAGCAACTGAAAGTACATGCCAGCAACAGTGCATAAACTCATCCTGCTATGATATATGTCTTCCCTCCTTTTAAGTATGTGGCAAGAAAAGGCTGCTAAACCGTTTGTGACAACTTGTTGTTCAGGTACAATTCTCTTGCTGAGAGAGAATTTTGGTGCTTCTGGTCTCCATTGGCTGCAGTTGCATTTGCAGTGTCTTAGTATTGTTTTGGTACTACAGTGCAAATTCCACCAAATAATGTGTGTTGCTTGAGTACTACACATTAGAGTAGTTTACAGAAGTGAGCCAAAAAGTATCCTTCTCAGATAATGAAGTTTCTTTGGCATTCCACAGACTTTGCATGGAATGGAAAGCATATCTGTGGTGTGGAATAGCAAAAGTATCCCCCCAAGGTTTGCACCATCACACTCCTGATTTTGTCAAAAGTGGTAATTAGGTAGGTCCAATTTCCAAACTTGTCTCTCAGTTTTGAATGGCTTGTGTTTTGGAGATGGAGATCCTGACACCTGCACTTTCAGCCAAACCTCTGGAAAAGTGGAGCACAAACTAAAGCAACAAAAAAAGAGATAAAAGGTTAGAAAGATGGCAGAAACATGAGGCAGGAGGTGGAGAGTAAGCAACAAAGAGGGGCAGAGACAGCAACATCTCAGTTTTCATCCGCCAGGAATTAATCAGAGATTTCTAAACATTTAGACAAGGTCTTTTCATGCTTGTCAGAGGTTTGTCTGCTGTAAATTGCTATTAGCTTGTTAGCTGGTTAAATCAGTCAAGTCACTGTGCCAAGCTCCTATCCCTAGAGGCATTATCAGTCCAATTAGTCAACAAACCACTTGGTGTCTCTGGAAAAAAAAAAAAGAATCAGGCTGTCATTGTCCTAAAATGGGTACTTAGAAAATGGAAGACCTCAAATCTTCAAATAACTTTATCCTATGTATTTCTCAATTTTCCCAGTTGTGAAATAGAGGCAGTTTCTCTTTTGCCCCTGGGGCATGATTTATATTTTAATTCATTCATTACTGTCTGTGAAGTCTATTGCAACCTTTGGATGAAGGAGACTGTATTTATTCAAGCTAGTAGTATTGCTTTGAAGACTTCTCTTGATCTATGGAAATCAGTAGGTTCAGTGGCCTAAGCCAAATTCTCAGCAAATGCTGACTCCTTCTCTGCTGCTTGTAACAAGGAAACTCCAGCATTGCTCCAGAGACATAAGGAGTTCAGCAAACCACTAATCCCCACATTTCTCTAAGTCCAGGATTAATTACAAATATGCTCAGCAAAGCTCATAGATTTCTGCTGCAGGGGCTCTGTGGACCCAGTGCAAAAGAGATCAAAAGAAGACTAAACATTCACAAGGTCGTGTTCCCGAATGCCCTTCAGAGGCAGATCCACTGAGGAAGAGAAACTTCTGCTGTAAATATCACCAGCCTAGATGAGAATCTGTCAGAAGGATAGTGCTTGAGATTCTTCTCAGAGAGGGCAAAATCCCTCCTCTTAACTTGGACTCTACAACGTAATCTTAGAAAACACTGAAACTGCACTGCAAGAACAGAAAAACTTACTCCATTCCAGTGCAATTGCAATGACATTTCTAAACAGAGAAGCCCTGGGGAAAAGCCTGAATTCTGTTTCCCCCAAGAGACCTATTGAGCTCCTTTTCCAAATTATGACATATGGAGGCATTCCTTGAAATCCCAAATGACTAGTAGATTTCTTGCCTAGATCTGCCTTAGCTGCATGGGTGTCAAAAACATTTTGAAAGGCTATTCACTCGTGAATAGAAAAGGACTTGTCTGCTGGTGTCTTTCTGTTCCAAACCAATGGACAGCTGCCTCCCTGATGAGACAAATCTGGCTGGATCTTGAGGCCACAGGCATCTATTAGAACCTCAAGAATACAAAAGCTATGGCTAGAAGGTAACCTGGTAGGTCATTTAGTCATAGAATCATAGAATCAGTTGGGTTGGAAGGGACCTCCGAGATTATCAAGTCCAACCCTTGATCCACTACCGCTGTGGTTGCTAGACCATGGCACTAAATGCCACGTCCAGTCTCATCTTAAAAACCTCCAGGGATGGAGAATCCACTACTTCCCTGGGCAGCCCATTCCAATGTCTGACCACCCTCTTTGTAAAGAAATTCTTTCTAATATCTAACCTAAACCTCCCCTGGCAAAACTTGAGACCATGCCCTCTTGTCTTGCTGATGGTTGCCTGGGAAAAGAGACCACCCCCCACCTGGCTACAACCTCCTTTCAGGTAGTTGTAGAGAGTGATGAGGTCTCCCCTGACCCTCCTCTTCTCCAGGCTGAACAGCCCCAGCTCCCTCAGCCTCTCCTCATAGTCATTCTAATCCACAGGAGGATTTAACCTCTTGTGACTTAAGGACTGTAACTTCCCAGCCAGTGTACTCTGTTACAGCTCTTTCACCAATACTGGCATCCCAGGGTAAGGTTTCCTTAATGTCCATCCTTAACCTTCTTTGTACCAGTATAAAGCCATTACTTCCTGCCACACCCAAAGCGAACGCAGGCAAGCAGGTTATTCACGGCCTCTCTGCAGCAGTCTGGAGCCTTGTCATTTTTCTGCACTTCAGAAGATGCTTGTTGCTCTCCCTTGATCCATCTTCATTCTGTCCATGTATTCCTTCATTCACAGAATTTCAGCAAAACTTTCACCCCTGCTGTGTACAGCAGAAGGAATTTTTCTTGCGTCTTGTGGTTTGTACGTTTGTTTACACATCCCAGCATGTTGTTTGCTTTTTTGTGTTTTGCAATAGCATGACATTGAGTCACATTCAGTTTGTGATTGACTGTAACCCCTGCAGCCTTTTCTGAAGATCTAAAGCACTTAGATGATGAGACAAACTTATCCCTGGCAATGTCATCCTTTCAGTCAGCTCCAGAAGCCTTGTGGGATCATTCAGCTCTACTAGATTCACATCTGGCGAGCTATACAAGAGATTTCACTGTCATTTTCTTTTTCTGTGTAACACCCCAAATAAAGATGATATAGTATGGTGAATCTAACAGCACTGCTTCTTGGTAATTGAACTTTTCACAAAGGGAACAATTGCAGAAAGGAAGCTAATTAAAATTAAAGAATTTCTCTTGATTATTTTATGGCATTTGCCATAGGCCAGTGGTTTCATAGTCCTCCTTTCTTATTTTTTTCATCTCCCTGTGAAAACAAATTGTGTTTGAAATAAAGCAGAGTGAGACAGCATAGGAGAGTGAGACAGAGGACATGCAAGTGACAGACATGGTTGGAACATAAGTCATGCTTGGGAGCTTGAGACAAGTCCTTATGATATGCTATCCTACGAATGTTTTTCTATATTTTTATGAGTCCTGATGGATTCTACAAGGAAGGAATTGTTATGTGAGAAAAAATATTTTGGAAAATTTCAGTTTAGACTGATTGGCTAAAATTGGAAGACTACAACAAAACACAAAAGTGTCTGCAAAAATTTAATCATCTCCTTTTCCATTCTTAAAACATTCTGTGAGCAAATTTTAGGTTGCTGTGTTTGTTCCTGCAGTCTGTCAAAGGATCAGAATAAACTGTGGACTGAGCAATGCTTATTACCTGCAAAACTTGTTCTCCTTCCATCTGTGTGTTACTAGCAGTACCAAAACCAGTCAAAACAGAATGAAGGAGCAATATCAAAATTATTTTTTGCTATATTTATTACTATATTTGTTTCTGTTAACACCCTTTTTACTGTTCTGTAAATAATAGCAGCTTATTCCACTTAATGTTAGTTTTTAATCAGCTCCACTATTGAGGTCACACATTAGCACAGCACTGCCTTAGCACAGTTTGTAGACAAGTAAAAAAACCCATTAAAATCCCCCAATTCTGTGCAATCTGATTTAGTGTTACTATAGAATATTTTTGGTAGGAATAGGCCAAAGCTTACTGTACTTGATTTTCAGTCAGTTCTTGTTCATGCAGTCCTTCTACGAGTCAGTGGAAATTATGTCCAAATAAAGACTTCATTTATTTAAAATCTGCTCCATGAGAAATTTCATAACGCTTGTCAAATTTATATTTTTAACCTTTTCTCTTTTTGGGTCTAAGCTTATTATACGATGTTTTTTAAAAGCTTTGCCTGCAATTCCATTCATTTTAGGTATTACCATATGCAATATTAAACATGTATTTCCATTTGATGTTTTTGAATTTAATGTGGTATTCTTCAGTTAAACACAGTAATCACTGCATGTTTGACTGGGAGATAATATGACAGGAGAATAATTGTCCTGAAATGGCATCCAGGAGTTCATCCAGCTCCTGCCACTTCTGCACTGGCAGCAAAAAGCCCAACTTTACTATACGTGACCTAAAATGTACAGAAAGCAGAGTAGGGGAATGGAGGGGTAGAAAGCCAAAAATGTCACACAGTGACACTGTGCAGCTTGTGAGGCCACGAGGAATATGCACTGAGCACAAGTAAACACTTGCACCCCATTAAAGTTCAAGTACAGGCGTCGGCTGTCTTTTATTTCTGTGGTGTGAGCTGGGTCTTGGCCAGCAGCAAGGCCAAAGTGATGGGTTTAGTGTGTTACAGATCAGTCAGAACAACTAGTCAGGATGGAAATCTTGGAAGACATCCATTACAGCAGCCTACAACATTAATAGCATTAAAAATAATTTTCAGACAGATCAATACGAATCCTGTTTGCTTTGAGCCTGAGGGTGATTGAAGCGAAAGGGAGCCTTGGGAACAGAGTGAGTGAAAACACATTGTGTAACGTCTTATTTTCATCAAGTGAACACAAAATCTTTGAAATCCAAGTCCATTTGGCAGAATGCTTACCAACCCTGAGCAGCAGCGTGTCTGACGTAGGGGAAATCTGGCTGAGTTCTTAGAGATCGTTTCACCGGGGGTGACCCCCCCCGAGTGATGGGCGTCACAAGAATTTGACTGTGACTGATGAAAGGGAATTCTGGTTGAGGGTGGGATTTAGATCTCTTTTTTTATTTTTTTTTTTATTTCAGACAGGCCAGCTGAAATCTAATTTTCCCTTTAGACAGAGATCCCGCAGCCTTTAATATCTGCAGGAGATAGAGCCATCCTTGAAGCCAGGGAATATAGGCCTTTTTGTAAACTAGCCAGAAGATAATCAAGCTGAGTTTAATTAAAGGGCATTATAGGATACCAATAACATTTCTGACCTCTCACTGTCCAGACTTTAATATTTTTCTTAGTTTTTATTTTATCTTCATGAGAATAAATATTGTCTTAAGGGGGTTTATCATAGTAAAAGAAAACACAGGTACATTGGATGCCTCTCCTCTAGCATGAAAATTAGTAGCTCACTATAGTTCTTTATAGACTTTTCAATTGCAAAAAGTGTCATGGGTGCAATCTTCATTTCTTATTAACGTCTGAACTTAATTAGAAATCCTTCCTTGTTTTTAATGAAGTAAATGCATTAGCCTGTATTAACCCATTTTGGAGCTGTTTCTCTTTTTTCAATTTTCCTTCCTGCTGGTTTGGCACTCAGGCTGGTGGAAGTCTGGGCATTGTCTGTGAAACTCCAGTATTTCAAAACTTGGTTTTATTGAATATTAGAATGAAATGTTTGTATTATTCTGTACAGGATATTCTCCCTTTCTAGTGTCTGTAAAGGGAAATTCTCAGAAAGCTTCAGCGCAGAAATAACAGAACCTTATGTTTAAACATTTTTATTGAGCAAAAATGTTTTTAACATTCCCAGATCCATGTGTTTGGCTTGCTTGAAGCAAATCCAAATATTTTGTTATGATGTGACCTTGCATTAGTCTGCACCCACCCAAGCACTTCTCTGCACCCTGTGAGGCTGATCCTCGTGTCCAGCAGGCTGAGGCTACACCAACTAGACACTTGGACTCAGCCTAACTGGATGGAAGGTGGTGGCATCTAGTAAGATTATTAGTTTGCCCCTTTATCCCTACAATACATGCACATGAGAAGATGAAGTGCACGCTTGTCTTACAAGAGATGAAAATGCCTGCTCTGGTTTGACTGGGGGAGGCCGGGCACGAAGCCAAATTGCATTTTCCAGCTTCTTGTCCCTGAATCTGTTTCCACATCAGCAGCCGCTATAGTGAGGGTCAGCAGAGTGGCTCTTGGGCATCAACCAAGGGGCAGAAGACCTGGCAAAGTTCTTGGGGTTTTTTTTGGTTTGCCTAAATTAGCAAAACCTGCTAAAAACTAAAGCACTTCTTACACTTCTCCTTGCCCAGAAAAAGTCTTTCTACTCTGCAGAGTTGCAGCCCTGGGAGCTTTATCTGTTTAAAATGAAGTCAATTTCTATTCTCTGGGTACTGCACAGGTCACAGTCATGTTTTTAATTACCAATTAGCTTTCCATTAAGGAAATAAAATGAGTTTTATGTGCTGGTTGTCAAAGGTCCTTATAGCTTCCTCATTTCATGTGTCCTGTCTGCTCAAGCAGCAAGCAAACGAACAGAAACCTACTCAGAGGTAGTAAACAAGACCTGAAAACCTTTGTCCCACAAAAGGAAAGATAGAGCCTGAGATGGAGAACCTGCAAGGACTTTTCATTTTTCATTCCCTTCAGTTGTGTTTTTCCTGTCTGCCATGAGCACTGTGAACAGAATGTTAAATATGCCCTTAAGCTACTCATGAAAGGAAAGGTCACACACATATACACACTCCATCTCCCCCTCCCTTTCTCTCTTTCTTTCATGCATGTATGTTGGTTGCATGTTTGTATGAATGTGTACAGAGAGACCCCACCCTTAGAACACTGAACTGTGGGACCAATTTATTTGCTAAAAAATTTCAAGAGGGAGAGGTTATAAATAGTCATAAATTCAATTTATTTATAAAGCATTCCCTGTCAGGCGTCACTGCACAAACAATTATAAAAGAATTGTAGTAGATTAAAAACATAAATTAGAGCATCATAAAATGCACAAGAGTGATCGGATTCAAATGTATTTGACAGAGATATTTTAAGAGTGGGATTTGATGAGCTCTTCTGGGTGGTCAGTCAGAGAAAAACCTCTGCCCAGTGGTGTCTTAAAACAGAGATTCATGGTCAGATTTCTGCAGGGCCTTGCTTGTGGCTCTCTAGTTCTTAGCTCAGAAGTTGGGAGTGATTCACAGAGGGTCAAAACAGTGCTGGATGTGGCCATGGTTTCTTGAGGAGCCCATGTTTGCTGACATCTGATCCCACACAAGCTGCCCGAATACTCCTTCCTTTGGCTGCTGTTCTCATCTTTCCCCTGCTAGCCCTTCTCTCTTCTGAACAAGTGCTCCGTGTCAAGGGCAATGTCATTCATTCTGTCAGCGCTGTCAGTCATGCCACCTTCAAATTCGGATTCCCCTTGCAAGGAGGTTTAGGGAAAGTTTCTAATTCTGTAGTGTTATCTGAGAAGTTGTAAAGAAGATGAAGAGAAATGGGCAATTCAGCCTACAGACAAATAAAATGAGTAGCAAAATTCTCTCTGGCATGCACTAGAATTATTTGAAACCTTGTAGGACCAGATAATTTCTAAAAAGGAAAAGAAAAACCAAAACCAACCCCCAAATTTCTGACAGAAAATTTGCTTCGTTAAATTAAGGGTATGGAATACAACTCTTCCACACCCCCTGTATCCATGAGGAGATTGTAAAAAATTCTTGGCATACAGAAAGTCTTGTAATGGGTATATTTCCGAAGGAACTCACTATCCACATGTTGAGGTCTGTTGGAAATTCAGTCCTGCATTTTGGGGCCCAATTATTGGTCACATCTTAGAAAAGATGACCAAATGCAACAATCAGTGTCTCAGTGTGCCTGTCCATATGACAGTAGTCTGAGCTTACAAGACAGGCAAACTACAGTTGCCAAAATATTGACTTCAAGCAGTTAAAAAATCATCAGCTCCTGAAATTATGTAATTGATTTGAAATTAATAAATCTGATGGGGGCAGGGTTACTTCTCTTTAGCAGTCAGATGCTTGAGATTCACCTTTGTAAAGCTTCATGCTACCGCTAACAATCTTAGAGACTAGTAGAAAAATAATGTACTGAAAGCATTGATTGTGTAATGATGGTCAGATTAAAGTGATATCATGGTAAGAGGTCCAGACCTTTGACTTCAGGAACCAGCCCACAGATGGTGCAAACCAATTAAATCATTAGAACTGTTATTGCTGAGGTCACGTAGATTGTTTCCAAAAGTAAGTGTGTTTGGTATCCTGCTTGGAAGATGCATTGTAGATAAGACCTTTTAGAAACTGTCCTAATGAATCAATATTTAATTAGGTATTTCTCTAGAATCTCTCCTAAAGCGGGATATATATTTACTGTTCTGTCTGCCAACAAAATACTCAATATTTAACACTAGCATTTTTTTTAATGCTAATAATAATAACAATAATAACAAATTAATAAAATGGAGAACTGAAATGTTATATGGCTAATAGACTTGTATATCTCATTGCATACATGATTGAGGTCAGACACCTGAGCATGGTGAGTAGCCAATTTCTAACTTGTTTGAGTCATTTTGGGAGCTGAATGAGACACAATATGCCTTGTGATGATCTATTAGATACAGCTGTCTTACTGGGGCTGCTCTGATTTAAATGGATGCTTCTGGTATCCTGTCGTTAATCAGTCTTTGGTAGATGGACAATTGACTGTGGTGTTTCTAATGGCTTTGTTAACCTTGGGAGAAGACACTGGAGTGCCTCACTGCCTCTGAAACTGCATAAAGGAAACTAGTAAAAGCTTTCTTCTAGGGGGTGAATTTAATTCCTAAGCATGGTAACAACACAACACCTTGCCAGCTTTTAATTTCTATCCAGAGATCCTAAATGAGGCTCTCTCAGTCATAAACCGTATGCTGCCTTCTTTAATTTTGCTTCCTTCTAGAAGGGTAATCTCTTATTGGTCTGATCAGAATATAAAGTGACAGTTCATTTCAATTTAATCACAGTAGGGGACAAAACAAAAAAAAACCCTAGACTGCAACCTTTTTTACCTCTTCAGAGCTGTTCAGATTGGAGTATTTTTACATGGCATGTTTGGATAGCGTCAGTTGTTGGTCAAGAAGAACTGAGCCCAAAATTCTCTGAATTTAACTCATATATAGGCAGGATACTATTGTTCTATTTCAATTTAAAAAAAAAAAAAAAATCTTAAGCAACAACACCCAAGAGATTTCTGCCATTGCCAACCAAAGACCATAAAGAAAATCTTATATATGTTATGCATTGTTTAATTGGCACTGGAGTCCAAATTTTAAGTTTGAATGGATGCATAATCCTTTATAAGTATCCAGAAAGGCACATGCTTGACCATCTCTGTTGTGGAGAATGAGGCATCCCACTGGGAAGCATTGATGTGCAATGGAAAGAAAAGATCAAGTCTGTTAGTTTATTCTGAGGACTAGAGGTGCATTTAGGATGAGAAAATATGCATATACAGTCTCAGAAAAAATATAGGTTGAACAGGGACTTTTGTAGGTTGTCTGGTCTGAATTTGAACTCATAGCAATGCTGTCTTCAAAATTAAATCAAACTCTACAGAATTTTGTTCAGTATAAAGGTTTCAAAATAATATTCCTCTTGTATTGTTATCCAAACGTTACTGGTATCCTTTCTGAAATGTAGGATTCCCAATAATTACATTATTCTGTGTAGTTGGAGCTTGTTTCCTCGCCTAATGTCAGCAAAAGATGTAGGTGAAATTGATAATAAATCAGAACAGCAATGGCATTCATCATCTGTATTTTGGTTTGAGTGAATAAGAACATATGGCTCGCTGAGAAGCAAAGTGTGTTTGTACAAGGTAACTAGCAGAGGGGATTGACCCCCATGTACCTTGGCTTTGCATTACAATTGGACTCTGACACAGAACGAAGTTCCACTAAATGCATAAATAAATTCAACTTGATCCTCGCCAAAGTGCTCTAAGAATAAGGACCTCAGTCTAGATTCTGCAAGACAGCTATGCATGAAGTATTCCTTGATCTGCCAAGAAACCCTTGAATATAGGGCGGCTGTATCAGGCCTGTAATCATTCAAAACTATTTATGTCCTCTCTTCTGTTCATTTCAGGGGAAGTTCTTTAAATACGTTGTGGGCTTGTTATGAATTATCATAAAGTACCAAAGGCTGGCTTGCACTATACTCCTGTTTTATAATTGCTTATTTCAGATTAGTGAGAATTCTGTCTTTGATTTATGCTTCTAATGTTGGACACCTTTAAAGCAGCTATATGTGAGAGTTATCTCCCATTTCACCAGGTGTTAGTTAAAAGGTGGTGCTTCTGCAGTGCTTGGTGTGAATTTAACTGTGCTCATCGGAAGGCTTGACACTGCCTTTGGCTGGAGTGCAGAGAAAGCAGTGTTGATCATATTTGGAAATCTAACCTTTCAGAAGCTCTTCTGACTTCTGTTTACCAACACAGTGGATTAATGTTCAGTCAGATGTTTGTCACCCACTTTCTTCTTTGGGTTTGTTTAATCCTTGTCAGGTAAAATCAGGTAGTGTTCTTTTGTTCGGTTTTTGGCAATATTCTTTTTGGGGAACATGTAGAAGAAGGGATGCTGTGTTTTAGGACCAGCAGTGACAGCAAATGGAGTTATGTTCATCAGTATGCCATCTTATCCCTTCCTCTTTATCAAATAAATGGATATGGCCACTTTTTTCTGCAATGGCAGTAATTTTAAGGAGAAATAAAAAAAAAAAAATCAAATGTGTTCTCTCCTTTAAGTTTTATTCCTTCATGTGCTTGTATTTGTTTTCATGCATACTTAGCTGAAAATGTCTCCTGAGTAATTGAGTACATTCAGAAGTAACTCATTGTCAACAAACCTGTCTTAACATCTACTTTATTGAATTGATCCTTCAAGTGCACACATATGGGTCTTCCTCACAGAAGGTCAAAGCTATTAGTGCCAACGGTAGTCTCCAGGTTAGCATATTCACACAGTGAGGATATCCTTATCTCAGATGTGATCATAATCTGTAATTCAAAAAACACAGAACCGTTTTTTCGTTTAGTCTCTCAGCCATCTTTCCCAGCACAGCAGTTCAATCTCCTTACTGCCCATCAGAAAAGATTGTTTTCCCTACTAAGGGAAAGTCCAAGTGCTTCCCCTCTGATTTGTATCTTTCAGAGTATTTATAAAAGTAATGCCAAAGCATCCTATATGACAGAGGCCCTTAAAATACTGCTGTTTTACTTGGACATCTGAGTATTTGCATTACTGAAGAAATGTATTCTCTTATGTTTAAGGAAGCATTAGGGAATAATAATGCAGACTCTGACGTCTAAGGTCAAACAGGCAGCTTAGTAAAGGTTCTAGTTGTGCAGGGCTTGGGGCTCATTATTTCAAACATATAAGCTGTAGTTTTTGAAACATGGTTTGTAATAAGCTGAGCAGAATGCAATAGAGACAGACAGAAAAGTCTGAGAAAACCTCTATTGACTGAATTTTGTATTGTAAACTCTTTAGACTATGAGATGCAAGAACCTGCTTGGGATTTGATCCTTGAGTAACTATTGCAAAGAAAATGTTATGACCTATCAGTGCTGCTGGGTGGATGGAGCTTGGAGACCTATCAGTGCTGCTGGAGATGGAGCTGTGGAGAAACAGCACTGGTCTACTCACTCTCTGACAGGAGAAAAGCCTTATGGCACCCTACAATAATTTCCTTGGATTTCCTGTTTTCAGACTCCTTTTATGAACCCAGGATGATATTAGCTACAGTTTAAAAATTATAAACAAAAACAAACCTATGACTTCTTCGGAAGGCACATGGGATTAGAGGGTTTTCATACTTAATGCAGTAATCCTCTTTTGGAAATGTATCTTAGAGCCTTAACAGTAAGTTGATGTTTGTTTCTTTGTTAAAAGTAAGATGATGTACAGCTTGTTTCTTGGCAGTGTTAGTGCTGGCTAATCTATCAACTAGGGTAGCTGGTGCTTATGTCCTATATCTACAAAAAAACCCCCAAAACAAACTCAAATAAACAGTGGTAGAGCCAGTCTCAGAACACGTGTGCTCCAGAGACTGGCTGGTTTTCTAAAACTTTTATCCTTCCTCTTCTTCCACTCATAGTTTGTTTGTGTTTTTTTCCTTTGGTTTTCAAAACATTTCCATCACTATTGCCCAAGCAGGAAGCTCCTGCTTTGTAATTCTACAACCTGCAGTATGCTTCATGTGCCTCGGCCATGTGAGCAGGGTTCCCATTTCTAAGGCATAAATAAAAAAATACTGTTCCTTCTTTCCTACAACTCCAAAGTAAGTTCCCTCTCTTTTGATGCTGTGGTTTGGATTTGTGTTTCAAGGGGCAATACTGTTCCTATCTCCTCTCATAATGGTAGTGGGCAGCTCCCTCCCTCCCTGTCAGCAGGGAGCTCTCTCAAAGAGAAACATCAATATTTGTCTCCTCTGGTTGCTTTCAAAATTGTACCAAATTGGCTTCTTGGAAGAGCTGGAATTATGGATACTTTGCAGTGCTATGTCCCTTGGGAGATTGAAACACTGAGTCCTGGTCTACCAGCTTTGCTCTGAGAGCAAAGCTTCAAATGAGCAGGCAGAAGTATGAGATGCCCATTTGGCAGAGGCAAATTTATTGTTCTGTGGCTGCTGAGGGCAAGAGGTGGTCCTGTCATTTCCAACCTGAGGCAGGGGATGGTTGAGTCATATCTGTGGGCTCACTGGGCAAGGTGGCATCAGAACTGGGACTGAAACCCACATTCCAGGGAACCCAGTTATGCTATGTCGTTACCGAGTTATGCTGTGTTCATAAAGGCTTTTCAGTTTTATAGCATGCGGACAAAAGGGAACACAAATTAATTAGTAGGCTTTTCAAATTCTTCTTGAGTCTGAACAGGAGTAGCTTTCTGAAATGATCTTGGAGCAGCTGCACTGTTTAATCTCAGCAGTATTTTTCCTTCAGTTTTAGACTCTGAAATCATTAATTTAAGTGCAAAGGATCATAAAATCTCTCCTCTGCTTAACATTCTGTATCTTATGTTCATTTCAGAGACTTTTATAGAATTTTATTTTTTATGGATCTTTCCATCTTAATTGAAGCATTGTAAGGAATTTATTCAAATAGCTTGTAGTTATATATGTATATATTTATATATCTATGTATAGATGTGTATATATGCATGTGTGTGTAATATTTTGTTATATTAGGACCTCAATAACATGGTTCAACAAGCAGCATTATTACAATAACAAAGGAGGTGCCAGTAGTCCCATAGGCATCTTCAGAGACAAAAAGGTGTAAGGCTCCCAGTCCCAGCCAAGTGGAACCTGTGAGTTGTTGAAATACTGTCTGCTCCATGCACTATTAAATATTTAAAAAGTAGTAATTAAAAAGAAAAAAAAAAAAAAGTTGTTCCAGAATTTTCTCAAGTATTTGCTTTCATGGCTCTTTCCATTGAACCAGTACAGGTATTTCAATGAAATTCATGGAGTGGAAAGGCTCTCCTGACCAGGCAGGCCTGCACAGGGCTGTGGCTGTGGGAGCAGCACAAAACCAGACAGAGCTGGCAGCAACTTTTGTCCCTGGGTGCCCAGAGGTCAAGGACAATGTTTGCTGTTAAACTGCTGGGCACAGGATCAGCTTTAGGCCTTCCTCTTCAACTGTTCTGCCCACCAGCTTCAAATTGAACCTGGAGTTGTTAAATGGGAGGGTGGGCTCCTCGACATCCCTCTGTAACCGTTTTAGGGGAAGGCTGTTTTTTAGGGCCTACAGCACTGCTACATGAACCTGTGTTTCTGTTTGCAGAGTGGGATGCTGGATGAACTTGAGTGCACAGGGCCACCTCAAAGGCAGAGTGAAGAGTGGTTTTGCCCTTTTTGTGAGAGGGAAAGAGAGCTTGCCCACAGCTTTGGAAAGCCCTTGGCTGAAACAGGGAGTGAGCGAGTCTAATTAGTGGGTTGGGTTGCCGTAAGAGAAATCTTTGTTTCCATCCTAAAAAGTGTTCATTAGTCCCTAGCGAGGCCATGTCCATCCCAGGCACAGCACTCCATAATACTCCCATACTGAGTTCACGGCAGGTTCTTTCCCCTCAGAGCCCATTTCCGTCTTTCTCCAGCCCCTACATAGGTTTTACTTTGTCCTTTCAGAGGTAGGGCATCACCTCTCAGGCAGAGCTACCGTGAGCTGTCTGTGGGGTCGTGTCAGGCCCTGGGCTAAGTCGATAGAGGCAGCACAAAGGTGCAGGGCAGTCAGAAAGACCACACAAACTTCCCATCATGCAGTCATTTTATACTACTTCTAGGGTTTAAGAGATTTCATGACAGCTAGTCCCTCTTTACAAATGTGTGCACAGAGATCGATCATTTGGGTCTGTTTGGCCATGATTTGTGTATCAGGAGGTACTTACTCAGTTGTTAGGAGGAGTGGAAGGTGAAGGGCTGCCCTGTTAGTCCCTTCTAGGAGTGGGCAAGCCATTATGGAGCTTTTTCCTGTGGTCAAGCCCATGGTTAGATTCCTGATTGTTAGCACTTATGTGCCTATTCCTGGGCTAAGTAAAATAGTGCCCTCACTATTTGTAGAGGGGACATAGTAGGTGCTGGTATTGTATGCTGTTGTTTCCATCTCTGAGTTCAAGGGACGGGAAATCTGTAGTGTGCTGCCATGTCTCCATCTGGGACAACAATGGACAAATTCTGTGCTGTGGGTGTGTTCAAAAGCTTTACTACTAGATTAGATAACTTCAGAATGATACTTTTGCTTTTTTTGGGTGTTCCTTGTACTAAGCACTGGGAGATACTGCAGGCATTGTGAAAGCATCATCTGAGGGAAAACAGCAATATTCTAAAGCACAAATATATGCCTGCTACTGTCATATGGAATTTTTCAGTCATGTAAAATATCACATTAATGTAAACATACAGATGAACTGGCAGTTGGTTTTTTTGATCTTCAGGTTTTTAGTGAGTTGTTAATTATCTGGAGCTGAATGCAAAATATTCAAATGGGCAGCTGTCAAAAGGTGGAATGATTTTTTTTTTTTAGTAATCCTGCACATTTTTTATTGCTACATAATATGAAAATGTCATACCTGTGTTCAGCTGGACAGAGGAACAGGGCAGATAAAATTTGGAGCTGAGAAGAAAAATAGTGACCTGTCTGACTGTTTTGCTGGGTACTTTTCAAGGTATCACAGGAATGCCTAGGATGTTTTAATTTGTATTTATCTCAGATTTTGTTTCTTCAGTGTGAACTTTTAATGACTTTGTAGTTTAACCTCTCAGGGACCTAGTCTCCTTTTGCTGTTATCTGGTTTTCATGTACTTATCTCCCACGCAGCTTGCCACGCAGCACTTCTGTAGTGATTACCTAATGCTGCAGTTTCCCTCCTACTTAGGTGGAGGTCCCTACCATTTCTGCAACACTGCTATCCTTATTCCACACTGGGGCTAAAAGCCTCAGGGATGAGAGATGGTGAGCCTCTGTACTGCCCCAAAAGCTCGATTGCTTGTCCTGAATCAGGCTGTACTGTAACTGGAAGTGACTTTGGATATGCTTAATTGCAGCTTGCATTTCACAGGGACACGTATTTCTAACAGTATGACTAAAAGCCTCAAGTGTTAGTCAGCCTGATCTATAAATCACTTACCACCAGTGTTCAGCCTACTTATTCCCCAGCAACAGAAAAGGGAATCCCAAAGAAGGCTCAGTCTGACACAAGCATTAGTCTCAGGTGGGCTCTTCTTATTTTCTTCCTCATCTCTCTCCCCAGTATTGCATTCAGCAATGTTTCCTCTCCAGAGGTAGAAGAGGACTGGATGCAGTTCATTCTACTGGCTGGCAATATTTGGCCATGTACACTGGAGAGAGCTGAGTGCTTGGACACTGCCCCTCTGTGCAGGGGTCAGTCTTCACCAAGGCAAGGGCAGCAGGTTTCAGAGTCTAACCAAAATTTAGTGCCCCTGTCCTGTCAGACTGACTGCAGACTATGCAAGATTGCACATACGAAAGCTCCCTGGCAAACAAGCCATGTGTGTTAGGTGCACTCAAGTGGTGAGTCAATGAGTTGGGTGGACTACAACAAAAGAAAACATCCATATCCATGGTTTGCCACTCACACTAACCATTATCTCTCTTGTTCTCTTATCTTCCCCAGGAACGAGTGGAATATCTCTTTCTCATAATTTTTACAGTGGAAGCATTTTTAAAAGTAATAGCATACGGACTTCTCTTTCACCCCAACGCTTACCTCCGCAATGGCTGGAATTTACTAGATTTTATAATTGTGGTAGTAGGGTGAGTACCAACAGTTTGTTTTCGAAGGCACTGTACACATGGGGATACTGGCAATATTTGGGAGCTTAAGGGTGGGGGAATCTTGGTACATTATGTATGAGTGATGTTAGAGGTTGCTGTCCATCATGTTCCTCCTACAACCGCCATTTAAACGGTTTGCAAGACATAGAAATTAAACTGCTCTTTGGGAACAGGGATAAAAAGAGGAAGTAGTGCAAGGCACTGAACAAAGTCAAATGCCTGGATATGCTGAAGTACAAGAAAATCCCTTTGTCTTTAAATTTGTGTGAATATTAAAAATAATATCTAGGTAATCCTTTAATTAAGATTAGGAGTTGGATGACAGATAAATTCTGCCATCTTGTGAACTTTTACTGGTGTTTCTCATTCTGAAAGACGGATGAAAAATTTAAACCCTGGGTTTTCCTACAAACTAAGTTCCTCAGCTCAATTGCCCTGTTCAGCTGGTGATTTCAACACTTTTAATTTTGACCCTTTTAATGTTTTAACCTTTCTAAAGAATAATTTTACTATTGTAGATCAAATTGCTACTTTGAGCTGCAACCTTTCTAATCCTGTTATTCCTCTCCATATTTTTCAAGCTTGGCATTTAATTTATTTGAATAAAAGCAAAGTAATACACCTTCTGCTTTTTCTACCTCAGGGTAAGAGATAAGCAGGGGATTTGAATTGTGGTTGTTTGAGGGAAGAGGTGAAGGATAAACTACAGCTGAAGACAAAGAGAACAAGTATTTCTTTGCCTGAGTAATTTGTCCCATCCTCCCACCACTCCATTGTTAAAGAGTTTCATCGCCCACAAAATCTTGTAGTCTTTTCACCTTTTTACCAAGGAAACTCTGCATCAGCTCCTAGGGAGAATGTCAAAAGGGACACTCCTAGTCATCAAAACCCCTTCATAATTTCTTCCCCAAACCATCTATCTTCCTGACCATTTTTGTGCTGGCCCCAAAATATTTCATCAGCAAACTGCTGTGTGCTACCCAATCCTTCCCACTTTCCATCATCACGGGGAAAAGTGGGTGGAAGGAGAATTCCCAGTGAGGGGGAGGGAGAACAGGCTGAAACCTATTCTTAGTCTCAAGACCTCTCTGCCTCCACGTGGACACAATGCTTCTCCTTACGGCAACATCCATTGTCTTTCTCCTTTGTTCCTGCTCGCAGACAGAGGATCTGATAACATATTAGTAATTGAAAACTGAAAAATCCCCAAGCCTTCCCCTGGTATTGATGGCCAGTTCCGTAGTTGGTTCTGCCTTTGAATGCTCTCAGATATCCCACCTGCTTGGAAATTGCTGCTTAAGTTGAAGAAAGATTGGAGAAAAAAGAGTCCTGTGAATGTGATTATTCTGTTTTCATTTTTCTGAGAGACATTTTAAAGAGAGGACACGTTACCTCCTCTTCTTCCATTGGAATGCAAGAGAGCAGGGCTCCAGAAATCACAGAGCAGCATTATATCTAGTTTGAGTACAGTCCTTTTCAATTTTCCTACTAGGGCAGTTAATCAACAAGATGATATTCAGGCTGAAATTAATTCTGTTGCCAGCGACAGAAGCTGCAGCTCTCAGGTCTTCTATCTGCTTTTGCCTCCAGCAGCTCTCAGTTCCCCACTAGAGGGGGAACAAAAAATGTAACTGGGGAGGGATTACAGGAGTATAATAAACATGGCCAAGACCCGAAGGTCTCTGTTAAATAGTAACAATCTCAAGTGACAGATTCCACTTCAAGGCCAGATGGGTTCCTTTGATGTTTATCTGTTTAAGCTCACTCGTTCAGTACCACAGCCTAGGCTGGTGCGCTGCTTTTCCTCTCCACAAGCCCTCTGCAAAATCTACGTGGTGATACCATCTGTTCCTGTTCTGCCCTGTCTTCTTTTCCTAGGGGCTGTCTGAAATCCCTCAATGACATTATGTTTAAACTTCAGTGTATTTGAATCTTCTGCCAGGGAGGAAGCCCCATGGAAAATGTTAGAAATAAATTTTAAAGAGAGGAGGAAGAGAGCAAGTGCTGATAACAGTATTTCTTTGTGGTGCTTTTTTCTGCCTATTGATGGAGCTATTGGAGAAACCTGAGTGATCTGTACACAGCTGCAGCACTGGGCAGAGGGATTTATTTGGTATGTGGGGCAAAGAATGGTGTGTGACTAATACTGGAAGCATCAAGTCCCAGAACTGTAGTAACTGCCAACTGTGCTTGCTCTGCCTTAGGAATCATCTTCTTGTTCGATAATGACTGTCCTTGCTACAAAACATGGAAAGGCTGGGTGGGAAGTACTTCTTCGAGTGCTGTTGGAAGCTAAAGGAGCAAAAAAAAAAAAAAAAGAGAGGTTTTAAATCTTTTAAATCCACCTATGCACTGTTTACCACACGTAACTTAAAGAGATAATATTGTACAACGGGCTTCCTTTACCTTAAACTAAACAAGTCGGCAAAGTAAGAGCAACATGGACATTTGCAGGACCAGGTATAAATTTTAAAGGGGAGCCACAGTTCCTGTAAAAAAGTTTATAACAATGTGCCTGTATGCTGTCCCCTGCCTTCTGAAGATAGGTTCTCTGGCATCCAAAGGGATTTTAGAGTCAGTGGTTCTTACAAGGCCACAGGAATATGCAACAGCAGCAGAAGGGAGCACTGAACACAACTGCTATATTTTCTGGTGAAAGGATGCACTTTAGACCTGTAGTCTTGTAGCAGCTTATCAGTCTTGAAGTGTGGGAGATCTGCTTATTCATCAATTATGTCTTTTAAGGCTTGATTCTAGCTTAACTTTAAATAGCCTATGACCTTGCTATAGCAGCCCTGTTAAATGCTGCTTTGAAGAAAAACGTCTGTGTGAGGGTATCAATCAGAGGCTCTAGTAACATAATTAGCTAAGAGCAGAGACCACACCCCTAAGCTGCCTAATGAGGCACAACCCACAGACACAAATGGTTGGTCAGATTGTGTCCTGCTTCCTTCATTTTTCCTGTTCCTCTTTTGGAAAACATTAAAACTTTCAGATTTCACAGTGATGTCCTTTAATATTAGGCTGTTGGAGGAAATTTCTCTTGAGAGAAGACCAACTTGACAATGCTGTGATAGAAAAATATCTGTCTTTCCTGGCAGTGCTGTGGTTTGTCTGCCAGGCACAGTCATTCTCCAGGGACCTGTAGCATCTGCCAGAAAAAGAGGTGGTATAATTTGAAAGACAGTCTTACTTGGGAAGGTAAGCAGTGAAGGTGTATTTGGGGAGGATCTGAAACTAGAGCAGACTGGAAAATGTGGTCACGGTATCTGTGTTTCTGAAGACCTGTGTGGAGTTTCTAAAGGGCAGATCCAAACCCTTTCACACTCAGAAATCACGGGTGATCTGTAAAACACTGTGGAAAAAAAAAAATCTTTGTATTTTACTATTTTTTTGCACCTGAGAGGATTCTTTCAGCTATGCTTTTCTGCTGATTTTTGGACTTAGAAATACCAAGCCCTCTGATTTCTTTTTATATGTTGGAGGCCCTTGACAAGCTCTTTTTTTTTTTTTTTTTTAATACTGTAAAAATCACGGTGCACTCCCCACAGAGGAAGAGATGAAGAGCAGGTTACGGCCTTATCATGCTGCTGTTGGGATCATCCTGCAAAGTGAAAACCTTCTTGAGATTTCAAATGTCAAAAGAGAAACAGCACAATATAAGAAAGAAAAACAGTGAAGCTAGCTTCATACTTCAAAAGTAAATGCAACAAAAAAAAAGTGTTGATAGAAATTTGTTTTTCTGCTGTTATAATTCATGTCTGTCAGATGAATCTAGTTAAGGTGTAGTCATGTCACAAGTGAAATTCAGAAATCAAGATGCCGTTAATTGTGCTTCATCATATCCAAATGAAAATGGGGCATGAATTTAGGCTGGCAGAAAGTAGTTAGGTGGAAGGAAATAAGGCTGATTTCTTTATTCTTTTTTATTATTATTATTTATTTTTCATGGTGAGATTTTCAGTGGCCACAAGAGATTAACCCTCTTGGTTTTTTGTGCCATCCAAACTTTGATTTCTCTGTCAGCACAGTGTTCTCTCACACTATGCTTGGAGCATGCATTTCAGCTAACTAACCTCCTGAGAAGAGAAGGAAAGAACTGCACCTTGCTCTTCACACGCCTACTGGAAACTTTTCCCAAAGGTTTTCATCAAAGAGCAGAATTTCCCATGTAAATATAGGACAGAAGGGCTCTGGCCTCATAATTTGTATCAGTAGCCTAACATCCATCCAGCTGTTTTAGTGTCAGAAAACAGCTGAAAAACTAAGAGCATGAGGTAGTTGTAGCCTCTGAATCATAGATGTCTGCCAACGCCCTGACTTAAGGAGGTGGTGAGGACAATGAAGCAGGATTGGCAAGATGTACTAGAAACTTGAAGAGTGGGGTAGACATTCAGCTGACCACACTGAACACAGTCTCGACCCCAATACAAAAGGCAAAGAGAGTGAAATAAATGAGAGAAATAAAAAGTTGCAATGCATTGGTAAAAAGCAGGGGAGATATTAACAATGGAGTAAGTGCATTTAAGCAGGATTAGAAATTCAAGTTTAAATGTAGGGTTTTTAATGAGGAGCAGCAGGAATTACTGCAAGTTATTCCTGAAGCGTAGTAGGCAGATGACTGTGGGTGTCTCAAAATAGCATGTTTAGCACGTCAACACAAATAGGGAACTCTGCATTCTGGGAAGGGAGGTTCTAGCTCCAGAGGAGTGAGCTGTCCTACTGGTTCTGTTTCTGCTCCTCCTGAACTAATTTAGGACATGTACAGCTTGCTCAGGGTGCAGAATTCTAGAGCAGTGTGTGGTTTGCTCACTGTAGGAGTGGCAGTAGAAATGGCCTTGGTGCCCGATGCCAAGAGCTGCTCTTTGGTAAAACAGGGAGCCAGTGAAAACGGGGACCAGGAGAATGGGACCTCAGTTTTGCACAATTCCTGACTCAGAGTTCCTTGAGATTTCTAGTCTTGGAGATATAAAACAGCATTAGAAGCCTTTTTGCAGTAAATTCTTTTTCCTCCAGAGGATCCCAGGAGACTGGGACTGTTGTATAGATATGTCACTCATCATCTAGTATGGGAATTCTGTTGACTAGGAAGATAGAAACGTTTCAATATGAAATGGAGCACATTGCTAGAGCTTAATCACTAGCTTACTGAAAATACATTAGGCCAAATTTGACCTACAGTGTTTCTATTATGGGGACCAGCAGAAAATTGCAACTGTATAATCTGTGTACGCAGCTCAAGAAATACATATGTTCCACTAATACATGTTCTTTGCATCAGCCCTTGTTTATCTCTCTCTGTGATATCTGTAGTCAATGCAGTATTTCTCATAGGCTCTGTTTTTGTCTTCTCTGCATCCTGCTTCTCAGTCTGCAACACCTACAAACTCAGCATCCAACCTCCCCACACACAGTTTTTCCCACGCTTGTTACCTAGTTGATAAATCTTTCTGCAGTGCTTGAAGTTGAAGCTTTGAATAGATCCAGTTAGGAGTTCCTCAGTCACCGTTGACAAGTTTTATAAGACTCTTAATATGAAAATTTTAAAGAAACCCCACCTGCTTAAGAAATGAATTTCATGTTTGCACTCCTCTAATCCACATTGTTTGTTGGACTTAGAGCTGGGGAAATGTTGAGTTAGATGCTTCAGTAAATGAATGCTCCTTTTCCTATCCAGGGCAAGCTCCCTATGTTTGTGGCCCTATCTGTAAGATTTAACACAGGCTGCAGGTGTTGGAGCTCCTTGTTAAGCAATTGTCCAGCTCAACCTCTGCTTGATGAGGTCTGGGTGCTTTCTCTGTGGAATATGGATGAGATCCTGACAGAGGCATTGCAGGCTGAAGTCTGAGGAGAAACCAGCCAGTGCTCAATCCAGGCCACTCCAAATAGGCTGTTCCTGGCATTCCAGGCAGTTTCTGTAAAGTTGTCTGTGGAACCTCCATGGCAACTTACGGGCCAAGGGGGCTCTGCCACTCCCAGGCAAGCATTTTCTACAGAGTGCCAAACATCCATTTACACTGGAACAGCTTTTAACCTCTGCTGAATTTGGCTGGGTCCAAGCTGGTGGTTTCAAGGCTGAAAGCAACATCATTAGCAAATTCATGAGGAATCTGTCCTCCCCCAAAGGTACTAATGTTTTACCAGAAAAATGGAAGCTGCTTCCTGAAAGCTAATTTCTTAAATCAAGTTCTTATTAACAGATAGGTTGAGCCTTCAGCTTTGTCACACAACAACATTGTCTTTTCTGCCTTGCTTGCTAACATAATAAAACATTCCAATAATAACACTCCTTCAGTTTTTCACTTTGCCTAGCCCATGCGTCAGGGCATTTACAAATGGATATTCAAGCACACAATGTGAACATACTCCCTTATCTAAAAAGTTGCATCTTGAAGGATCCCTGAGTTTCACACCAAGTTCTACCTGCAGTGACCTTGGTGAATCTTAATTCCTTGTAAAATGGGTGACAGATAATTAATGATTGGATTAATTATGGGTGATAATTCTTTTTCCCCAAGGTGGATCGTTGGTTAATAAAGATAGCACAGTATTGGTAGCCTATGGCTGGCTGCAAGGAGCCATTAGGCTGAAGGGAGGAACATGTCATGTTTATGTCTGCTCCAGAAACAAGTGTTTTGGAAATGGTATAGACATCACCAATAGGCTGTTGCGTATGGGAAGAGTCTGTCTCTCCTCTACCATATGTGAATGTCGACTGAGATGTGTGACACTCTTCACAGGTCTGTGAGAGAGTTTGGGTGATATGATGACAATGATCTCTGTTCCTGTTCAGCCCAAGCCTTGCTGTCTGCCTACAGATTGTTTCCTCTTTCTTTTTGCAGGCTTTTTAGTGCAATTTTAGAACAAGCAACCAAAGCAGATGGGGGGAATTCAATAGGAGGAAAAGGTGCCGGATTCGATGTTAAAGCACTGCGGGCTTTCCGAGTATTACGTCCATTACGGCTGGTGTCTGGAGTTCCTAGTAAGTAACAACATTGTTTTTCTTTTGTCTGTGGTGTGGCATGGGGCAGGAGTCATTTGTGTAACAATTTTGGAGACGGAGAGTGATGCAGATTATTTTTGGTGTGTGTGGGAAGCCTTTTTTTTAAATTAATGCATTCGTGATAAACGTGATATTAATCAAAGGATGACCAAACCAGAGATGAAGGGGAATGGAAGTCTCATGGTACGTCAACCTGATTGTGCAACCTTTGTAAGATCCAAGATTTTCGTGATTTCAAGCAAAAGATCTTTGAATCATTGTGAGGTCATAAATTCTTGACCTTGATGGAAATGCTGTATGGTCATGTGTGTTGATTTTGGAGGGAGAGAGACTTTTTCATTAAAACTGCATTTTCTTCTTTGCATGTGGTGTTCAGCTCAAGAGCACTGGGAACAATTTAGAAGCAACAGGACATAGGGCAGGGACACAGTCATGTTTTCTGTTAGTCTTATTTGCTTAAATTATTTGTAATGCCTCTGAGGAAGTCCTCAAGTAGCCTTTGGTCGTCCATCATACATTTTCAACAAATTACATCATCCAGTTACAACAAAGATATGAGTAACTAAGTCTGGTAATTCCATTTGGAGGTGGAATATGGACATGTCAATGTGGGAAGATTATATCCTTTGGCTTGAGAGTTTGTAATAGCTGGGACCTGTTTGCCTTCTGGAGAAAGGGTTAGTTAAAAACTGTCATTGTTTCCTTTTTATAGTAAAAAGAGATGTAGTTAGTGGAAAAGGAGTTAATCTTCTTCAGAATAGCTGTAAGAAAGCACTTTGTTTATTTTTATTTGAGGAACTTGCTAGTTTGATAAGTTAAAGTACTTCTAACCTTAGTCATTCAAAAGCCTTGAGTCAAGTTACCATAAACTATGAGATCAGCTTAAAAGTCATGATTTATTTGTTAGGAACAGAAGTGTGAGGTTCTTCTTCTTTGACTTGTTTTCTGACCCACTAGGTTATATCAGAATCATGGTTGCAGGCTTTTCCCCACAGCCATAAAGGGTAGAAACTTTTTTAATGAAAGCTGATAGTCTCTGTGGGAGGAGCTGAAGCACTGATAAAAGCAGAAAACACTGAGGCAATTGACAGCACTGCTATTTGGTCTCACAAAAAGCTGTACTTGCTAGTCTGTAAGGCCTCAGGTTGTCCTCAGCTTGGTGTCGCTTTGGGCATCAAAGGGTGAGTAGAAAAACAGAAAAGCAAATGTTGTCTGTTAGGCAACTAAGAACCTTCCCCTCTCATACAGGGCTACCATCCATTCATGGCACCTCTGTTAGGCATTAGTGGGTTGTTTCATTCAGTCAAGTACCATGCACTACCTTCAGTCCATGAGGAACACAGCTCTGCTTTTGGACAGATTTGTGTCATGAAGCCTGTTCTCTCTGTGGTCTTCAGTCTGCACTGGAACCCACCTAATTCCTGGCTGTAAATTAAGGTTTTGTTCTTTCCTAGTCCTTCTCTGATCTAAGCCTTTTAGTGCTTTCTAGTTGCATGCTCACTGTCTGGTAAGGGAAAGGTACTCACATTTAAACATTTATGAAGAGGAGTGTTTTGAGTGAGAGGCTGTTGATGCTGAGAGTTGTCCTGACATAGGCTGAGCTTAACTTTGCTTGTAGTTCTTGCATTTTGGAGAACAACATGTGTTCCCCAAGACACGGAGAAGTTTTATTACTCCTACTCAGGTCTCTTGGCCAGTGCTCTTGGAGAACTAGAGGAAACTGAGGGAATTAAATCTGACACATATTCATATCCATATCCGATCTCGATCCCAGTGTAGACTATCTAATAATCCATTTATGGACTTTTTTATTAAGAGAAGTATTTAATTTGCACCAGAACAGGGCCAGGGAGCCTGGTACAGGCTAACAAATATTTGGTCTAGACAACAAAAGGCTAGTGCAGTGTGAAGCATACTAGCATCAACTTGACCTGACAGACATCCTCTATTAGTCTTTATGGTCCTAACTAGGGACATATTAATTGAAAATGGCTTCTTTGGTGCTGGTGTGGCTTTAAAAAGCCTACTGAGGTCTGTAGCTAATACAGCCGCAATCTTCACTGGGCATTTTTTAATTGTACAAATGCCTGTTGATTAGCCTAGAATAGATGTTATCACATCCATATGTATTAAAGCGTAACTTTTCTCATGAGGCCTTTTAGATAACATTGCCCAAGTTAACCATAAATAGCACATTACAGGATTATGCTCTTACATAAGTTTAGTGCAGAGGTTTTGAAGTCAAATCTCTGGGTCCTGTCCAAGTTTTGCCCCTGAGGCATCTTAAATACCAGTAGGTGAGTTACCAATATTGCACTTGCAGTGTTTTGTCATCCATAAAGAAATACTTTTTGCTTCCTTCCCCTTCCAAAACGCAGTACACTTTTCCCCTCTGAGGAAAGAACCTGCATACATTTGTCCTAAAATTACATGAATGTAACATGCACTGCAATTTCTTCTCACTTAGCAGACTCTCTAAGTGTATGGAAGCAGCACCTCATTAGTAAGAGGGGATCCTCTGGGTCATTGGCAGCTGCCTTCTGCATAGAAATTCCAACATCTGCTGCTTGGCTTGAGGTCCAGATCTAACTACCACTGCTTGGAAAAAAGTCCGTAAAGCACAGTGATTCTTATAAACCAGATTTGTGAAACACATGGTGCATTTTTGCCTGCAAATCTTAAATTCTTCAGAATTGGTGTTGGGAAATAGGTTGTCTGAAGTGGAGGGACTGGCTTGCAGCATGGAATCATTTTTTTCTGAGTCACAAGGAGTTTGTGTAGATTTTTTTCTCTCTGGCTCAATCCATAGGAAATAATGTAATTTAAGAGGGACATCTTTTGTATTCAGGTTCTTTCATTTAAAAACCTGTCTCAGAATATAGAGAGTTTCCACATAAGTATGATTTGAAGGGGAAAAAACATATTGGTTGCCCTCTGATGTAAATCACTGGTGCCTGCATTTTGCAGAACAAGAGACTGAAGCGAAAGTTCAAGGTTTAACACTTCCGGAAGTGGCTTGTAACTCTTTCTGTCTCAGGTTGGCCAGCAGTGCTGGACACCTAGATCAACACAACTATCTGAAAGCTTCAGAGCTCAGAATCCCTTTTCTCCAAGTCCCATGCATTCTTAGTTCCCAGGACTTGGCTGTCTCTTGCCGGTAAATGTCTCAATGAAGGAATCAGGGACTGTGTCCTGTGCAGTAAGCAGTTCACCTGCAAGCAAAGCTGGTTCACCCATGGGCAGAGAAGCAAAGGTACCTTTGACAATCTTTGTTAGGCTTGAATGGTCTGAGGCCCCAAATTTTTTCAGTGCCTCCTAAAATCAGGAGGGCTTGGGGTTATGAATTCAACAAAGCCTGAAGACTACATCTGGATGACTGTTGCGGGCACATCAATATTTCATAATCTCTAAGAGAACAGATGATGCTTTTATGCTTTGTGGTTATATGGACTTTCACAAGACCACTTGTCATAAGGAAGAAGATGGATATTTTGTTTAAAAGATTAGACAGACATTTTTTTACCCATGTCACAAAAAGCAGTTGTAGCATCATGGGATAAGCCTTCAAAGGCACTGTATTTGGGTACAACTTCAAAAAATAATGTTAAGTATTTCCACATTTCCAAGCAGTGCCATAGGGATAGACTGGGCTTGGTTTGGGATTTTTTGTGGGTTTGATTTTTTTTTTTTAAGTAGTTTGAGTTCTTTTCTGGAAAACTTTTTTCTTTGGGTGAGAAGTGCAGTTTTTGTTTTGCCTACATGAGGTGCATGGCAGAGCAGTAGATTAGATACTTCCCACAGCTCTCATCCCGTTCTTGCAGTTGCTTTTTGAAAAAAATAAAGTGTAAGAGCTAATTAAGCAAACTTTTCTTCCCCCCCCCCCCAACTATTTTTGAAATCATACTGCTTCTGGAAAAATGATCCACACTCAGTCTGGTTAACCTGGCATTAATGTGTAAGCTAATGCTGAATATTTTCAAAAGCACATGGATGATTTAGGTTTCACAGTGGTGGGTCACTTTTAAAATTAGACCTAAGCACTTTATATCATAGATACACAGGATATATTTCACTGTTCAGCTATTCTGTCATTGCCATACTAACATAGTTCTTGCAGTGCATACTTTATTTCAGTTGCTGAAATCACTTTACTGCTTGTGTACCAAAGCAGTCTCCTTATAAGAAAAATTTCACACGTGCATTGGAATGCTCATCTTAATATGTGGCATTAAGATCAATATATTGGTTTGAGAAAGGAGAGAGAAGGAAAAAAATTCTCTTGATGGACATAAGTAGACAAGTGCAAAATCAGCACGTCTACCAAAACTTAATCACTTTACTGTCTTGGAAACTATTACCCCATATCTCCTTTGGCAGGAATGTAAAGCATTATAAAGCTTTCTAGGGACAGAATCAAGTCAACACTTTTGTGCTAAAAGTTTTCTGATTATTACTCTTTTATCTCAATTTTATGTTATTACATATTTTAAAACTTGTTTTAAACATTTTGTGCAAAAAGAAGTATCCAATTCGTCAATGAAGTATGATCCAATTAAAAAAGAAAATCACTCCTGAATATTGGAAAAGGCAATCAGTTACTCCTACTCATGCTAACTCACACCCTTTTAACTTATTAAATTCCATTTCTATCACCTTTATTCGTGCTGCTCAATTATACCACCTCATACATTCTGTTCATCCTCTTTATGTTGTACTTTGTCTTAGTGTAACTACATTGTTGCCACTGGTTATTGTCTATCTGATATTTGCCAGAAATAATTGCTTCTAGACAATTTGGGAGCCATATAATTTGAGTGGATGTTGTGCTCCTTATTTGTATTTTCAATGAGCTCCTCTGCTGATAACACAGATTTATGTGGGCAGAAGACCATGTCATGCTTACCAAAGCTGGAGAGGAAACCTCACTGTTCCACTAGAACAAAAACCTGCCATAATTTTTTATTTTTAAAGCAAAAAAAAAAAAAAAGCTAAACCTGTGATATGTTCAAGCTTCACTGGAGTCTTGTAGCAGGAGAGTTACTCAAAGGCAGTGTAGCACCAGTACTTACATGGTCTACAGGAGATGCAACAATTCTGTAACCGGGAAAGAGAGGGTAGGAGCAAAAGAACCTCAGCCAAACCCTCCTCCCAACAGTGAAATGTCTTTCTGTTAGTGAAACAACAGCTTGTATCTGGCTGAGTACATGTTTTAGTTAAAATGAAATAAGACTAGAATTTTCCTGTGTGAATGCCTCGAGATGACTACCTTTACATGTATTTAAATAATTAACTGGAGTGACTAATTTTTCGGAATGGTACTTCTGTTGAAGTCCATGATTACTCTGAGTTCAATGAGAAAATTCGGCACCTTCAGACAAGGTGAATGAAAAATTTAAACATTTTTAGATTTTGGTCCGTCTCATTACAATTAGTTCTCATTTGGCCTGAAATGCTCTTATCTATTAAAATTTATCATTCTTTTTGCAGTCCCAGCAGTGTTCTCTACCCCATATTCTTTGCAATGTTTTCTCATTACCACAGTCGTCTTCCATCCTTAACCCAAACTTTCTGGCATTAATCAAGCTGTTTCTTTGAACTTTGCAATAGGTAGTAAAGTATCCTGCCTTTACCTGCAATGTCCTGATAGATCTGAACCATTCAGGACCACATATATGATGCCACATTGACCACTTACAGCAATGAAGATGAGAAGAAAAAAAAACCTCGAAGGCTCTATGGGCAGAGTAATGCATGAGGAAAGTGTTGCCCCTTTGAGAGATGCTGGATTGGCAAAGTTATCCAGTTGTGTTTGTTATTAATTTGCCATATTATTGCGTGTAGATGAAGCAAGGAAGTCCCAGGGGTGATAGGACTGGATTTATTTCTGTCTAGTTTTATTCTGTCTGGGACACTGCCTAAGTACATTTTGCATATTAAATTGCGGTCAGGTTTTTTATGGAAAAGTAAGAGCAAAACGCTTTAAAAAGCCTTTACAAGATGTTTAGGCTATAGTCTGCATTTTCCAGTGATGACTGTTCTTAACAGTAAGACTGGCAATATTTTTTCCTCTCCTTTTTTTAAGGAATGTGATCTAATCTAATAATTTGAAATCATAGGGGAATTCTGTCTGTATAATTTCATAATTCAGAGATACCCTACACTGAAAGAAAAATACAGAGGGACTTCTGTAGCAAAATACAGAGTAACTTGCAGAGTTCAGGACAGCAGGGACATGTCAGACTCACCATGGTAATCCTCCTAATGTAAAACTAAGCAACTCCTCTATATCATCCTTGATTCCAGGACTCTAAATCTCTTCTTGAATGATTTATAAAAATGGGAGGTTGATGCTCACTGCCTATCAGAAGACCTCTTGGTGCTGTGAGCTAGAAACTGGTAGTATACCAAAGACTTAATCTTCCACCAGAGCTGATTTGGAGGTAGTGTCCAGGGGGGAACAGATATAACATTTTCTCTTTTCTGTAATCCTTGTAAACCTGAATTATTCCAGAAACCAAATTGAACTTGGATGTGATTGAAACATCCTCGTAACCTCTCCACTTGGTGTGTGCAGAAGGCTAGGCCAGTAAAGAAGGATCAAGCACCACGCAGAGGGCCAAGTTCCTGCTGCAGGCACTCTGCTCCTGGAACCTTACATCCTGCCTGTACTGTGTAAAGAAGGGAGACTGAAATGGTGATTTTTAACTACCCTCAAATGTTCTTTCCCAAGGGAAATACACTGTTCTCAGTTACAGCACCGTGTCAACTTGGGTGTGCCAAACCACCTTACTGGAGTGTGAGGACGGGACCTAGAGCAGCTCTAGATGTTGTTGGGCTCTCTCTGTATCTCAGTGTGCAGTGGTGACATTTGCCTTATTCTGTCCCCAACACCTGACTGTCTGGCCTGTGATTGCCCTCCTGCTTGGCCTGCAGTGCCTTCCCAACTACTGTGACAGGACAGCTCAGGCTATTGCAATGATTCCATTTTGCAGCTGTTGAAATAAAACATATCCAATGCAATTACCTGGTTTCATTTGGGATGTATGGGTGGGTGTTTTTTTTGTTATTGCCCAGTTGAACTTTTCAACTGTAATTTCTCATTGTTTTCTGCTTTGTGCAAGAAAATAACAACACCTCGTATAGTTGAGGAAATAATGTAATTGAGGTTATAAACACAGAGAATTCAACAAATCCAAAATGACATCTCTTTTGAGAACCATGTAGTTTTGGAATATGGCAAAGAAATTTGAGCCATTGACTGTTTTTATATGTTGTACAGCACAAGCTAAGCCTTAAGTCTTAAGGAAATGATAACTGGCAGTCAGAAAGTCAATTTTCTTTTGCAATGTGTATGTTTCTAGCAAAGTATGGTTGACAGTCATGTGTTTTGCCCAGGGTTTGCATTTATTCACTGTCACTGGTGGAGCAAGGGGCTTACATTTACCCTCCTGATACATGTGAGGTTATGGTGGTCACTGCATACCAGTGGAAAATCCTGCCTTCAACGTGAGGAGATGGGAGAAGTGGCCTGATCTAAGCTTCCCACCTGTGAAAGGTTTGTGTGTAGGAACAAGAGAATACAGTAAGCTGGAGGAGACAATATACTTGGCAGTTTACTGCCACCAAACCTATGAGAATAAAGGTACTTGACAACAGGGGGAACTGCTGGAAATACCTTTAGGCAAAATTTGGCTTCCAAATTCCAGTTCTGCCTCAAACATCATTGTTTTTACATTAAATAATTCAGTTTTTGCCAAGTCCAGTTCCTTTCTTTTCTCTTGAGCTCTAGAAGCTGAAGGAAACGTGCTCTCAGGCAGATCTCTGATGCTCTCCTTCATTCTTGAACAAGACTTCTTAACTGTCTGTACCATCTCTCCAGCACATACAGCATGTGAGGACAAGTTGCACCACCTTTCCCATGTCCTTGCTTAGCTGTTCTTAATCTCAAGTGGCCAATTTGTTTTGCTTTCATTACAAATGGGAAGGGAGCGGATTAAAAAAGATAGAACAGTCTGAACCAAATGTCCTCATTAAGTTTGTTTCTTCATAGTTAACTTAAAACTCTACACATGCTTGCAAGTCCTTTATTTGCTTAGGTCACCATTACTCAAGGGAGTAACTTGATTCTAGCATAGCATCTCCTGTAGGTGAAGATCATTCCTGTGAGTAGGGATTACACAACCAGGACCTAAAGCACTGTTCCTTGAGAGGTACAACCTACAGAATGATGTAATTTATGGCAGAAGAAGTTAGCTTGATGTAGCCAAAAGAGGTTTATCTCAGTAAAGAAGATTACTCACAGAGGCACGTTGTTGCTGTAATAAAGATTTTGCTCATATTTAAGGAACGCCAGTGAAAACAGGGAAATATTTATTTGATCTTGGCTGTGTAGCTCTTTTAAAAATAACACTAACTACAAATGTATCCAATAACAGTGTCAGCCTTTATCCTACCAATTACTGTGCATGCTGGCATGATTATTCAGCACATCTTCACAACCAAAAAATCCCAATACCATAATGTGGGACCGCATCAGGGTGTAGGCAGTCCCTTCCAAATGAAGAGAACAAAGCCCATTCTGACATCAAAGAGCAGACATGGAGATAATAAAAAAATTCTAGCTTGGCTTAGTAAGAGATTTTTCAGAAGTGGTCTGGATGGATCAAACTTTCTTTCTAGTCCCTTTTTTCATTCTTCATGTTATGCCTAGAGTTCTCATTCAGAGAACTGGGTGTAGGGCATGGCTCTGAGACAGAGCCCCTGCCATCAACATTGCTTGTCCTAAAGCATCTGAAAATCAAAGAATGCCATCTGCTGTCTCCTAAGAATAGTTTGTGTTGTTGTTTAGATGTGCTTTTGTCTGGACCATAAAGGAGCAGAAGCATCCATACAGATTGTAGCTAACTGGTATCAGCAGGAGTGTGTTTGGTTCCCTGTTGCTCACTTGTAGTTGCTGGCTGTTGCTGTCACCATGATGGGCAAGGGAAGATATTGCTGTTCCACATCAAAATAGTAAGAGTATGATCTACTGTGGTTTTTTTCTCACATTCTCTCCCAGATGACATCTCTACTGCATCTGATGTCATCCCAAGCTTGCACCAAATGCATACTTTGACTACAACTGGCTGAATTCTGTATTACTTATTAATTTAAGATCTTGTAAGCAACATTTTCTCTAAAGTGCCTGTATGGCTATTAATGTGTTACTGACCTGTTGGGACTTTTTAACATTCTCTTTCCATCCTCTCTCAAAGGTGTGACTAACACACACTGGGTAGCAGTCATCTCAGAAGTGGGACACAAGAGAGTTCATAGGTTTTTCTCAGGACACAAGGTTGTACATGGATGTTCCATGACTCTGGCATTATTTGAATTAATTCAGTTTGTCCCGACCTTCCAAAAGCATTATTAGATGCCTGTAGTCATTGTTGTGATTCTCACAAAGAATTATCAAAATATCAGCAAAGCACAGAACAGTGGACCAGTCAGATAGTTCTCTCAACCAGTGAATGCATTTTAAGTCTACAAATAAATTATTTTTTTTTTCAGTTATTATCTGAATTTGTAATAATATGGCATCTTGTATAACTGCTATAGTAAGAAAAAAACAAAAGAACACTGAATTGAGAGGAAGGTAATATGAGGAAATAATATTTTAAAATTTCACTGGCTAAATAAATTTGTTGGAGACCTTCCCTCTTCTCTTTAATGTAGATTTCTCCAAAATCAGCTACTGCCTTCTGAGTTACATCTGCTTGGTATTACTGTGCGAGTTGAGAACACGGGGAGATTGTCTGGTATGAAAAGCTAATAAACTTTTCTCTGCTTAAGATGTTCACTGATGGAACAAATAATTTGCTACTCTGATCACGGAGAAGTGTGGACCAAAGACAGATGACAGCCCACATAACCTGCCCAGTTAAAATTTTATCAAAGTTTTCTTTCTGCCAGGGAAAAGGGAAGGAGATCAGACATCTTTCTTAATCTCCCTTTTTTCCAGAAGCAAATCCAATTTCTGTTTAACACATGTAACAGTAACCTATCCCACATGTGTTTTGCCCTTTGTTTCAACTATTTTTTTCTGAGTTGTCTTAGTAGCTATGCCTCTTATTTTTTCAGTTTTAGATTATCTTCTGCTGGTTTGCCCTACCACATCAATCATGATTCAGAAAACATCTGCTAACCCTCTGCAAAGAATCTTTTTTCAATTTCAGTAATGCTAAAGCTGCTCAACAGTTTTATATCAAAAGCTTTTTTGACAGAATGGAGTTCACGGGATAAAAGAAATAGAAAGAATTATTTTAAAAAACCTATTTTTGTCACTTTTTTCCATAGGATTTACTAAATTTTTTTTCTTTAGCAGTGGGAAGAGCTATGGAAATTCAATTTCATTATTGGATTACAAAACCTTCTCTCCTCTCCTCTCTAAACTTTCTTCAAGCATCTCATCTTACAAACAGATACCATTCTTGCAGAGGCTATATATCTTAGAAGTATAATCTGTTGGGGGTATTTATTTTCTGTTACTACTAACACACTAAACTAGCAGCCTGGCTGAGATTTCTATCTTATTTTGCATTGGCTGTTGGGTTTGGTGATTTATTTTTTTTTTGTAATAAGTGTTTTTTCTTGTTGTTCAGCACATTTCTGCAACTGGTGCTTTCTCATAGGCCGTTGCTGTACATTGGTTTTTATATGTATTGGAAGTTACCAGAAGATGAAGTCCCTTTTAAGCAGGTTTGATATCTTGGTCAGAGATCCAACCAGTGTATCCATATATTCATATACACAAGTTTTACAAAGGCTTGCTTTAAACCTAACAGTTCTGTTGTTTATACTAAGCACTGCCAAATGAAACACTTTAGGGTAGAGTCTCAGCCGTGCCCTCCCAAGAGCAGTGAAAATTTGAACTCAAACTTTATCCCACCTTTTGCTTTTCACATTCCAGGCTGAGATCATGATTTCACTTTACTTTTACTTCGAGGGGGCCAAATTCCTCTCAGATTTATATTTGTAGATTTCTGTATCTGTTAAGAACTTAATTTAGCTCTTCAGATTGCAGCAAGAAAGCCTTATGGTTCCCTCTAGACAGCTTATTATATGTAAAAGGAAATTAAAAATAAATACGTGTTTAGTTTCAGTGCATTCTAGCAATACATACACAATCTGTAGAAAAATCTTTGAATTGTTCAAGTTGTAAAGAAAGTTACAAAGGAAGTAAATATCAATAAAGAACCATTCTTTCTTCTGACAAATATGTATTTGTGAGAACTGTAACCATTAATTTTTCTGTCCAAATATACTGGAGCTACCTAGTGAGCTAAAGGAGGTTTTACTTATTATGTCAGAAAGTGTTTTTTCCTCTAAAGCATTTTATTATCTGATGCGTGCAAGCAGAGTTTTAAGTCTGATAAGGTTTATAAAGATCAAAAACAACAGTCTTACTAGTGTGGAAAAGAAAGCAATCTGGAGTTTTAGGCATTCTGAGATGGGACTGATTAACCACTGACTTGATAAGTGCCTAAATCCACTCTCTGTTCTTAAAACTAAGAGTCAGAGTTGTTCAGATTTGTCTGGCCATGTCTTTTCAAGGATTTTAACATCATACCATGCATTTTTTTTATTAACAACATTTTCAGTAGTTTAAAAAGAGAAAACAAAAAAAACCATCAAAACATCAAGGCAGTAACACAACACTGATCACACATTGTGTGGCTTGTATAAATTCTTTCATTACCTGATCAGGTTGCTTCCTATTTTTAGGTTCTCAAAATACTCCAGAAGATGTCACGCTGTGTCTCTCCAGAACTCAGTCCCATCTATGCTCATTAAGCACTGTCCCAAGAGGTAGAATGAGTTTTCTTCTCCAGGGCGTTATTGCCTGAGTTTGTCATATACAATGCTGCTCTTCTACACAGATAGCCAGCTATGGAGAAAGTTTTAGGATTTATGCAATTCTATCCAATTTTTTTGTAATTCTTTTATCACGAGAAGTTAAAACAGTGTAGCTCAGAGTATGTCAATTTTTATATGTTGGAGCATTTAACCTGCGAGAAGATCAATTTCTGCCATCAATATATTTTTCTCCACGTACTACAAGACTATAATATCATCATCCCTGGATGCACTTTTATATTTGCAGAATCCCTGTGAACATTTGTTAACTTCTAAGCTTCTACCTTTTCTAAACCTCTTCACAGGTGATGAGTTAAAAAGAGTATCTAAAGAAGGACCTGAAACAATTAAATTACTCTATTATTTATAATGCAGAAAGGAGATTAACATCCACATGCCTCAGGAACTATGAGAATAAACAGTAAAAAATTTTGAAAACTTTACAAAGGCACTTGTAACCCAACAGTTATTAGTCCTCCACTCAAACAATTGAGACCCAAGTGCTTTGAGCCCATTTCTGTTACTATGATGCCTTAGCACTTACAGGTGTCCATAGTTCCTTGTTTTGAAAATTATATCCTTAGGACATAGTAATGTGTGTAGTCATTTCTCAGAGGTGTGTACAAACAACAACAAACATCCTGAAACAAAACTTTCTCATCCTTATCTCAGTTCAGAGGTTATTTAGCTGTTGGTTTCAGGGTTTTTTTTTATGTTCACTTGACCAGACTAAAGACAGTACTTCATGTTGCCACATTCCTATACAAGTTTTCTGATTGAATCCAGTGGCACAGGACTAGACCAAAATTTCCTCCTGAACTGGAGCTTGAAAAACTGTGCTCTGTCACAGCTGCCCTTGAGCATGAAGAAATTAAAAAAGTGGAAATATGCTGGGTCATTTCACTGAGAACTGGTGCAGTCTTCAGGCCAAACTGTCCTTGGGTTTGCATAGCTCTAGAAGAGTGAAGAACAGTTCTTCCTATTTGTGATCCTTCACAGTGATTAAGTATAGATAAAACCTTTACAATGGGCCCAAGAACAGTTTTCTTAGTTCATGATCATCCTGTCAGGAGAAAATCAAAGCTATTTCCTGGGAAAGGGTGACAGCTGACCCTTGCTGGCCTAGAAACTGCCAGGGCTCCTGCACACCCTTTACCTGCCTTACCTTCAACCAATCTTTACAAGTCCCCTTTATAAGTCAAGTACAATCTTTACCCCCTTTACAAGTCAAGTACTCACTCTGGCAGTGAGTACTTGACCTCATCCTCCCTACTCTCTTCATTAGACTATTTTACAACAAGCTGTGGTCTTTGTTCAAAATTGAATGTCTAAAGGTCTTGCCTGGACCTCATCTTCAGCTGAACTGAGCTAAGATCAACTGGTTAGAGGATAAAGTTGAGCTTGTAGGAGCTATCTAATGTGTTGGATCTGGAAAGATGAGCGAGGTCTTTTAATTATCAAGCAACTTCGTAAGAAAGTGAATGCTTATGTACTTTGAACAAAAAGCTGTTAAAAAAAGCCCCCCAGGAGGGGAGAGAGATGCTTGTATGAGTGGTAGAAGAGGTCTGTTCCAGCAGAGAGTCCAAATGCCTAAGCCAGTGTGTACATTTATCCAAACCACCCTCCTCAGGCAGCCAAAAGCTGGTGCTGTGTGGCCACCACGCTCAGGGCAAGCTGTATTGTTTGACTGTCTAAGTTAGGTCACTCTGACAAGCAGAGGATACTTAAGATGAATTGCTTCCCAAGAGAAAAGGATCCAGAAGGAAGAGCTGGGTTTTGTTGTGGCTTTTGTATTTGTTCTGCTGTTCCTTTCTTGCCTCAAAGGATGAGGCAAGGGTGGTATTGCAAGACTTGGCAAACATAAAGCAATTGTGTTCACATACACATCCCCATTTGTATGAGTCTCCTTTTGTGTGTGTATTTCGGTTTGGGAAGTCAATGAAGACATGGTTTGAAAATGCAGGAGTGAGAACAGAGTGAGCAGATGCCAAAACTTTCCTTTTTCTATTCATTCCAGCACATGGTTTTGAATTGAATGTTTGTGTATGTTTATATGGCATTACCTGCTCCAAAATAGTCACCATTCAGCTTAAAAAGATGTCTTTCCTTTTTCTTTTCACTTCAACTAGTTTTCTGTCCTGTGTCGTGCCTTTCCTTCCTATTCCAAGAGCTTCCCTATTATTCTTGAAATAGAAATGACATCTGCAGCCCCAGGAATGCTGCACTACACCCACAGAATTTGCTTTATCTAGAAATCTGCTACTAATATTTTGAGACTCCTGCAAGACAGAAAGGGACTACCTTCCCAAACTGTTATTGTACAGCTGTCCTTAGCTGAACTGTGTCATATGAGTTCCTTTTGTAACACTGGGGAAGAAAGTCCTCCATGTTTTCCCTCACAAATCATTGCAGATGTACTTATCTAAGATATCTTGCCACGACTGTTGACCTTTTTGTGCTAAAACCATCTGATGTTTTCCAGGCTTGCTTTAAAATTGGTATAAAACCTTTCATATTTATGAATATTTAATATTTTTCAATTTTCTTAGCTGATGTCTACATTTATTAAATTATAAACATCCACTTTGGGGAATATTACTGGTTATATTGCTTGTGCTTTGGAAATAATGATAACTGTAGTGGCAGTCTCTCAGTGTATTGTCAGAAATACCTGTGATTTGTGGGTAGGCCTCACTCCTGGCTGGGAATGGTGCATAAACTCTGTCACTGAAGAGTGGTTCCCAGAAGGGATCTGAGTCAGGCACTGTGCTGAGTCACAGATCCTCCCCTGCTTCCTCCCTGCTTGCAAAAACTAGTAGTTTTCTTCTGAACTATATTAGCAGAAAAATAATTACCTCCCACACCCCTGGCGCTGGCTTAAGTATGAAAATGTGTATTTGTGTGTGTACCGGGAGGCAGAGGAGGGATGGATGGGGTTGAAAGTCCTCTTCTTTCCCTTTTCTTCCTGCTCATTTTCAGGTACTCATTTGTATGAGACTGTCCCTGCTCATACTTATGATTCAGGCATCCCCACAGGGTAGTCAAAATATAGCCCTGCAAAACCAATGGAAGAGTAGACTTGGGATACGCTTTCTGTAGAGACCTGGACCACTAAGATGATGAGAATAGGAAACTGCCTTGTCCAGCATACCAGATCAGATCCAAAATTAAAGACATGCAAAAAAGTGAGTTAGAGCTGTATTTGGAAAGGCCCAAATGTGAGTTCTGAGACCAGCCTACCACTAGTTTCCTTGGATATGTTCCACAATGCAACAACGCCAAGCGCATTTTAGCAGCTGAGTCTGGTGCACTTTTTTTTTTTGGTGCCATCTTGCAGAGCATTGGTTGAAATCCAAGAAAGCTTGTAAGTACACAATGGGGTGTATAGGTAATCCCATTGCTTTAGGTGCAGACACTTATATGCTTAGAGATAAAGCACATTCTTCAATAACTGCCTGAATCGATGAGACAGCAACCAGCCCCTCTCATCACTGTCTTCCTGAGAGAAAAGTACAGCACCATATAATAGTTCTAAAACACCTGCAGCACCCCCAGCAGTGTATTTCCCATAGCTTTGAGAGAGATCAGTGTTACTTGGTATAAAGTTTTTTTCTTCTTTCTTCCTTAGTCTCCCTGCTCCCCAGTTGTATCCTAAACCCTTGGGTTGATGCAGTCCTCTAGAGGCAAAAAAGGGCTTGACCTGGTATAAAAAGCAATGTTTTTCCCATGTAATAAATATTTAAAATGTTTTATCAGTGTAAATAAATGCTAAATTCTGTAAGCCCGGGGAATGGCATTAGCGTGTTTTGCTTGCTGAAACATTTATGGAATCAGTGTCAACCAAGAGAATTCAGCCAAGAGGGTTTTTTTTAAAGGTAAACTGAAGTGCTTTTAAAATAAATACTACGAGTTGTTTAAGATCTTCAATTATTAACAGAAGAAAAGCATGGGCTTAAAAACTGCAAACAATCCCTTTCATAGCACTTTCCCTAATCCCTGTGCAGTTATGTCTGTGTCCAGCCTGGAGTGAGCTCCTCAAGGCAGATGCTGTACCTTCACAGATGTCTGGAGAGTGTCTAGCACACGGAGAGAGCTTCCACGAATGAGTAACTACGTTTAGAATGCCAAATATTTGAAAACCATTTATTTTTATATTTGCTTGTCAGGACTTAAGGTCAAGACCCCATGTTGACGGTTGGCCAAGGACTGCATTGCCAGCCCCGGTAAAGCAACACTGTAAAAATTTGGCTCTGCTGTGACAAGGCAGTTAATGGTATCACCTCCTTGAAATCCAGAGGCCAGCTTTGCAGTCTGATCAGGTCACCACTCTGATTTAATTACGATTATAAGCTGCACAACCCATTGCTAGGAGTGCAAGCCATTCTTCCACAAGTGAGAAAAAAATGCCAAAGATGTGCAATGGTGTGAATATCCGTGTTGGGTGATACCTATGTGTTGCACTGTGCAAAGATTAAGAGCATGTATGAGTTGGGTCAGAGAAACCATTCTTTTATAAGCTGAACTGTCTTTTCTTTCTCTACACAGGGAAAGAACCTGTAGAAGTGTGTAGAATTCTCACCTTTTGTTAGAAAAAAATTTTTATGACTGCTTGTAAAGGGATGATTTGCCTCCGTTTACTCTGATCAGAAATGCATATGATCATCCCCAGACACTGATCTGCACCTCTCAGGTTTCAGAACATAGATTTGATATGTTTTGAGGCATGTGAAGTTTTTTTTAATTAAAAAAGTTTCTCTGTTCCACCTGCCCATGGCTCTTCCCCAGTCCTTTAATCCTTTCCTGATAGGGCATTCTGACTTCTCTGGGCAGGGTTCCTCATACCATTCCTTGCAACAGCTACTCGTGTTGCAAGTGGCTGCCTAAGTGAGAATAAAGTAATTTACAGGCAGTAGCTGTATTGCAGCAACGAGCTTGACAACAATGCAGGGAACCTGGTGATGTGCATGTAATTCTTGCCCTTCTACAAGTAGCATACATTACATCTTCTGAGGACATTTCCCAAGTTGCTGCATAGTTAGTATTTTTTTAACTTTTCTCTCTGAATACTTTAATGGTAATGTATTTAAGCTTGCTAATTATTGGAATCATCAAGATTTGAAAACAGGCTGCCCTAATGGAGCACTGCACAGCACACACATCAATTCATCCTAACAGTATTCAGAACCTCATCTCCTCTTCAAAGCTGGTTTATTATCCTCAAGAAGATTTTCTCTAATTAAGCTGGCTGGAGGTCCTGTACATCTTCTGGTGGTACCTGTTCCCCTTGACTGCCTAAACACCTTGTCATCTCATGTTTATGGTGCAAGCCTTTGATTTCACAAGTACTGCTTTGTTAACACAAAGGGCATTGATTTGTGCAGATATTATCTTCTCTGGACATCTGTAGTAGCTGAAGCACTTTTATGAAGTGAGTGATAATGAAGCTGTATTTAAAATGAGAGAGCTTTTTTGTTCATCTTTTTGTCTGTTCTCACTACCCTCTCAAGAGTACTGGGTATGTCCTATGATGCGTAATAAATCAATTAATAATAATAATTAAGGGTAAATTACATAAGACCTGGTATTAGAACTCTTAACCTCGTAATCTTGGCTACATATTGGATTAACAAGGCTCCACTAAAATCACTAAAAAGGGAGGCCTTTGTTTGCTTTTGTGTAGATTTGTTTGAAGCTACAAATATTTCAACCTGCAAAGTTTTGGGATTTTTTCTTCAGGTTTGTAGCCATCTGTAGTCTTTTAACTTTCCTGTATTGTTGACATTTTTTGGAAGTAGATGGGACAGTGTTTTGATTTTCTCGTGAATGTGACATTCCTGACTGATATAAAGAATTGATGTTTTCTGTAAGTATTTAGAATTAGTAGACTGAACGACATGAACATCTAGAGGAAAAGCTTGACTGCCTCATGTAAGCACAGCAATTGCTTTTTCCTCCAGAGGCATTGCTTACCTGGAAGAGTACCCAGAGGCAACTGAGCAAGCAAAGAGGCCCATTCTTGTACGGGATGTTTTGATCCCATCAGTAATGTACTTCATGTAAGAATCAGTTTGTGAAAGCTGGAATGTTTCATGCTGAACGTCTCTCCCTTTGGATAGTAGCACGAACCATTAACACATATCTGAACTGACTGTAGAAACCTGAAAACATGTTCTGACTAGAGGCATGTTAGTACCCAGCTCTGGGTTGCCAGCAGGCAGTGAGTTGATCTTGCTGGCCAGGCAGCTGATGCCACCTTTGATGGTTTCTGCTGTGTTCCATCAAGGCTGCGGAGCAAACGCAGTCTCAGCCTTAGCTGTGAATTGACAAGTGGATTGCCTACAAGTGAAAGTGCTTGTCAAGAGATGTCATCCATATAAGAAAGTATTTAAATTAGTTGGGTTTTTTTTTTAAAGTAAAAAAAAAAAATTGAGAATCTCAGATGATAGATTTTCAAAGTTAATAGTTATCGCAAACTCTCTTGGCAGATGTATAACAGGCATTTACAGCTCATGAATCACATTTTTCAAAAATCACAGCTAATATCAACTTCTCCGAGGAGATGACAGCATTTGCAGGAGACATTAATGGCTTCTGGCTCTCAGTCATTGCAAAATCATGAGCTCATAATTGTTCTGGTGTGGCTATTTGTAGACTATAGAGTTCCAGAGGTCTCTCAATACTTCCAGCATTAATAACTTGCCAGTGACAGTGGTTACCATCGTTGCTACCAGTGATAACAACTTTAAGACATTTGTAAATGCAAATCCTTACTAAAGGCTTATGAGGCTGACTTTATTATTCTGGTTTTACGAAATGAGGAGAAGGAGACAGAGAGAGGCACATGAATCTGCGGCTTGAGTCCAGTGCATGTGAGGGTACAGCTGCTTAGTGCTTTAGAAAACTTGGCACCAAGTCACCTTCCCATTCTGGAAATGTTTGGCTTCCTCATGATTAGGACTTCTAACAGTTTCATGCCTTAACAACAGTCATGTAATAATATTTTATTCATACCCCTTTCTGGACAACCTCTGTTAAAAAGTGGTCCCTAATCCCTGGAGCAAAACCAACACTGTTGATTCTGACTCTCCCTCTGTTGAGACTGAAGTAAGGTGAGGGGGATGTGGAGCAGAGGGAGATCCTCAAAAGGCTGGGAGCTCTCACTAAGTGTGGGTTTGGTGGTCCTTCAGCATCTCAGGCTCTGCCTGAGACTTTCTTGACCTCTGCAGGAACCCAGAATCAAAGTAGGGATGTGACTTCAGTTAGTCATCTCTCCCCATGCTCCAGAGTGCAACTCTGTGGCACCCCAACATTTGCTGTGTGTCTCACAGTTCTTGTCCCACTTCAGTTCTCGTTGTTCTTTGTTTTCCCCATACTTTAGCTCTCCCCAGTACTGTGTGTGGAACACCTTAGGCATGTTTTCCATGAATAGGCAAAACAGCTAATATATTCCCTCCCCAGGGAGGTGGTATTTTGGTGACAGGTAAGTTAATATCTTATCTAAAGTAAGCTTTACTTTAGTCTGTGATCTAGACCAAAATCGTAAATTTATGAAATGCTCGGGAACTTCTGGAGGGAGTTGATCTGTGAATGTACATCTTTACATCATCAAGATAATGAGTTCAGGTGAGGGGGAATGAAATAAAACTGACATACCACTGTGCAATTTATAGCCTCTCTAAATTTTGTTCTCTTCCTGATAAGTGCTTCCTTCTGTTCTCTCTGCAGGTCTCCAGGTGGTTTTAAATTCCATTATCAAGGCCATGGTCCCTTTGTTGCATATTGCCCTGCTGGTGCTGTTTGTCATTATTATCTATGCCATCATTGGACTGGAGTTATTCATGGGGAAGATGCATAAGACCTGCTACCATGTGCAAGGGGGACTGATAGGTAAGAGGAACACGTACAAAGATTTTCGGAGGGAGGCTTTTCCTATAAGCCATGGAGCATTTGTGCTGGCACAGGAGATAGGTGGCTATTGCTCACTGCCTGTTTGGGGTTACACAGGGGTGGGTCCTCTGTTTTGCTTCTTGGATATGAATCCCCTGTGATGCAGAGAGACTGCAATTGTGACAGTTTAGCTTCCTCATCTTGAACACTCAGCTGTTGGCCTGTCTGCAAAGGCTACATGCAAAGCTATTGATTCCTGCTAAACAGTCATGGACTTCTTAATGTGGACCTTTGGCACAACAAGCCAACCTGAGTTCTTTAACAAATCTCCCAGAGGCTCAAGCAAGGCTAAAATAGTGATAATTCTGTCGTTAGCAGACTGAGCTACAGATGACATGGCATCACAGAAATTTAAAACTCATATATTTTATTATAAGTCTCATGCACAATTACATCTTTGTTTTAAACCAGTATCATTGTAAAGGAATATATAATTCAAGGCTGTACCTTTTTTTTAATCACAGACCGTGGCTGTGGTTAGAAATGGAGCTAGAAAGAAAACAAAATTATATTAATGAGAAGAAAATTTTTGCATCAAATCCATCAGGAAAGAACTTTCAAATTATTTACAGAAAGAAATATTCCAATTTCAAAGTAGTTCAATTACACTGTCAGTCACTCATCTAACCATCTGCTCTTTTTCATTTGATTTATTGAACTTGAACAGCATCGATTTCTCATGTGGTAGTGGGTGCTAATGCCTAGGACCCAGAGCAGCTCATAACTAAGAAAATATTTTACAGCAGGAAATTGTTTCAGAAGTTCTGTATTTTCTGCTTTTATAATGTTGGCAGATTTCATTTTCTGGAAATGATGCTAGAAGTATAATGAATTGTCACTCTGGTTTACATTTTAAAGTGTGCATATCTTTCTCCATTCTGTCTGGAAATATTTACATTATGGCATCTAATTCTAATATTACTGTTTGTGGCATTCTTTAATGATCAGAATATGATCATAACTTTCGGAAAATTAAATTGTTTACCATATAAGATGTGAAACAAACATAATTACCTGCTCTCCTACACATACATACCTGCATCTGTTAAAAATGTAACCTTAGGATCTGAAATTCATATATTTTTAAAAGAATATTGCAGAAATTTTTGTGCTTATAAAAATGTTTTCCGTGGCATTTTTCATATACCAAAGCATTTAGTTTGGCTTGTTGTATGGGTTCTCAGATCTCTGCAAACATCTGTACAGAATAAGGGGTCGATAATCAAGCAACTGCCTTATAGAGTTTCTGAGTGCCACTGGGCTACTGATAAAATGCCACACAGCTTCTAAACTCCAGAAGAGCAGAGCTCCAGATGCTCTCTGCTCTAATTCAGCAGTGGCCCAGTGCCATATCATCTTGTCTCCAGAGCACTGAAGCCTGTGTGCTGCAGGGGCTCAGCCTCCTTCAACAGAATGGCCATAAGTGCTGCACTTCCCTTCCAAGGTTAACCCAGATGCTGGGTGACTGCGGAATGAACACGCTGCCATTATGGTCACAACGTGCAGCCTAATGAAACATAATAGACTTGGTCTAAGGTTCCCTCTCATGTTGAAAAGCGTGACTTCTTCCTCATAGGAGGGTATGCTTTGAAAAAAAAGTCCATCTCTGTTTTGACTATAAAATTTGACAGCTTCGCTACTTTATTTTTTTTTTTTTTTTCACAAAAAGAAAGTGAAGCTCAACAGCCAGCAGTGGCCCGTGTACTCCTGAGAAATCTGTCAAACTCGCTGCAAAATGCATTTGTTAAAATCAGATATCCTTCACGGCGGGTCAAATGGCAATTCATTCTCTTCATCTCCTTTTTTTCCCCCCTCCCTTCTCTCCTTCAAGATACACCTGCAGAAGACGACCCGTCTCCCTGTGCCCCCCAGTCTGCGCACGGGCGGCAGTGCCAGAACGGCACGGAGTGCAAGGCAGGCTGGGAGGGACCTAAACATGGCATCACGAACTTTGACAATTTTGCTTTTGCCATGCTGACAGTGTTTCAGTGCATCACGATGGAGGGCTGGACAGATGTGCTCTACTGGGTACGTATCCGAAAATGATAAGCTGAAAGTCCTGCTCATGTGCTTACCAGCTATGTGGAAACTTGGGGGCTTTAGCTTTCTTGCTTGCTCTGTATGGTGAAGGCATGGTTGCTAGCATGGAGCTTTAATTAACTCAGCATATTATTAGGTAAAACGGGAGGGTTTATCTGGTGCAATTAAATCAAACATAAATGTTGACCTTCCATTGATATTTTAATTTTGAAAGAGGCAAGTGGCTTATTGATTTGAAGATTTGCAGTGTACCCTTGTTGAGCAGAAAGTCATGTAAAGACCCTCTCTGCAGGAGTGAAATATCTCATACATCTCCAGATTACTGATGTAGAAGTATTTGTGACAGATAACCATGTGCTCTGCCTGTGGCATTTGTGTTACAGAGGCACTACACTGATCAGCTTGTAGGTTTTATAACAAAGGCCTCACAAATTCCAGCACTACTTATGATTATGACTTTTAGCATAGAAGAATTTATTCTAATGCTAGTAACTCTGATACTGGTATCAATCATGGTTACATGTTTAACCAAAATATGATACTATCTTTAGCCTAAATGTAGTCTCATCTTGTCTTGTACCTTAATTCTGGGCATCTCAGTAGCTTTAGTTGGTACCTTTTAATTCCTAATATATTGGGAAATTCGTTACAATACAATTAGACTACAGGAGTTAAAATCATATTTAGCCTTCACTTGTAAACCATATATAAACATGTTTCTGGATTCAGATCCTGCCATCAGCTTTTGCAGCAGCAAGTTGTGGTCCAGGATTGTAATTCTCACACAGCATAGCCCCATCTGTAAAAGGTTAACCCAGGCTCTCAGTAACTTGGAAGACTGGCACATCATGAGATGTGGTTCTCCAAGATGGTAGGATGTGCTACAATGCATGATGCAACTTAACTCAAGAAGACCCAAAGCACACAGAAGGATAATCTGGACTGAGGCAGCTTGCACTGTTAATCAACATCAGCTTCTCTCTTAAACATGAGTCTGAAGCTGTCTTCTACCCAACGGTGATTTAGAGTTTACGAGATTTCCCTTTGAAGATTTAGCTTATCTGCAATAGATGGTCTCTGTGTGGAACAGCTAGAAGATGTCTCTTTATCCTCGTAAGTTTAGATTAGAATTGTGACTCTAGCTTCCTTCTAATGCCTGAGATAAAGGGCAGAGATCAAACCACAAGGGCAGTCTGGGTCTCAGAGCACAAATATTGCCTTTACTTAAAAAGAGGGTATAGATTAATAAAATGATGAAGAAGAACAGAAGTCAGAAAAGGAAGAGAGTGAAACTGCTCCACAGCTCAGCTATGGCTATATATAATATACCTGTCTTCTTATCACACCTAGCTCACATTTCTCCAGCCTGTGTGTGAGTGAGAGAATTTATAGGCAGTACAGGGGAAATAGGAGAGAGTCAAAGGTATCAGAAATAAACATAAAAATAGTTTTGGCTGTGTATACCATTTAGAATTGTGAAACCTGTCCAGAAGCTATCATCAGTTTCTCCAAAGACACGTGCTATGAAAGACCCTTCCAATTCCCACCCTTTTGGGCCCATTTGTCATTTTCATGGCTAGATATAAATCATGCAGAACTCAGTTATCAGTTATCTATTAACAGGAGCCAAAAGCATAAACTCACTGCCAAATGATTTTCTGACGTGACTGTGCTGACAGTCTGATTTTTAGGGTGTCCCTGCACCAACCTGGGTTTTAGATGTTACCTTTTATTTGGTATTCAACTTTTTTAACTGATTTCCTGAGCTGTTCTTTTTTTATTTAGGGACAGTATGGTGAAATTAGACCTGAAATTAATACAGATTGATGTTCATTATTTTTAGGGGCATCCATATAGTTAGCCTATTAGATTATGGCTTTGGTAGAATGCTTGCTTTGGAAACAAAAGAAATAGTTGTTATCATCAGTTCCCAGTTATTCCTGGAAAAGACTACAAAAGATAAGAGTTAGCACTGCAGAAAAAATTTCAGTAATGGAAGAGGAGGAAATTTAGGTTGCAAAGAAGAGAAACATTACCTAACATTTAAAGACTTGAAATACAAAGTTTGAGTAAACACCTGAGCTGGCAGACATACTCAGTTATGGGGCTGTAAGCAATCCTGAGAGTACTATTGTCCCATGGGACTTTTGCCTCTTTGTGCTGTGTTGAAGAACCAGATAGAAGACAAGTCTGATCAGTGCTTGCCATCCAAGCACCAAAGAAGGTATCTGAGATGGGATGTGTATTTCCTGCTGCAGAGGGGTCTGTGCTACTCTGGGGGCAGGTGTTGTTTGGGCACTTACTACAGGGCACACCTACGAGAAAGACTGTCCCTTTAATATTTATATGTAGAAACAGTCTCTAAACATTCACACTGTAATTTCATGTAATTTGCAGACACACCTATTGTGATTTGAAACCTTTGTAGTCCCTGACTTCTGGATAGCAAAGAATAGAGAAGATGAAACATTTCACTTTCTGAAAGTGACAGAAGAATTTTAGTAAGTGAGGTAGGATACAAGTATCTGTCTTAAAGTTAGCGTGAGACACTATTTCCTCAGTGTAGTCTGGCTCATACTTAACTCTCCTCCCCGGCCTTTATCTTTTTGGCCAAGGGAGAGTGGGCTTGACATAGACAACCCATTGGGGGATGCATCTCCACAGGACTGCAGAGATAGGAGGCTCTTCTCAAGTAGATAACTCTGAAAGATTTGGATCCACAGTGAGGTCATGGAAATTTAAATTTGCTTTATAAGACAATAAATCTGCACAGTTAATTTAGAAATCCAGACTTAAAGGTCCTTTCTCTCCAACTACATCCTGAGGTAGAATTTGTTGTCCATTTGACACTGAAAGTACAGATTAAAGAACAGTATAAGAAAATTTTGTCTGGAAGTCAGTTTTGCAGACAAAAAATTTAGGTGACGATTTTCAGAGGTCATTCATTAAACTTAAGGATGTAAACTAATGAATTAATATTTAAAAGTGCTGAGCATTCAAAGTTCAAGCAGACTGTCAAGTTCTTAGCTCCTCTGCAGTTCAGGGTAGATAACCAGGTTTGAATCTGGGGTCCTGCTGGGTTCAATGGCAAAATTCTCATTAATTTCAAAAGGTCAGGATCTCACTTTTTATTTTGCAAAATCTTGATCATGCTGTGGAGATTTTCCACACGCAGTTAGAATACAACACGAGGACTCAGATGCCTAATCAGGTCCTTGGTATCTATTGAGATAGTCTTCCAAGGGCATATATGTGGATGTAGGGAGTTTTCTTTGCTCCCTTCTTAAATCTGAAAAATATGTGCCTGACCTAAAATTCAGCAGAACAACAGATAAAGCTCTGGGCTGAATTACTTGGCTGGAAGTGTTTAAACGATGGAGCAATACCCTTGCTTTGAACTTTTCTATAAGTGCTTTTCAATTATAACTTCTTATTTCCCCAAAAGTAATTTTTGAAGGATACCTAGATCTCTGCATTCCTCTCAGTGGGAATGGAGGGAGCTTAGAACATTTTAGCATGTTGCCCTGAAAAATATAGTGGTCATTTCATGAAACCTATGCCTGTCCTGTGCCGCACTTTGCAAGGTTAAACCTGCATGTTTGAAAGTTAGAAAGCTGTGTGACCTTCCACAAGCCCTGGACTCCTAATCCACTTAATAATTTCAAATTTTTATCTTCAGTTTCCTGCTTCTTTATTCATGCTTCCCTGTGTAGGCTTTTCACCTATATAGTGAAGCCTGTCTCCTCTCCCATGGAGTAGTAGTGTTTCCCATCTTGTGATCCACATCTTCACAAAAAGATAATCAGAGACAGGAAAGCAATAAACTTTTATTCCCTAGAAGGACTTGACATCACTAAGATCAATACACTTCCAATCTCCTCTCTCACTTAGCAGATAAGACTTGTGAGTGGATTGTTTTCTTTTGAAATGTGAAAGAAAAATGCTAGGGAAAACAGTTTGACGCTGCTATCATGTAAGGCAGGATAATTACTTAAAAGGAGCCAAATTTTTATTGTGAAATAACTATATTGGACAGGATGAAAATCCATGCTAAACAACCTTGTTGACTCTTCACTGAAGAATTGATCTTTGTTGAAGGGAGTGTTAAGTGTTTGTAGAAACACATTTCCTATACTGCCTTAGTCTTACCAGGTTTACATATGTCCCAGTCTAAATGCCAGGCAGCTTTGTCTCATGTGCAGTCAGTTCACAGAATCATTTGAGTAGACAGGCACCTCTTATGCCACATTATAATTTTTCATATGCCTTGTAGAAGGATTGAGGTTATTACTCTCAAAGCTCTCCTTATTGTATGATCAGCCAGCATTAGCAGCTTGCTTGGTGCAGGCACCACGGCCCGTTTCTGAAGACCCCTCAGTCTTTGAAACTTCCTGCAGCAGATGCAAATCCAAATGTTACAAATTAAGTCATTTAGTATTTTGTGATCAGTCTCTGCTGCAGTCCCTTATTTTGTATTGTCTTGTTGACTAAGGAGGAAAATTAATTCCTGAGCAGTTTATAACATCCTGTTTAAGTATTTCTAGGCATTTGTCATCTTCCCTTAATCTTTTTCTAATCTGAACAGATTCAGTTCTTTCAACCTTCCCTAATAGGGTTTCTTTTTAATTATTTTTAATCAGTTCGTTATTGTCCTTCAGGGGAAACTTCACTTCTGAATTAAATACAATTCAGACAGTGCCCTGTCTCTAGAAAGGTTTTCATCTTTGTGTGAAATGTGCTCTCTGCAGCTGGAGCCTTGTGACACCGCATGCAAATCTGCCCACTGCAGCCTCAGTTTTACGTGCCTGGTGTCTCCACTCCCCTGCATCTAAGCAGTCATATCTATAAATGAAAAGAGAGCCCAGAGAAATTGCAAAACACAACTGTATGTTGTTGCACTGGGCAGTTCCTACTGCTGGGTAGTGGAGAACCTGCTCCCAGGTTTTTCTGCTTGCCCATTACAGCTTGATTTCTAGGATCGAGTAATTTTACTTGATCTGCTTGAAGATTATTAATAATGAGCAGCCTTGAGCCTGCCATCAATTTAGAATATTGGCTTTGACCCATTTCATTTGGACAGCATTTCAGAATACTTGGTCATGTCTCTGAAAATAACATGCAGTGCCTCCAGGAACAGTTTACCTCAAGGCTCTAACTGTAAACTAAAGACTGTGGTATTATTATAGATGGACTAAGGCCAAGACTGGATGAGATCCAGGGCACTAACCTGTCCCTGGAAGAGATGTCTAGATTGGTGCATAGTAAGTTGACTCACTCAGATTTAACTGAAAAAATCCTTGTTAGGCTTTCCCAGACCATAGGGAAGAAAATGTGTTAGTGGTCTAAAGCAGTGCAGTGGAGCCACTACACTGTAGTGAGAGACTCAGTGGACAGCACAGAGTAGCATATATAGATGCAGTGGGTTAAACAGGCTGTCCCAGAAGATCCTTCCATCTCTGAATCTGTGAGATCGTACTTTCAAGAGTCATTAAATCAGCTTGAAACAGGGGCTTAAAGTCACCCTTACAATTCCCATCATGAAATCAAAATGGAACAAATTGAACAACAGAAGTAATTTACTTTGCTGACAGCACTGACAGATCTTGTGAGCTTTTCTCACCCCTCCTCCCCCAGCCCATCGCAGCCAATGAGGAAGACGTGAGAAATACAGAGATATTGCCACAAAGTGGAAGACATTAAAAGCAGAGCTGCAACCCCCAATTTTCGCCAGCTGTGTTTTTCCTTCTAACCCTTTATTCTTGCAGCACTTAGGCTTGAATTAGTAAGGCTTTCCACAAAAGAGAATGATCTGATTCTAAGAATATATCTGTCTACATGTTTCCATGGCGTTTATTTCCCCACCCACCCCCCACCCCTCCAAGAAAATGCTGGGCTTTTATTGTTGTGGGGTTGAGGTTTTTTAATCATCTTTTTGGCAGGGGTTTGCATGGATGTGAAAAATTTACAAAGAATAAGCACGCAAGTATGAGCAGCCCATCACTGTGACTGCAGAGGTTATTTCATCTCCACTGGCTGTGACAGTGGTGGGCAGGGGGAGAGGGCCCACAGTTCAGAGCTCTGAAGGGCCACAGCATTAATGCACTGAAAAAAAAACAGTAGTAGTTTGCATAAATGCTGACCTAAAGCTGTTTTCCTTTTCCTCACAAACAACTGCACATGCAACTGTCATGGTTGCCTGTCCCACTGCCTTGGAAGTGAGTAAGAGCAGTGACTTACTCATTGGCATCTGCTACAAAAACCTGCTGCTGAACATTTGTTCAAGGCACTTATTGTGTGAAATGAAGTTTTTATGAGCCCTTCAGAACTCTGCTTTGGACTTCTCAGCCCCCTTCCTCTATATGGAAAGAAACTCTCAGTTAAAAATAAGGGGTTTGGCATTGGTTATGGGGAGGTATTAATAGAGACCCTCTGCCCAGTGCTCCTGCGTGGGAAGGACTTCTTTAATAGCCCTGTCTTTCTGTTGCCCTTTCTCTATTCTTTCTTCTTGTGTTCTTCTTTAGACTGTTTCCTAATTGCTACTGTCTAATTACCACAGAGACCTTTTTTTTGACTTTAATCTTTTATCCCAGAGCTATAAAATTAGGGGCTAAGCTACTGGGACACTTCTATTTGACTTAGGATTTTGAGTGCCTCTATTTGTGAGTTCACTGCTTGGGTCCTACTAGCAGTTTTGTCAAGAACTGATGATTGTTGCCTTCTGAAGAAATAGTCTTCAGAGTTGTTAGATATGGACCCATATCCACCAGACAAATTCACAAATGACAGACTTTTGTTCATTGACCTAGATCCTGGGAAAGAAAAAGACAAGGGAATATGCCCAAGGTCAGGACACAAGTTGTGTGTCTAGAACTATTTATAAAATTCATGTTTATTTTGAGTTTAACTTGTTTCAATGTCTTGTTTTCAAGGCAGAGGGCAATACAACTGAACCATCACCAATCTTACTATGAATAGTAAGTCTTTTCTGCTTGCAAAGAGAATTGGTCCATTATTATTGGCTTTATTCATTGATTTTGGTGGGATTTCTGCCTGAGCAGTATTTGAGGGTTCAGTATAATGAGTGGCCATACCATCATAAGTGTAGATTTTTTCTGCACCCCTGGCCTCCTCTAGAACTGTCTCCTTCCAACTCCAATCCTCTGAACTGCACCCAGAGTGGAGACCTGAAAACAATACTGGGCACATCTCCCTAAAGATACAAAATGACCAGAAGTAAAAAATAAAGGCTTTAGGACTCCATCAGAGGAAATCAGAGGAATCAGTCTTCCTATGGAGAAGAACTTGTGGGTTCTGGTGGATGAGAGGCTGGACATGACCTGGCAATGTGCTGCTTGCAGCCCAGAAAGCTGCACCCAAAGCAGTGGGGGCAGCGGGTCAAGGGAGGGGATTCTGCCCCTCTGTTTTTCTCTCATGAGACCCCACCTGCAGTGCTGCCTCCAGCTCTGGGGTCCTGAGCACAGGAAGGACATGGACCTGTTGGAGTGAGTCCAGAGGAAGGGCCATGAAGATGATCAGAGGGCTGGAGCACCTCTCCCATGAGGAAAGGCTGACAGAGTTGGAGTTGTTCAGCCTGGAGAAGAGAAGGTTCTAGGGAGACCTTACAGCACCTTCCAGTATGTACCTAAAGGGAGGCTGCAAGAAAGCTGGAGAGGGAGTTTTTACAAGGGCATGTAGTGGTAGGACAAAGCGTAATGGATTAAAACTGGAAGAGAGCAAATTAGATATAGAATTAGATTAGATATAAGGAAGAAGATTTTTACAAGTAGGGTGGTTAAACAATGGAACAGTTTGCCCAGAGAGGTGGTAGATGCCCCATCCCTGGAAACATTCAAGCTTGGGTTGGATGGGGCTCTGAGCAACCCCATCTTGTTGAAGATTTCACTTCTGAGTGCAGGGGGGTTGGACTACATAGCCTTTAAAGGTCCCTTCAAACCCAAACTGTTCTAGTAGTATTTATTCGAAAACATCCACTCAGTGGATTTTTAAATCATATCTAGAAGAAATGTCAGGACACTGTGCTGATCTTGCCTACATGGTGTTGCTTATAAGACTCATAGGAAAAAGAGAAGGGGCAGTCTTGTCTGTCAATAATGCAGTTGCACCTCAGTCAGGCTCTTTGATAGCAATTTCTCCAGCAAACCTTTAGTGATTGTACAATATCTGTGAGTGGCAAGTGTGCCTATCAGATAAGGTTTATTAGCTGTGTGCTATGAGGTCTAGATATTGCACTTGGTTTTTTTGAGAATTTTGGGTGTGATTTCACAACTGGAAGATGGATTCATCATCTAAAATTTAGATAGGAGTTCTAGGAATATCATAGATTGGGAACTGGCTACAAAGGAATCTGGGATATACTGATCAAGTACAAAAAAAGAATTGACAGTCATGCCTCCACTTATTAAAGAAGGTAGTGATTATCTACAGCTTACAGTACTGCTTTTCATTATCTTTATTTTTAAGGACTTAATTTACTATGTAAATCAATGAGCAGTATGTGCTTGTGTATTCCTGTGCATGCAGCAATCAGCACTGTTCGGATATACTTGTGGTAGAATTTGCTATCAGTCTACCCTAAGATAAATAGAAGGAGTTATACAACAGCAATACAGTAAAATAGGTAGAAAATCCTTTCTGGATAATCAACCATGCAAATGTAAATACAAAATAAGCAGAGACAGGAAGGGGTAGCCCAGAATTCTAAGATGAAATGAAATTTTTAGATTTGGAAACCCACTGTTCTAGGGGATATTTTTATGCTTGAAATGAGCACTTCATTCTTTTGGAGAGAATTTCCAAAGACTTTAAAGGATGAAAAGTTTTTCAAATAACTGAGTAGCAGTAAGAAATGGAATTTCTGCAGTAGCTATAGTGAAAGAATTATCAGCCCTGTGGCTAAATAGCCTTTGGGCTCTTGGATGAGTTTTTCAAAGCCCAACCTTTTCCTTTTAAAGAGAAAAAAAAAGCTCTACACACACATGTGGGAATGTGGCATCTCACATAAAGCTCTATGACTTTTGCCTCTGGAGGCCTGAATTCAAATCCTGATGAAGTCACACAAGTCCAAACAATTTATGGAGGTCACTACATGGCATTTCTCAAAATTGCAAATTCACTCAACAAGCTAACCCAGTCATGTAATATAACATTAGAGAATGGAGGGCCTTAATGGCTCCTCTTACCTGTACAGAGACCTGGCTTTGGCAGAGCACTGCGGGTGGATCTATGATATGAACCTCATCTAAGTAGATCTATTGCTCGGAAACTAAGAAGGCAAAGGTAATATCACTGTTGATGTTGGCTGTCGAGTATGGAAGAGGTAGGGAAAATGGTCTGTCAGTCATCTATATCAACGAGCAAAAATGGATCAAGAGTGAGGTCTTGGCCTACCAGACTCCAGGATGTGTTTGTGGAAAGTTCTGAAGACCTGGTTAGTCTTGGGCTTGTCTTTAAGAGCTCAGCCTGGGTCAGGGAATGGCCTCTTCTTTTCCCAGTGCTCTGTCGGACCCAGTCAGCCTCAGTGCAGACAGAATCATCTGAGCCACCACTGGAAAAAACACAGCTAACTTCTGAGGGAGCAGTTTAGAGGGAGTTATTTACGGCAGTTTCAGCACACTCTAGTATGTCAGTTGCTTTATCATGTGGCAGTAAATGAATTTCAATATTTCACCTTTGGTTAACATCTTCCATGCTAAACTGAACTGAAAGAAATTTAATTTTTTTTCTCTTTTACGTATTAAGCCTGGAGAAAGAGGATGAGGTGAAAAAGCAGGAGTCTTATTGGAGCTCAGAATTTGTCTTTGATGTAAGGAATTCTTGCTGTGTAACTAATGTTTTCAGTGGGAGTTCAGAATCTCTGTATTGCCAAACATGCTGCAGAGGTATGTAGTCCCCTCCAGTTTTCACAGAAAAACAGAGAAGTCCCACAAGAAAGCACAAAGAGCACAGGTGGGATGGGAGGAGGTGTAAATGGTAGATTCCTGATTATTTTTGTTTTTCCTCCACTAGTATGGTTGACTACAGGAATTTCCCAGTGGTAGTTGTACTAATAAAATTTAATATGCTGAGATTTTTGTCAGCAGAATCCTCTTTTCAGATAGCTGATTTGCCATGGTAATCCATGTCCCTTTGGTACACTACCAGTGCTAATAAATGTTGCAACGCTGTGAAAACAAAAGCCAGTAAACACTACTGGGTTTTTTTAAGTCAAGGGAGAACCTAACTTGTTTTTAGTTCTGTTTTGAAAAGCATGAAGTTAAATGCCAGTGGCCTTTGCCATCTGTCAAAATTGTACAGTAAATTTGTGAGAAGGCCCCTTGAAATTACAGATTTAATTAGAACACGAGTAAACACCCCCAATATTTCCCCTCTAGTGGTGAACATGGTGATGCTAAGTTGACAGTTGGACTTGATGATCTTTAGAGGTCTTTTGCAACCTTTATGATTCTATGATTCTCTACCTCTCCAGCAAGCACAGGCTGCTGTGGGATCAGTAAGCATTTTCATCAGAAATAGATTGCAGTGGAAGAGTTCAGCTCAATCACTGTGTGCCACAGACATTTTGACCTACTGGTATTTGAATGCAAGTTTTAATTCTCTTCCCACTCTCAGACAGAGACCTTGTATTTCCCATAATAGCTCATTCTGATAAAGAACAACTGACTGTAAAAAAACAACGTGCACCCAAACCAAAAACAGCTGAAATATGAATATGAACTTTACAAACAAATTAAATAACTTTGTGGAATCCAATGATTATATACTGGGTCCTAAAAACACAGTGGGAGGATCCAGTGACAGCATACAGTATCTGGGGCTAAATAGCTGAAAGTTGGGTCTTTTTCTATGTGTCTCAGACTTTAGACAATCTTTCCCAGCCTCCCTCCCTCCCAATAAAGTGGAGTAACCTTGAAAAAGTGGGGCCGGTATTTAACAAGTGACGAAAATGTGACTCAGTGCTGCTATAAAGAAATAAGCTTGGTAAATTGTACAGGTGGCAATGCCCTTCCTGCAAACTGTATGCAACAAAAAGCAAATACAGTTTGCTTCATGTAACAGCAAAATGGCATTCCTGTATCATTTTAAAGAAGCTCATACGAGCTATTTAATGTGTTTTCTCCTTGCCATCAAGCAGCTGACACGGTTAAAAGGCAGTGCTTATAGATCTCTGCTCTAGCCTTGCTCTTGCACAGGTTGCAGCAGCCTGGTAGGGCTCTCCTGCAGGACTCCCCTGCAGGACTCCTTCATTTACACAGTCTCCCCAGGAAGCTGAAGCCAGCCAAAGTGTATCTTTTGTAGGAATGTTTGCTCTCGTGGCTCTTGAAATTGAGCCCGGCGCTGCTTTAACTTGTCTTCTCTGTGGTGTGGGAAGCTTGGTCAGTTCTGCAGACTTCACCCTCTTGCCAGGGAGATCCGGCAGCATAACAATGAACTATAGCTATACCAAAAGCTTTTAATTAATAAACCAGGAATTACAGTTCACCTGGATCAGAGCAGGTGTATTGGGGTGAGGGCATCTACAGCAGATTCAACACAGTCTTTATCAGGAGGGGTGAAGAGTCAACCTCTGCAGATTCCACCTTCTCAGATCTGTCTGCCCCCTTCCCCTTCTCTCTTCCATTGCTGCAATTTCTTTGATTCTTTCTCAAGGGTTCTCTGTTGCAGATTAATCTTGATGTTTCTGTTGTCCTCATCGAGGCAGTCCTTTCTCTGTTAATGGCTCCATTTAGCTCCTGCAGAGAGTTCTGTACAAATTGCCAATGTTGCTGCCTCAGAGTGGAATTTTAATTTACTCTTTCCATCACTACAGAGCATACAGAACAACTGGGGAACCAAGCTACACATAGGAGTCCTGTTATTCTTCCTACTGCCCACGTATGATGAATCTTGCCTACATTATTCATTTTTATCCAACGTTGACTGTATAGCAGAATAACATGTCCGGAGCAATCTCTGACCAGGTTGATGATCCCTGTGCTCTTGGCTTCACCCATCTTTGTCTTGCCTTTCTTATGAAGACACTGAAAAGAAGGTTATAGATGTCTATATGTACCTAGAGAATGCACACACAAAATTTGTAAAATTCCATAATTGAGGTAATACAATAAGTAGAAACTTAAAAATAAGAACTTGGAAAAAACCAACTAAGCTTAAAATTTCCTTTTTCCTTCAGTACTTCAAAATAAAAGGAATCTGATTGTCAAAACAAATAATTTTTGACAGGAGCAACTGATCAAGTGCTGCTCGCTCCTTTGACTGGCAGTTCAGGCTAAAGTTGGGTTGAACTCTCTTGTCTCTCCCTTGCTTCCATCTGATAGTGCCAGCTACAAAATATTTGGAACAGTTGTAAGGAGTGACTTTGGTTTAGAATCCCTTTAAGACTATTAGAGTGTTGTTGCTTAGAAAGAAATTCTACCCAGAGTAAGAGCAAAGGCTTCTGAAGTCCATTTATTTTGTTTTAAGCCATTCAGAAAGCAATTTTTAAGTCCATACAAGTAAATCTAACTTATTTTAGGTTTTGTATTTTTGCTTATTACAAAGTTTGGAGATTTTTTTTTTATTTTATTTTTGGTACCCCCATCCCTTTGCCTTGAATCAGCTCTGAGACTTTAAGTTCCCACTCCTTATCACTGTCTTAATGACTCGGGAGGTCTGAAAGAATATTCCAGGTCGACAAGAGGATAATACTTTTCACAATGCACTAGAATTTATAGACAGAAAAGCTTTAGTGTTTTCATCATTTTTTTTAGTCGCTATGTACATTAAATTTATACTTTTTTGCAGGGAATTTCAGAAAATGAACTCCTTATGCGTTTTTTCCAGTCCTGTGCCCTAGCTTATTCAAGCAAAGCACTTATGCATATCAGTTCATTTCCACTGGTAACAATAATATTGACCATTGGCTTCAGTGGAATTATTCATGTGCCCTAAATTATGCATATACATGAGTACTGGATTAAAAACCAACCAAGCAAAGACAACTAATTAGATTTTAAGTAATGAAGGATCTGCAAGTTGGAATCTGCATCCTTAGTGTAATAATACACTGTCTAAATCCAGCTTTAAGGATATATGTTGAGTAATAGGAAATATGATCTTTTTCTTGCTCCCTTTGTGAATGGTGAATTCAAATACTCTGCGTATACTTACTTGAGGTCTATGTGGAGAGCAACCAGGAATTTATCAAGTAAAAGCATGTTTTTTTCATGTCTTCATTGACATGATATGCAGCACCTCACACCATTCAGGCTCCAAACAAATCAGCAGATTCAGGTTATTCAGGATTTTAATGCTAAAGAACCAACCTCATGGTTTGCCCCATAGGTTGGAAAAAGTGTTTATCAAGCCTAACATACACAGAAAGTCAATTTTAGTACTGTGTCCCTCCTTACTGTACCTTTATTTCCGTGTTAGCTCATTGAAATCTTCCTGGGGCTTCTTTTGAGAATTTGTTGTTTTGTGAAAAAGTTAGAAATTGTGAATAATAATGAGTAATTTCCTTGTTAAAAGCGATATTAGATATGGGGGAGCTTCCCATAAATTTAAAAATGCATAATTAATATATTTATCACAAGTATTACATGGTGAAAAAAAGTACTATAACATAAGCAGTGTACTGTTTAGAGATCAGAGAAAAACACCATGCGCAGGATTCATTACCAGAGCTAACAAACTAAATTTTTGCATATTTAGGGGTTGGTTTATTCGTGTCACAGTTGTATTACGGACCTACAAGTTGTTTAAGAGCATGACTGCTAAAGAGAGAGTTGTCAGATGTCTTAGATCTCTAAAGAGAGGTTGAGAGAAAGATTGGAGTCACACTTTCTCATTAAAAGTCCTCTGCCTGCTCTGACTACTACCAAGAGTTTTCCAAGCAAAGACTCAAAGTACTGCAAAGACAAGGGTTCTTAAGCTCAAAGAAGCTTTGCATTGAGAAGTTAACCAGAAGAGAATGTTTCATTGAACAAAATAGTTTCCTTTTTGTTTGCAGAGCAGCCTCAAAAAGCTGCTGTTCCCAGTTACAGTTGTTGGTTGGGTGTTCTTAGGATAGGCCAGCAACATCCTTTTTCTCAGTTGGGATGAATATTTTGCTCCTCAGCTATTTCTGCTGCTGTATTGTGTCTAGCATGAGGAAAGGTAGATCTTTCAAAGTTTTGCTTCTTCACTGGACAAATGTATACAGACACTTTCTAGGAAATTCACCCCACCTTAGTTACTTCTGAAGTAATAATGAAGAATTAATACATGGGTTTATGAGATCCTTTTTTGTTCCCTGACTGTATGAATGCCAAGCATTTGAGCTAGTGAAGTTTCAGAAACAAAGCAAAACTTTAACTATCATGAAGGCTCTGCGAAGATATAATGGAAGCCAAAGAAAGAGTGTAAGAGTAGAAGTACTCTAGGCCACATAACCCTTGCCTGAGATGTAGGATTTACCTACATCTATAAAGTAGACATTTTTTTCTTTAATATTGTCAACTCAGCTGTAGCTGTGAAGGGTAAAGTTCAGTCCTCCGTTGATTTTTGGTTGGTTTTCTACCCAAGTTCTGATTAAAGGGTGTAGGGGAAAACGTTTTCCCATTGCAGTGCAAAACAGCGCATCATCTTATAAAAAGTGTTTCTAGTGTTGTTCAAGCAGAGTTTAAAGTTGTAGCTCCGTGAGCATATGTGTGAATGAAGTGCATTCACCCAAATATTCCTGGGAAGAGAAAAAAAGAGAGGGTGAAAAAGGAAAATTTATGCTTTAATTCAAACCTCTTTGCTTTGTAATTGATCAATGATAAATATCTAAATCTCACGCTGGTACCTTTATGACCCTTTATGCATCATGTGAGCTATGCCTACCAGTAGCCTATCACGTGATCTTTGATCACTTCTATACATCCTTAAAATTATGAAGGTGCTTAAGTACTGTTCCTGAAAAACGTACTTTTTGAAATAAAGACTTCAAGCAGGAGAATTCATTCAGTGACAGTTGTTATCTCTTTTCTCAGCTGTTCTCCTGCTCCTAATGTTCTCCAGTTTTAGATTGTTACAAGAAATCCTTGGTTTCAACTACAGATCTTGCTACTGGCCATGATCATTACTTTTGGCTAGATCATTTCCTGAGGCAGTGAATTCCACAGATAGGCTACATAAAATAGCACTTCTACACAAAATTTCCGAAGTTACTGCCCTTTAATTTTATTGAATACTCTGGTCTTCTTGATGAGCGTTACTCTGTGAAAGGTTATACACTTCATTACAGAATACTACACTTCATTATAGAATACTTGTAGCACTTGCATTTAAAAAAGGTTATGATAAAACTCTATAGTAATTAGAAATCAATTAGCAATTTTTTCAAGAAATAGAAGCCTAACCCAGGTGTCCTAACAAACTCACTTTCTGTTGAGCTGCAGCTCTCCAGTGCTGTGCACTGAACAAGACAGATTTAATTTTTTTGTTCAGCTTGCTATTTTCCTATGACAGCTGCCCTGCTATGATGGATTACACTTTTCCTGTAACTCGCCGTTATTTTTGAAAGACATTTGCCACAAAGTGTCAGGGTGTGAGCGTGTGTCTTGTAAAGTCAGCAGAATTGAGTGAATTGTGTCTGCCCCTCCCATTAAGTGACTGAAAGCCCTCCACTATGTGCTTGGTCATGCTCAGCCACTATGTTAATAGGTAATATGCCTCTGACACTGTCTTTGAACTATGATGCCTGTGTAAGGAATGAGATACTTGCAAAATGTGCCAGACTATTATCCCTGGGAAAGAAAAAAACCCACTATGCATATCTCCTGTGGCCTTACCAATGTGTCTTCTCCTGTGTCTTCTGAAGAACTAGAAGACAGATTTTTATTCCTTGGCCCCCACTGAAACTGCTGGTAGTAATTGTGATCAGCAAACTACAGAATTAAACATCCTACTGTTATTTCTAAGCAATTACCTGTATCACTGGGAGAAAAGCCTTTGTTGAAATGCTATAGGCATGATAGCAATTAGGGATGACTGGTGAAGAAAGAGCTCTTCTGCAGTACACAAGGTCCAACAGACCTCAAATATGCTTAAATATCCCGTCATCATGATGCTGAGTGATTTCTTTGACAGTGCCCAGTGAGGCAAGGTAGTATTCCACTTTGCAGATTGGAAAGCTGAAGCACAGTGAGCCAAATGATGCCCCCCACAGCGCTGGAGAGGGTATGCAGCAAGTCACGTGAAGGAATCTAAGATCTTTATCCCTGAGGTCTCTGAGAGATGATGCATTAATGCTCCGAAATGTGTCACTGTTGAGAGTAGTGACACGTGAGTGTTGAGATGTGAGCTATGAAAGATCAGGCAGTTTGACTCAGAAAGCAGAATTATTTCTATAAATGACGATCTTCAGATTCCCACTGATCCTGTGCTTCCAGCTGACGTAAAAATTGTTCAATACATGCTTAAGTTGGCATCAGGATGCAATCACATTGACTACTGGAGCTGGAGTATTATCATTTAGACCTATCCTGGCTGATAGTCTTTGTTCAGAACTGTGATTTTAGAAGATGATCCACCTTTTTTGTTGAGATTCATAGGGTTAGTAGTAAACACTCTGGGAGAAGTGGTGCGCTCAGTGACCAGAAAACTGAATTGTGCATCAGGAGTTGTCCGTCCTGGAAAGGTAACCTTATAACTGAACCATTTCCTGTTCACTGTAGGCGACAGTACAAAATCTATTCTGCACACCTCATTTTCTGCACTCCGTAGTGTGCAAATGGTAACACCCCTGGTCTTGTTGTGACCCTTTGCATCTTCTCCACTTTACCAGCATAATGAGGAGAAATCAGCTCTATCACCCAAGTTAGGCTTGCAGTGAAGGGCTACAGCTGTAATCAGCAGGACATGTGCATGCAAACATGCAGGATTAATAGCTGCAGATTTGCAGAATGGTGGTGAGTTTCCAGGAAACAGTTTCACTCAAACACAGGTGCAAGGCTCTTCCTGAACAATGCTGCCATGCAGTTATCACTGAGGACAGTCCATCCTGGACTTCTAGGATACTTCTGTTTTGGAGGAAGCATTTTCAGATATTTGGAAGAATACAGTCTTAGCCAGGAATTTAATGTTTCTTAAATGTTGGTACTTAGCTGTTGCTGTTTTAAATAAGTCTATTACTTTTCTCCCCCCCCCAACTTTCACTTTCTCCAAACAACCTATTTCTCTACACTTCTCCTGCAGATGTTTTCCAGGAGCAAGTAGCAAGTTCACAGTGTACTGTTTCCTTATTACAGGGAGGTGTTAACATAATTTACCAAACACCTAATGTTATATCAATATATAACATATATTCCTGTCACCCATGGGTCAGTCCCACAATGTATGGAATAGTCTTGCCTGCTACTAAAGAAAATGAGACAAGAAAGCACCAAACATAGGCAAGTCCAGCAACAGAGAGAAGGACTCAGCTGTTTGCCAAATACTGATGGTTTCTCTATGCTTGAGAAGCTATTGCTGTCTCTGCCCCTCAGCTTCTCTCTTACGTATATCACTGTGCAATAAAAAGGAGATGAAAAGCTGACTTCCGAAATTTTCAGTCTGAGAAGTCCCAAATGCTCTGCTGTACCAGAATGCAGGTCTGTTTTTCAGCACTCATTTGTGCTGATGCAAGCTGGTACGATCATTATGCAATTGTGCAGGCATTGGGAATAGCCAGGGTACACTATATTCTAGGTATATTCTTTACCAGGCCATGGTGGAAGCTTCTTGCCATCTGGAAATCTCTTTGTGCCAGGGGAGCTTTGTTCTTCTCTGAGTACCCTGATATGCACCTCAGCTCTGTGCCTGGCACCCTGGCCTTTGCTGTTTAGGATTCACTTGTACCACAGCTTTGAGAAGTTCTACTTTTCGAGCTGACTTTCCCACATGACAAAAAAAATCACAAACTGTTGATAGATAAATACCATACAGCTCAGGCTTTTTTATCACCATCTATCATAATTAGAGGGATGTCAAGTCGTCAGTGTGCCCACAGTGGTAAATTCTTATGGCAGTTTTTCAAAGTCATCCATACTCATTGTTTGTGCGGATCATTTTATATAGATAGTGATGTTCTTTGTAGAAGAGAGAGGCTGTTAAGTCTCATTTCTTTACTTAATTCCAGCTTGGGCAGTTACATTTTGCCTGCCTGATTTCCCCACTGGGATCTCAGGTGAATATTTCCTTCCATCTTTATACACCCATGCTTTGTTCTCATTAAAGCACTGATGTGTAGCATACACCAGAGGTGTCTATTTTTTGGTTGTGGGGGATGAAATGTGGCTTGCAAACACAAAGAATAATTAGTATGATTTATAAACTAACTGAAAAATTCTACAAAACTATAAAAGAGAAGCTGTTTAATATGGTTAGGGGGTGTTAGAGGTTCAGGTACTCTCTTTTGACTACCAAATGTATTCATCCTGTGAGGAAGGAGCTGGTGAACTGTTTTCACAGAGGGAGATTTCAAGCTTATTTTTTAATGAGTCTACTTCAGTTCAGTCACAGCTGAAGGAGCCTTGAGATGGAGTTCTGGATCGGCCCATTGACTGTGGACTATTGGCTGACAAGGACTTTAGTGATTCTGCTTTGGAAGAAAAATGGATAATGGACTTCCATCCACAAAGAACTGATTATATTAGTGTTCTCTCCTGCCTTCTCTTACTGAAGGTTTGAAATACTTTTTCTGAGCTGTTACAAACCTTGAGTCAGACCCCCTCTCCTGAAGTGTGTCTCAGTGCCCATGTATGGAAGAATATTTTTTCTGCGATCCCAGCAAACATGTAGGTTGCAAAGGAAAAAGCATTTTCCTGGAAAGAGAAGACAACATACAATAAAATTTTCAAAAGAGTGGAAAACAAAGGAACGTAGGTTGGTTTACGCCTTTAGGTACTTTCAAGTCTGCAACTTATGTTCACAAATCAATTTAGTGCTCCTGAAAATGTTAACCACCATCTGTTTCTTTAATGATGCTACGTCTGGCTCTGAAGATAAGTGTTTATGAACAGTAAAGAAGAGACTCTGGTATTTTTGATACCATCATGAAAGTGAGACTCTATTCAGGTATCCAGCAAATTTCCAACATTTTGAACTTTGAAGGAGACTTCAAGATAAAATAGTGTTTATGTACTAGATGCTTTTAGAATATATACAAGATCTTATTATGTGCTGGAGTTAAACCACACATAATAGAGGTTCTGGTCCTAAAACAATAGTCTGCTTACTCTGTTTGCAGATGCTTGTAATAGTGTGAGATCATTCAGTTTGCAGTCTCCAATTCTCTTACTATTCAGTTGCGTAGGAATCACGTTTTGATAAGTGATTCATCCTTCAAGCAGAGAAAGGAAGTTTGTGAGGAAGATTTAGAAAACACTTGACCAACTCAGGACATGTTGGGCCTTGAAATGACCTTCCTCAAAAGTACGAAGCTACTGCCCTCACTGTGGTAAACTGGGAAAACTACTAGAGCATTGCCAGGGAAAGATCGGTATTTGGCCACAGTTCCCACATGCTCCTCTCTGAGGTACCTGTACTTGTGCTACACATGGGAAGAGAACATGATCTGGCAACACACTGGGGCAACACTTAGCAAAAACCAGCAATATTTTCACTGGCAGCAGAGGGTCGTGTGTGTGTGCAGTGAGTAGAAGTTCAGAAGTCATGGGTGGACTCTTTGTGGTGCTGTAACTAAACTCCAAAAAGTAACAATCCACAGCTTTGAGCATCTAAAGAAGTACCAGTAGGTACATGGTTGTATCTTAGCCTGTATTAATCACTGACTGTAAGGAAACAGATCAAAAGAACAATCAAAGGAGTGGTCACATAAGAAAGAACATATAGAAACACTTGCTATGATTATGTGTAAACCAACCACAGGCTCTGTTTACAAACCTTTCCATCTGTTCCTTTGCCTAATCATTTCTGCTTTCCCTCTCTGTCTTCTAACTTTCCTTCGTCTTTCCAGATGCAGGACGCTATGGGCTATGAGTTACCATGGGTGTATTTTGTCAGTCTGGTCATCTTTGGATCCTTTTTCGTTCTAAATCTGGTTCTTGGTGTGTTGAGCGGGTAAGCTGACAGTTTTGGTGTCCTTTTTCCAATGCTACAGGGCAAGACTCCATAATAAGGGTTCTTCCCTGTCACCAGGATACTTTCAGAGGGATTAAAAATGTGAATTCAAGGAAGCTTCACATCAGCTCTGAAATGCTTTGACAAAACGTTCAAATATTGTAAATAACAATACAGGTAACAAAAGCGGTGTTATTCTCTGACAAAGAAATTCAGCCTCAGGGCAGTCAAAATCACTAATGTCAACCTGTCATAAATTTTCAGAAAACTGGCTATTGAAAAATCTTACTGCTGGTGACTTGGGATCTCTTTGGCTGGAGCCTTGCAGTGCTCAGAATCTGAGCTTGTCTCACTAATTATCATTCCACTCTTCCAGGTCAATGATGCCATAGGAAGGGACTGGCCCTGGATCTATTTTGTTACACTAATCATCATAGGGTCATTTTTTGTACTTAACTTGGTTCTCGGTGTACTTAGCGGGTAAGCAGTACCAGGAAAATGTTTTATTATTGTTTATTTTTTGAAATTTGTATTTCTATTCCTACTCTCTGGTTACCAAAACAACAGTCAGTGGCGGGTTGATCTCAAGAACCTTAAGAGAAGGCCTATGCTATTGCTGTGCCAATAGCAAAATATGGCATTCCTAATACAGAGTGAGTCTTTTGAGTAAATCCAAGGCATATAAGACAATTCTTTGCCTGTAACATGTTCCTCTACCTGTACTCTGTGGGATGAGGACAGCACCATACTCTCCTGTGGGCAAAGCAATCCATTTGCCATAGAAGAAAGGGATTATAGTAAAATTTCTGGAAGAGTCGGTAGGATTGAAGGAAGAATGAGAGCATGAGACAAATCCCTTCACATCCGTAGGATGAGACTCCTGCCAAATTATGTCTTCTCACAGGAGAAATTTTCACATTGCTGAATATATCTAACACACAGCCTAGCAGGAGACTGTTTTCCCTGGAGAGAGTCTTGGGCACGTTTCTTCTTCAGTAAGCCCATCTTCTCTATTGTGCAGATTACAAGCCTGGCATTATGCAGAGAGAAAAGATCATTTCCCTCTGACCTTTTCTAAGGATGAACAGAGAAGCAAGAGAAGTCCTTCTTGTGTTTAAGCATTCTTAAGACATGCAGACATTTATCTGTATTTCAGTTCTGCAGTATAACCCTGGCTGCAAAACATCATTTTAGTAGCTTTGATTAAAAACAGTGGATATTGTCCCCAGTTGTGAAAAAACTTTACTGCCCTGGGGAGCCACATAATTAGAGGAATCAAGCCAGCAAACATTCCTCACAAGATTCTAAAAAAAAGATCTCCTAGGATCAGGCTTCTAATTCCATATTTGGGCATGACTGGGTGATTACAGCCATTCTATGTACATGGATAAATATGGTATGAGGACTTCAATGTATCCTCTTTTTCTTTGTTTCTAACTTATTACCTCTTTGATGAGCTCTAAATGAATTTGCTCAGGGCCTGTACCTGTCACCTGAGTGGGCAGCCCTGAAGTCCCCTGTCTTGTGGTCATAAGAGAGGGAAAATTATCTCTGAGCAGGAGAGAGGACTTGATGCCTCATAGAAATTATGTCCTCACTACTTGGGCCAACAACACAGGAAGAGCAGTAGAGGGACCAGAGAAAAAGATCCACCACTGGCCATCAGGAAAAGAGACAATTAATAAAAGTTCTTCAGGAGGTATTATTACAATCTTCATTACTCCATTGGAGGAGATGTGCTGCTAAGACAGCTGCTGCAAAAAGAAGGGTTTCCAAGCAGTAATGGGAGTGGGGAAAAAAATCCCCAGTAATGAAGTGTCAGGCAATAGTCTGTGTTTGGATATCTGGAGAGTGATACTCTGGGTACAGTTTTAAATCAGGTGCTCCTCGTTTCTCCAGGTGGATACTCTGATCAGCAGGTAAGGATATCAGCAGTAGTGGAGGAGGATGACCAGCTGACAGAGGGGAAGTGATCTGTTCTATCAGAGGTGCACTCAAGGACCATATAGGACAGTTGTTAAAGATTATGTGGTATCTGATTGGATAAACAGTGCCTGTGAGCCCAGCCATGAGGAGTGCATACTATTGAAGCACTGCTGATTCAATTTACCTATACTTGGATTTTTATCTGTATATAATTAAAAATTTAATTCCCTCTCACTTTTATTGTCAACTCAAGAAAGTGTTTTGGGGCCTAAATCTTTTGCCTCCTGACATATTGCAGCTAGAACACCACAGTTAGTGCTAAGAGATAGAAACAGTCTGTAGAGGGAACTGAAATCGAAGATGAAGTTCACCTTGTTTAAGCTATGAGTCACTCTCTCTGGCTGTCTTCACAGTGTTATGACAGCTGCACTGTTTCTGCAAAAATTTCCCCAACTGGAGAAAAGTAAAAAGCAACTTAAGAATTTGCAACCATGAAAAAACACAGAAATTATGGGAGAAATGTTCCAAATTTTCTTTGGGCTAAATAAGCAGTTCTTAAACAATTAACTTTCTAAAGCAGTTCTAAATTCTGCTGAGTTACAAAGTGTCTTCACTTTGCGGATTCAGCTTTTTTTTTTTTTACTTAGAGTATTGCTATTAGTCTGATCTATGTAGATGATCCACCTGTCTGTTCTACGTAGATACAAAGCAGCATTCCTGGTTATCTTTCAATATGCATTCTGAGCATCTCTGATTTCTTCCCATTTATCTATTTCAGGAACTTGAGCAAGAATGTTGTGTAGGTAGACTTTGTCCATGACAGATTAGCTTAGGGGTTTTTTTAATCATTTCTGAATACATAGTGTAATTAATTGTACTCACAAAGACATCTTGATTGCACCTGAAAAATCAAATGCTGAGTTCTGCTCTGCCTAAAGAGCTCATCTGTAATTTGTTTTTACTCAGGTATGTCAACCATTCATGGTCCTTCTGGTGAATTTACTAGTCTCATGCTAAGCTGAATAGCATGTCAGAGTATTTATATATAGAGTTGTAATCTCTTCCTGCCTTGACTGAGCACAATATAAAATTCATGTATTCCAAAGGAAATATCCAGTCAGCAGATCACACAGTAGACCTCCACAAGCCCAGGCAAAACAATTCCACATCATTGCTGTGAGCAGTGATTAGAATTTGCTTGAGATCAGAGATGTTCACATCTATGTTACCTGTTTCAGTTAATTAGCGAAGAAAAAAAATTGCAGCGTGGGTTCAACCTTCAGACATGCACGCTGAAACATATAGATTCACATTTCCTTTATATTTTGCTTAACAGTGAACCAAATCCCAGGACACAGGCCAAACAAGCAGTTGCCTAAGGCAGATGGAGGGCAGGAGAAACAGCCATTTTCTCTGCTTTGACAGGATCCTGCAAAACCCAGTTGGCTGCTTGTGATGCTTTTACTGCCGAGAAAGAGGTCAGAGTGGATGGGAGGCTGCCTATGGTTGTAACTCCTCCCTGAGCAGTTTTTGTGACCTTTCAGGATCTTTTTTCTAGTCTTCTATCCCCTCTTCCAATTCTTCCCATTCCTTGGTGTACTTCTTAGGGTGGATGAAATTTGAAGCCTTGTGCTCCACTTTTAGTAGTAAGCAAGAGCTTTGAACTGCTAGAATTCTGCTGGTTTTCTCACTTTCCATTTCCTCTACATGTGAGAAGTCATCTTGAGATCAGATATAGACAAGAATTACCTATATTCCATCATCAGGGTGGCAAAGAGAAGTTTTCTTCTGATACAGCACAGGATGCAGACCTGGGTGTTTATATTTATGATTTTGACCCACTGTAGCCTCAAAGACAGAAAACATCTCTCCAGAACACTCTGCTATTTCGTATTCCCATTGGCAGACAAATCTTATAATTTTCTGTGAGAAGTAAAAGAAAGTGAAGGAAACTGAATTCTCATAAAAACAGATTCACCAACTCTTATACTGATGTTCTTGGGCTCACTGAAAATGGACAGGTTGCTTGATAGTTCTGCAAGCTGTTGTTAACCTTATCCTGACACGACAGTGCAGTCTTTTTGGAGTAGACCACCTCCAGGCTCAAGATGGCACTTCCATCAGAAAGCTCATTTGGTCCTTGGCCTCCCTGCTGAAACTGCAAACACTGACCCTTTATTGCGAGCTGCCATGGTGGCAGAAGAAATGTGCCCACCTGCCTGCAATAGGCACCGGACTGAGGTCACCAGCTCATTCCACGTGGGATGGTAAATGATCATTCGTAGTAATTCTCGATGGTGAACTACATTTGCCCAAGTACAGGATGACATTCCACATGGGAGGTGATTTGAATTGCAGTAGCAATTTCCTGAGCCGCCTGTTCCCAGCGGTCTAATGTTAGTAGAGCACAGAAATTAAGACAATTTAAATAGGTTGTCTTCTTTGGAGAGTTGTCTGAGATGTGCAGTGTCATATGCTGTACAAAGGAAGGAGACATGCAATTGCAGGTTGTCTAGACGAGGCAATCACAGTATTTCCCACTGTGCTATAGAACTCTAGGTAAAATTCACTCCTCTGCTGATGGTCAGTGTAAAGATATCCTGTTAAAATCTCACATTGCTTCAGTTTGCTCTCCCCCACAGCCCTGTTGAGGGAGACAGTAAGTGTGGACTGAAAAGGCCTAAATAGACATGCAGCTTAGAAACACTGAACATAAATGATCCACTTCAGTGCACAGTAGGAATTTCACTTCTATAAGCTGGGCTGTTTTGTAATTTTTGCCACTTTGGTTTCTAAAACAACCCCTTTCAGTTTATATCCATACAAATATAAATAGTTCTCACCTGGAGTTCAGGGCTCAGTCCGTTTAAAAATTGGCCCCATTTGTTTTAGATTCTAAAATAACAGTTTAGGAGCTAACAGTTGAAATCTGATTTATCAAATGGGCTTAATAATACATAGATTCATTCAGTGATTTTTTTTTCAGAGTTAATTCATTATTTTGGATAAGGTGTTGTATCAGACCCAGTGAAAAGGTGTTATTGAAGCAGAAAATATAACTACTATTGATTGATTTTTTTGAAAATTCTTTGTACAGTTTTTATTGTTATTGTTCGGGGCTTGTTTATTTGTTTTACATCATAAATAGCAAAATATCACTCCCAGTATGAGAAAATTTCATTTTTCATTTTTTCCATGCCTTGAGGCTGAGTTTGGAGCCAGGGTTGACTGTGATCTACCTTCAGGCCAGAGACGCCAGTGTTTCTCTTACTTACTTCCACTTTCCTTGTCACAGTCCCAGAGGAGGGGCTAAACCCTCAGCAATGTGACCAAGGCACGTGCTTTGGCTTGAAATTCAGGGATCATCCTACTTTGATTCTGCTGCAGTGCTGGTTTTTGCACAGCTCATTTTATTGAAAGCCTGATCCCAAACCTGTTGAAGTCCATGGAAACCTTTCAGTGAGATTTGGACCAGACAGGAGGAAATGACTTCACCATCACTGTTAGAAACCAACCTCCATCTCAGTTACCTAAGGAGCAGTCAGTCACATGGCATTCATTAACATTTTGGGTAGGATTTTCATAATCCTAATATTATGCCACCAATATTAGTGTTAGGTTTCCTATTTATTTTTGCAGAAGCAAACTTAAGACAAATCCTAGGTGGAGTAGGATTTTTTAAAATCCACTCGTTGACATTCATTAGCAACAGTAATGGAGAATGAATTGGAGAGAATGACTTTACCATTACAGAATGAACTGTGTTATCTGCTGTGTGTGTCTTATGTAGTGATCTGCTTCAGCAGATATAAGACTTAATGCTTAGGTACTCTTGGTCCAGCAATTTTCACAATCATTAAGCTTACTTTTTGAAATACAAGTGCTAAAACCTGGTTTAGAACCACATGGGAGTCTCTAAATAGAGGTAGGTCAGCATTTCTTGAAAAAAAAATCTTGCTGTATAGGTGTCTCTGAAAGAGGGGAAGACAGAACCACAGCCAAAAAGAAGGCAAAGCATTCAGAATCATAACTAAGCAACATGAAATTCTTGTTCTTAAGCCTTCTGTTTTCAGTCTATATTCCCAATAGGGTTCTTTCATAAAACTGTCATCAAATGTCTACCCTTTTCACTTTCTGGCAGAATCTATTAGTTTTTTCCTACCCATAATTTATCATGTTTGTTCACCCAACTTGTATTTGAAAAATACATTTCATGTCAGATAACAGGCTTGAATACTGAAAGTCTGCAGTAAAACTTTGAGGTCTGAGTTTTTAAATATATTTTCCAGTACCGTGGGTAAAATTGACCATAATTAAATATGTACAAAATTGTGAGTACCATTAATTACACTTAAACCAATTTAGTTGCAATATATAATCTTAAAGACAGATTGAAACCTGGCTAAAAATTAGAGCCACCATCTCACTCTCCAGATGTCAGATTATTGTCAAACAGTTCATCGTTAACCATTATTCATATAGATATTTGTGGATAACTGCTAGAGAATATCAAGTGGTAAAGAATATTAGAAAGTTAATGGCGTTGTACAGAAAATTGCACAGAAATGTTACATATGTGTTTTATTTGAATAGTCAGTCAAATGTTGAGAATTAAAGGATTAAAAACAGGTATAAATCTTTTCCTGAGTATTGGTAGAAATGTGGACACTCCAGCTGTTTTACGTGTGTATCTAGAAGGGATGGTCCATTCATGTGTCTGTCTTGAAAGAGTAGAGAAAGCTGGGTGTGCTACACAGGCTGAGGAGACTTTCTAGTGGAAATCAATCTAACCCATTGTTTTTCCATGTCTTCCTTCCCTCCACCCATGTCCCGTCCCTCCCTCCCTCTTGCTAGGGAGTTTTCCAAAGAAAGAGAGAAGGCTAAGGCTCGAGGCGATTTCCAGAAGTTACGGGAAAAACAACAGCTAGAGGAGGATTTGAAGGGATACTTAGACTGGATAACTCAAGCAGAAGATATTGATCCAGAAAATGAAGATGAAGGCATGGATGAGGAGAAGCCTCGAAACAGTAAGCAACTTTCTTCTCTCTCTTTCTCATTCTCTCTTTCTCTCTCTCTCTCTCTCTCTCTGCTTTTAGCAAGAGAGCCTGTGCCCACCTGCTGTAGTGCTGAGATGGCTTAAAAGGAAGAAAAAGTTCTTCCTGAGACATGCACTGTGCTTATACATGATTCCAGTTTAATGCCTGGATGAAACCGTGGGAAGTAGAAATATGTGTGCAATAATTGATATTCTGCAGATCCTTGGTGTTTTGCCTGTGATATTGACATAAGATCCTGATATTAAACAGAAAAAATAGGTCAATACTTGTTTTTCCTCTACTGAGAAAAGTTTTAAAACATACGTGTGTTTCCTATTCATTTATTTAATTGCAGTTCAGTGTTACAGGCTGTTTACAAATGGCTGGTTCTTAGAAAGCAAAGGTTTCTTTGGCAAAACAGTGCTACAGTGTGGGAGAAGGGCCTAATCAACCCTGTTGTACATTAAATGGGCCATCTGTAACTCCGTTGAAATCAGTGGATTTGTGTTTCCTTTTTCTAGGCTGTATTTAAGGTCTCAGACATTTCCTGTGAGGGTGTTATTCTTCTGTTCTGGAGTTGACAAGATGTTTGTATGAAGTGAAAATTCACCAACAATCTCTTCTTATTAGGAATCCTGAAGACAGAAGGGCTTGGAGAAAGCAGTGCTTTCTTCATTGAATTACCTTTATTGAATCTTCTCCTTCCACATTCTCTTTTACCAGTACAGGCTCCATAACACTTCAGAAACAATTAGCAGTTATCATTGCTGGTTGTGCACTTGAGGACATGTCAGACTTGGAACCTTTACACAGTTAGTGGACACTGGCTCTAGTCTTAGCTTTCATTGCAGGAATGTGCATTTTCTTAGTTTGATTTTGGAAGAGAAGACATGAAACACTTCCCTGGAGATCATCCTTCCTACCAAACAACCAAAATCCATGGGATGATCCAATCAGAAACATATATGCTAGTAATAAGAAGATTGGACATGGGAAATTGTGCTTTTCTTGCTTTAGCAAGATTTTTATCAGATGTTAATAACCTTTTGGGAAATTAGCACTATCACTACCAGAACACTTGAGTTCTTTTAAAAAAAAAAAAAGTGAGGTCATTGATATCAGGTTATACCCATGATACTTATGTATCTGGACTTGCAGGAGTCACTGTGGTAACTTGCTCAGACTTTCCTCAAATCAGGTTATTTTGATTTTTATGCTGCTGTCTTCATAGGTCATATAGCTTACTTTCACAATTTAACCTCAGTAATCATTTGGAAATGAATTTATTATTCATAGCCAAAATTTGCTGCTCTGTGGCTTATGATACATGAATATGTAAGATGTAGATTCATTGCATGTGCTGTTGAGTGCAGTCAATCCATATCAGAGCTAACAAGCTCCTTTTTTGGTTGGTGATATTAAGAACTGAAAGATAGTGCATCTCCAGCTTACTCTCAGTTCTCCCTGTTTAGTTTAATAAGGTGAGGCTTTTAAGACATGATTGATAAAAATTAGTCCCCTTTCATCTTACTAGTTGTCTAGAATTTTTCATAGTTGGCTGTTAATTATAGAATTACCTACTATTATTAGCAGACTAACTTGTTAGCCCTTTCTTTTCCAAACTACTAATGAGTGCAATGTCTACAATGCCATTGATTCCAAGTATCAGGTCTAAGGGCAGTGGTTGTTGACAAGACCCTTGTACAAAGCACATTCTCTGTGACATTGTGGCTTTAGGGTACGTTATCCATTTTTATTACATGCACACCAGGCTTGGAAACAAACATCTGCAGTCTGCAGTGCCTAGCATTAAACAGTAGAATTACACCTTTGTACAGGATACAAAGGAAGGCTGTGGACTGATTTTGGCCATGTTCTGGGGACAGTGGTCATGCTAACAAAAATTTCAGCACAAGAGAATGGCACAGACCAAGCAAGCAGGTCACTGTGAAGTTTATTTGCCTATTCCTCTGATATATGTGCCCCGTTTAGAGCAGGCACCATTCTTAGTGCCTGTGGCCTGTATCTATGAATACCAAATTAATCCTCCTTCTAACCTTGGTGTACTATCCAGTGCTGTATCTTGGTCTCCCCACCACAGGCTTTTCTGGCTATGTAAGTAAAGGATGCCTGTGAACCATCTCAACCCACTCAGGTTCTGCAGACCAGTTTACTAACCAGCTCTGACAAGGTCTGTCTGCTGTCCTGAAGATGAGTCACATTGCAGCTGTACTGCTCTTGGGGCTTGATAGATCTGCTAGAAACTGGGTTGAAAGAACACTGAGTCAGAAGAACTGAGAAACAGAGACCCTTTCCTTCATGGCTTCAGCTTAAGATAATACCACAGAAAAGGTGCTGTGAGTAAGTGACAGGGTGTTTTGTTTGGGATGGGTTTGCCTGGTGTGTTAGGTACTGTGTTGAATGTTTTGGCATTCATGCCAGCAGTCAGTCACTGGTAGGGTTAATCTGAGGGAGAAACATGGTATTAATTCTCTTCCAAAAGCCATCTACAAAATGAGCTCCAACTGTAAGGGACAGATGGCACAGTTGTAAATTCCCTCAGGAATCCCTTTGGCTTGAGTGCTCCCAAGACATTTGAATCCCACCTACTAGCAGTCCAAGATTGCATCACCAAGATTCCAATAGCTTCCTTGTCTTTTTGTGTTTGTCTCAGTTGCCTCATATGCACCTTCAGTGTGCTTTTCGTTCAAGTGCTCTTCGAAGCTCTTTCTGTCTCTAGTACAACATCCTGAACTCCACAGATGAATGTTTCTGCCCCTTTCCAACACATTTCTGTTCAGTGGTTAATTAATGTTGACTTTTAAGGTATCAGCCCTGAGACTTTCAGATAACAATTCGCTGAAATGCACAGGGCAGTTCAGGCCTCCTTAAGCTGCTGTCTTAGCTCAGTAAACTGAGGTGGCCTTTGCATCAGTTGTGTTGTACTGATGCTCAGGAGACGTGCTCCTGCCTGAACTCTGGCAGTGACTCACATGGTTACTTTGAAGAAGTCACATCAGTTTTTTCTTCTTTGGTTTTCCCCCAGAGGTTGTTTGGAGGCTTGTGGGGAGTTAATAAAGAATATCAGAATAGTTCAGAAGTTTAATTAAAATATACTTACTAAACCAGAGTCTCAGCTAACCTAAGCTCTGAGATTCAGCAGTTTACACCATCTGGGCCCTGACCCAGGTAGTCTACCTAAACTGAAGCATCCCAAACACAGAGAACATATGTTTCCAGTCTCTTCTCTGTCCTTGGCAGCTGCAGAGGCAGGTTTTGCTGTCTTCTTACTTTGTAGAGAGTGCTGCCTGCTTGTCAGCATGGAAACTGCCTCCTGTAAAACAGAGAACACAAGGTGGAAGAGAAATTCACTTGCATCCCTTTTACGTTTGACTGCCTATGACAGTCCTTACGGCATCATTGATTACCTTTTTTATATTCTGCTGCTTTCCTGAAGCTGTCAAACCTTGCCCTAAGTCTCATTCTGTGTTTACAGTCCTAATGAAATGATCAAGTCCAAGGACTACAACAGTGAGGACCTTAGTGAAAAAAAGGGTAAGAAAGAAAGATAATTGCAGCCAGAGTCAGACAATCTGTGCATCCTTTAGCTGTTGCTCTCCATAGCAGAGGTCTTGGCATTCTCCTAAGGTAGTTTTTTACCAGTCATCGCTCAAACGGATTGAGAGACATTCACAGAAGAGGCTGCATTAATTCTTTGTGTTTTGGGGAATTACCATGTTTAAGGCAGTTTTTTTCATGTTGTTTGCAAACTTGATTTTGCCATTATGACAGATGTGAGGTGGGAAATGTGAAAAGGCTTCTGGGGGCTGTTTGTGTTGATGATTTTCATCTGTGCTCTTTCCCTGATGGGCCTTCTGCATGGGAAGAAAACATTAATTTGACAGAGGGGAGAAACACATGTCATGGCACAAAGCAGCTACTGAATTTCAAAATTACATGATACCAAAGAGAACCGTCCCTCCTATTGCCACAGTTACTGTGAATTTGCCCTGGTTTTTTTCCCCCTTCCTGAGAGTGGTCTGGAATGCATCTGTGTTGCTGTGGGCAGAATCAGGAAACCTCAAGCCAACCCAGATTCTCCTCCTATTGAAATTCGTTGGCAAAGCTCCCATTGACTTCAGTGGGGTCACAAAAAAGCTGTGAATAGGCAGGGAGAAGTAATTTGATGTTTCTGACTGCTCAGATTTTGTCCACCCTCTGTTATTTTTCTATTTTCAGTTTTATTTGGTGCTACTATCTATGTAAGTATGACCTAATTAATGTCCCTGAAAGTCTAATGTCCCCTAAAAGTAACAGAGCCCACTGCTTGGCTTGGGATCTGACAACAAAGGCATTCTGTGATTCAAGGCAATTCGTTCTTCTACTTAGTCATATCCAAGGTAGTAGTGTAAATTCAAGAGCTCATTTGCAAGTAGCTTACCCTACTAAAATTTAAAGTCTAATCATACTCCAAGGCCCTATTGTAGTGGAACTGATGGCTATAGATAATCAGATTTTCATGTAACACAGCAGAAAAAACCCCAGTACAAATCAATGTATTGCCTATCAAATCATTTAACAATACTTCAGATAATATGTTAAAAAATGAAAGGTATGGGAAAGGAGTTGACTGCACACGTATGTAGTTTTATGCCTCAGGTAAAATCAGAATAGTGCACAATTGAAGAAAAAAAGTACAGAAAAACAGGCAAATTCTAAAATGCATTAAAAAAATAAGCTGTTTAAAAAAAAAATAGTCTTCAATCTTCACCTTCTGAGCATTTTTCGTAGTACCTTAGTGACCTTTGGAAATGTCTGCTAATATCTGAGTTCACTGCCTCTAAGGAATTGACAGCAACTGAACTTTTTGGTGGACCACAGATTTTGTCTTGCTCCTACAGCCAGTGTTACTTGTGAACATCATCATAACTAGGCAGTAGAGTGCATTTAATCACAGGTTTGTGAGAGTATTCCCCAGAAGAAAATGATTTTGAGACAGGGAAGACGTTTTCAGCAGCAAAAGCAATATTTTAGAAGAAATTGGTACCTCTTGGAACATTTGAACTTTTAGAAAATCTATGTCTTTCATGGAAACTGCACATCAGGCCATAAATGAGAACAGGAGAGCTGGTGGTTCAAACAGGAAAAGGGAAGAATTTTAGAACTCTAGAAATAGAAACCTCAGCAATTTTAACCCAAACAGGGTTTTATTCCCAAGGGATCCAACAGTAGTTTGACTCTATTACATAACAGGGATAAAAGCATGACCACCTTTCTCTAAAAGTCCAGGCATTTTAGGATTTATCTGTCCAATTTCTGTTGACTTGACTTCCTTTTGCAAAGTCAACTTACATAGCACAAGGACACTCCATTCACTTCAGGGAGGTTATGTACCAAATACATACCATTGACTTTAATGAAATCTGTCACTAAATCCTGTACAACCCTTTGGGAAAGTTGGAGATTTGAAGCTGTTGGATAGAGAGCACTTTGTGTACAGCTCTAATCATGGTACCAAATATAAAAGAACACCAGCTTGTTCGATTTGCATGTTTAGTAGTTTCATATGTCAGCTTGCTCAGTGGCCTCCGAATCATGTGCTTAGTGTACTGAGAAGGAAGTAGCTTATTACTTTCAGCCTGAAAGAAAAAAAAATATCATGGTGCTGTGGGATAATGTCTAAGGTAGGAAGTACATAACAGGATTTTCCAAGACTTGGTTACAGGCTAAAATTTCAGGGTGGCCTAAAAAACTCTTGGTGTATTTTCTGTGATGAAATTTAATGGGGAAGTTCACAGCTAGGGAATTAACATGGAAGATACGGGGGGGGGGGGGGGGGAAATCAGGGAGTGTATATTTACAAGATGTCTATTTTAAATCCATTTTTGACCATCACTACCTTAAAACTCATGTCTTCTTATTGTATAAGCAAAAAGATGGTGTTCTGAGCTAATTTCTGTTTAACAGAACATACTTGAACTTGTCTATTGACAGCAAGTTAGTTCACCCTGTATTACTGTAGGTTCATCCACAAAATCTGTCCCAATGTATTTCACGTACACATGGAAGGACATGGGCAGCCACCCCTTGACATGCAGGTACAGCTTCATATTTTAGAGGATTTCTGCCTATTGTCAAAAAGCAATTAAAAAAAACCCCACAGGGTGCTTACATGGGATTTAAGGTCATCTGAGCAAAAGCTCTAAGAGGCACAGGCTGAAAAATGAAACCTTTATCAGTTTAGTTCCTCCACTACCAGTTGGTAGTTTGAATGGCATCATACAACCTATTTGCATTTTGTTGCTTTCCATGTGTAAACACAGGGAAATCAGTGCCAGCATTGTAAAATGATTTATTATCTGTCAACACCTCATTTAAAGAGGAAGAAAACACAATCTCTTCTACTTTTATCATTGTCCACTGATGTGGAAAATAATCATCTGGTAACCAAGAAGAGACTAGCTACAGTGCCAACAATTTGAAGGCATTTCACAAGGGCACTTGGTAGGTATTTCACAAGGAGTTTAGCAGCTGGGATAGATTTATTCTCTTTCACCTGGAGACAGAGGGACAAAAGAAGTCCTTTTTGGTGTTCACTGCACCACCAACTTCTTCTAGGAAAAAAAAAACTCCATGTGCTCAGCTGCAGAGGTTCCAAAACATGGTTTGCTTGGACAGGAGTGGAAGCAACTCCCAAGTATGTTCTTTTCCCAGTCCACGCTCTGTAGAAAACAGTCCCAGTGGCATTTGTCTACCTTGTATCTTCTATCTTTTGAAGTAGCTTATATGCTGCTCTTAATATAAATACTACAGTTTGAGGACACTTAATAAAGGGCCTTTGTAAATGATAAGTCAGCTTTGGTTTTGTTGTGTGGCTCTTCACAGAGAAGCTCAGGTTGCAAAATGCAGCATGAGTTTGCGCTACAGATGTCGAGCTCGAGTCTATAATTAGCATACTGCCCAGAAAAAGCTTCTGGGACATTAGTTCTCACATTAGGCTGAATCACTCCTGCAATCCTTAGGCAAAAATCATACTGGAATTCCTGGGGATTTTGCCTGGGTAAGGACTTGGGCCCCAATCTGTTTTGTCCGAGGTCAGTAACAAAACATGCAAATGTCAGCGCTTGAAAATGTTGCCCAGTGTGAGGTCTTGATGCGCCAGAGGCTTCTCAGTGCTCACACATGACTTCAATATTGTGTAACTGTCAGCCACCAAAGGCAGAGCGTGAGATCTTTGGGATCTGAAATTGCTTGCAGGACTGAGTAGTCCAGTACTATTTGCCCAGTGCATAATTCCACTGGCTAAAGTGCAGTCGTATCTGGTGTGAATTTGACCCATTGTCATGACGAGCATGTTGCTCCCATAACTGTACTGAAGGAAATGTGGGATCAGACCCAGATAAACTTTTATAACCTAAAAAGAAGAAGCAACATATATCAGAAAAGAATAAGAAAGCATTTGTGAGGCTTTATAGTGACCCCGCAGGTAGCTTTGGTAGCAGAGTACAGAGGGCAATGATACTCAGCAATGTAGGTGAGAGAAAGTGAAGCTGCCATCTCCAAGCATCATTTTCATTGTGTAACTTTCTGTGCAGCTGAAGTAACAGAAGAAAGATTATTTAGTGTGATTCTGCTTCTACCTTTGCCCCACGTTCCATCAATGTCAACAAAACCATCATGCCAACATTTGACTTTTTCCTACTGGAATAAAGCAAGAACTGAGAGTAGACTCCCCTCCTGACTCTCTTCACTTGATGCTTTCTTTTTTTTGTCGTGAGTGAAAAATCAAGGAAGCAGTATGGCTTTATCCTTGAATGTTTTGTCTTTCTCCCCATTTCCAAGAGGAAATACTTAGGGGAAAAAATTAGCCTTCTCAACAAAGTGAAATTTAAAACTTTGGGGTTTAAATTATGCTTTAAAATGCTTCAGCTACAGCATTGATTCTTGACGTATGTATGCAGGTTAATATTTGGAGAGGCATGAAATCTTGTTCTGGACTCTTATCTAATTTTAAAAAAAAAAAAGGCACAGGAAGGCTAAACAGTGTTGTCCGGGTGACTCACCCTGTCAGTGCCAGTGACACAGTCTCTCACACCATTCTTTGCCCTCTGGACCAGAATTTTGACCTTGGAGTGTATCAGATAAGGCATTTACAGGTTTGATCAAGGGTGGTTTTGAACTATTTTCCTTCTCTGGGAATTCACCATAATCATGTTAATCATTTTAGTAAATACAGTTTTCTTGTTCCCTTGAATGCATGGATAGTTCACTCCATGTAAGTCAATCAATAGGTCTGGTTTTTATTAGTAATATAATTTAATAACCCAGCTTTTATCAAATAGCAGCTTTTAGGTTCATTGTTCTGTAGATTTCACAACTTCCCAGCTTTTCTTTCTCTCCTTCTGGCTGAAAGGAATCTTTGATCATGAAACAAAAAGCAAGCAACCTTTTGAAAACTTTCTTCCCCTTCCTTCTCTGCTGATAAATTATTGCTGGGGGTAGGTAAATCCCATCTAACCAAACAAGATATAGAAGCAGTTTAGTTCAAGCCTGCATTTTCTGTCCAAGGACTGTATGGAGAAAAAAATGTTTCCTTTGTTTGAACAGAGAGAAAAAGATGATGATGCTGGTAATTCAGGAAGCCTCAGGACAAAAGCTGTGGCCAGTGTTACAAGCTATAATTCAGCAGTAATTTGTTCCAACATAGCATCAGAAGGCCTGATATCCTTTGGTGAAGGAGGAAAAGCATTTCTAAGAATTAGAGGAGAGTAATTCTTGTGTTTGGGGAAGGTGAGCTAAATTCAGGCATGTGGCTGACTCCAGCAGCCAGCTTCTTGAGTGAGTGCTGGTGAATAGTGACAGCTCTGAGATAATTAACTGACCCTAAGGAGGTCACTGTGATGAGCACCAAATAAATCTCTGTGCCACTTTTGCACAGAAGAAGGGATGCCAGTGTTTTGAGCCCATACTCCAAAATTGTGCTGATTTCTGCCCACAGGCTCAGTTTTGCTTCTTGTTCCCTTGCAGACGTCAAAAGTTACAGACTTTAGATAAGCTTCCAGGCTGTTGTAGTTCACAACTGGGAAAAAAAACTCTGTCTGTAAGATCCTCTCTGGCTGAAAACCTTTTGTGGTGATCTTCATGTGCTCTTGCCCTCTTGCAGCTGAGGATGTGCCTTGTGTCGTTCAACGTACAGGGTTTTCCAGCTTCACCCTTCCTCAGCTCTTGTAACCTGGAGCACAAACAACATTAGACTGAGAACTGCTGGAGCAGTGATGTGTGACCAGCCACAGCATATAGAGGCTGACATTAATGTTGATAGGGCATTAAGTTTATCCACTATAAAAGCTGTTTCCCTAGCAAAGACTGTCTGATGAGATAACACCTCTGTTTTGCCTGTTGGAAGCGAGACTTAGGTTGATGTAGGAATCCTCTTGAAATACTAGTATGTTACACAGAAATATCTTTGAAGGTAAGGCTTTAGAGGGAATCCATTGTTTATATAGCTGGGGAAGACTAACTTTGTGCAAATAAATTAATCTCTATCTTCCCTTTTGGCAAGTACTTCTTGAAGCTGTCAAGATTAATCCACTGACATTATGATTACACTTTTCAAGAAAGGACACTAGTCTGTGAGAAAACTGCCTTTGCCATACCTTCTGATGAATTTATTTCCCGTGGTTAGAGAGGCATAGAAAGCATTCAGTACCAGGATCTCCACAGAAAATTTTTGGAAGAAATGCCACAACCCCCTAAGCTAAGTATTCACAGAGCAAGACCGTATTTTATTTTATTTTATTTTTTAAGGAGATGGCTATAGTGTGCTCTTAAATCTTTATAAGGACAGTTGTAAAGTGGTTTTAAAAACTATGGAGTATTGAACAGTTCCTGCTGAAGTCGGTGAGAATGATCTGTGATCGATGTTTGAGAATTAGTTCTCATTGCAGATGTAGCCTCAAGAGTCTCTTCGTTGAGAAGAAAGCATTGGTGAGCAGGACTGATAGCAGCTGAAATCCTGAGCATTTTTTCATGTGGTATAAAGAACTGTCAGGAGAGAGGCTGTGGTGTTCAGTAACAGTAGCTGAGGGACATAAAGCATGTGTTAGGAGTTAGAAACAACTGTTGGGGATGAGAACTAGTTGTATTACAGCAATACCAGCCAAGATCAAAGCCACAGTGTGTCTGGCACTGTACATACAGAAACTAAAAGTATGTGTACGTACTTCCTTTTTACAGAAAACCAAAGCTAGTAAATATGGAGTTCAGCTACCTAAACATATTCATCTAATGCCAATTTAGACATTTCATGGTATCCAAGACCTTTGTTGTGAACCGACAGATGAAGTATAGCAGCTGAGGCTTGTATTCTTGCAGTGTGGTAGTTGGAAGGGAATATCCCAGGTGGGATGTCAAAAATGCCATCCAGTGCCTCAGAAGAGGCAAGTGAGTGGTTAGTCCAAAGACATGTAGGAAAAGTTTTGTACAAGTAGAACCTTCAATACAGATCTCGTAAGCTGAATGTCTTAAAAGTGTTCTTGGTAGATAGAGGAATGTGATGGAACAGACCATGCAGAAATTGTTCTGATACAAGCATTTTTTCCCCCTTGGTCTAAGTGTGTATTCATCATGACCTCTCTCTCTCTCTCTCTCTCTCTCTCTCTCTCTCTCTCTCTCTTTGTCTTTCCTTATGTATTTTATATTATAACTTGAAGATTGACATGCAGGAAGGCAAATATTAAGGCCCAGACCTTGTATTCCTTGGTCTAGACTGAGTTCAGTTTGGGAAGGGCTCAAAGCAGGAAGTCTCTAAGAGGTCAGAACAGACTAGGGGAGTCAGAAGGTGCATTAGGCAGAGCTGTGCCTGGGAAACTCTCATATCATCCACCTTGCCCTCCCCTGGCTGCAAGGTAGCTTGAGTATCTTAAATCAATTCACAAGCAAGCACACAAGAAGGCAAAGGTAACAGAATTTAAAAGCAGGTGGGGTTAGAATACAGACCCTGCTGTTGTGAAGGCGGTGCAGTGGAGCAGCTCAGTGAGCTGTAGCCGACAGGAGGCCTGAGGCTCTGTGATGTTCCTGTGGCAAAGCTTGGAGACGGGGAGCCTGGGCAACATTACACAGCTGAGCTAGTATATATGCAACCAAACTGGTTGGTAGTGCTGATGCAGCTGAAGAGAAAGGACAGTTGTGAATGGCATCCAGCACTTTGGGAAGCCTGGGAAGTTTGCAGCAGGGACCCTGGTGCAGGCAGTCACACCCTCACTCTGCTCCTGCTCACTTCTGCTTATTGGATGAGAAACTTCCCATCCACTCTGACAGTCTGCTAATATGATAAAAATCTCTGGTTGTATTTGCTTCTGGGAAGAAAAGCAGGTCTCTCCATCCCAGTTATCTCATAAACAACAGCCTGGAGAGGTGGCGGGGGAAGGAAAATGTTTCCAACTGGGGAACTAAACTGAAAATAGCTGTGGCACTGAGTCTGCCTGCTGATTACAGCAGCTCTTCAGTTAGCAGGATTGTAGAATAAGTCAACAGATTAGCGAATTGGCCTTTCAGATCTTGAGGACTAAATTCAAATTCAGCTTTAGGGCCCACTGGTGTTCACAGGACTTGTCACGTTTCCTCTTACAAAGTTCACAAACCACAGCATGATGCATCTCCTTTCTCACCTGAGGAAGGGCTGCAGTCAGACATGTCCCTCTAAGTGCAAACTGTGAAGGTCTTGTAGTGGACCCAAGGGTAGGTAACACAGGGGTGCCTTTAGATCAGGGTGAGGATTTTACCAACTACATTAAAATCCATAGGCTGAAGTAGAAGAAGGGTTAAGCATCAGAACAAGGATGCAGTGGCAGAGCTGTGTGGATCCTCACAGATGTGCAGATCAAAATGTAAGTGTATTATCTAGCTGTTTGAAGAACCATGAGCAGAATAACAGGGCTATGCCAGGTCACGAATGACTTGTTTTAACACAGCTGTGTGAGGGAAGCTTGCATAACACCTGCCCACACTAAGCTTAGCTCAAGCTGTTGTTATCGGTCCCTCACTCTCCTGCATGCTAGAAGTATTTGCAAACTAGGAATCTATTATTTCAAGGCCACTATAAAATGCCTGTTTTTTTGGCTTGAGGTAATTCACCTATTCTCAATGCCCTCTTCAAGAGGTATAAAATCTTTAATTACAGGTTTGACAAACTGACTTTAAGGGCAAGACTCTTTAACTTCAATTCTTTGCTTTTCTCCTGGCTGCACAGTAGTGCACAGCCTGCCCAGCTAGCATGTCTCATGCTTCTGACTCATATGATATTGTGATAATAGTGTCTAGTATCAGACTAGTCATTATATTAGCAGAAGTGTCTGAAAGAACATCACATGCAGGAGCGGCACACAAAATCCCAAGCATTTTATTTACTAGGCACAGAAGAAATGTAGCAGACTAGTGTTTCAAAGCAGAGTTTTATGCACATTTTGGAACAGGAGAGGTGAGTTCCATTTCAGATCATGAAGCTGAATAGAATCTGTTCAGTGTGATCTATGAATACACCTGTGGGGGTCCAGTGTTTTCACAGAGCCCTGGCTCTGGAGTGACCTAGATCTTATGTGTGTGGTACTGTACCCGTTCATCAGTGAACTGAATTGCTTGATTGTTTGCCATCAAGGAAGGCATCATCCAGAAGCCTTCTCACACACCTCACATGAATACTGCTATTAGAAAATGTCTGCACTTGCTGAGAATTGATCTGGGTCAGGCACTGCCTGTGCAATGGAACGGTTCATATGGACAGGGCCTCGCTGCTGTCTTTTCGTAATATTAATGCTTAAATATTTTAAGAGCTACTTCTAAATTAAGTCTTCCCAGATGCAGGAAGCATACACTACTCTTCTAGCTTACAGAGTGGTATTTCTGATGAAAATTCTCAATCATTTGTTCTTTCCTACAGTCCCTTCACCTGTGACCCAGCCTGTACCCTGCCTATCCTTTGAAATAATACAGCCCATTTTCTCCCTCACATTCACTTTTCCTTTTTTTTTTTTTTTTTTTGAGTGATGCCAACAGTGGCCAGCCTTGGGGAGTATAGTTTCCTTCTTCCATACCAGATATAGTCCTCAGAGAGACATTCCTTCTCATTGGCACAATTCCTGCCAAAGTTCTCTGGTTGCAGGGTTGTACAAGCTCCCTCTGGGGAAAATGTCCATTGTGAGCTACCAGGGCATTACTCCCCACACACTGCACCATCCAAACAGTCCCTGGTGTCCTGACCTATCCTCTTATGTTCTCTAGCTCTCCAATTGTAGGCCACTCACAGAGTTTTCAGGCATCACCTACCTTGAAATGGCTTTGGGCAGGCAGGAACGTCATAAAACAGCCAGGGCAGCATCTCAGTCACTTTGAAGCTTAGCAGTCTAGGTGTAAAGCAGACACCTAGACTCCCTGGAGAGTTTCTGATGACCTAAGCAGATCAAGTTCTGTAATTTTTTTTTTCTTCTCCTGGACTCTGCAGGGAAGATGGATTCACAGGGCTGTGAACTGAAAGAACAAAGATGCTGTTGCTGAAGTAGAGATTTTCTTCAAAGCTACTACCTCATCACCCAGCTGTATTATTTGTATGGGTGGGCAGATGCAGAAGTTCTTCCATGCACAGGAATCACAAAAAGCACATGGGCTGCTTTAAAACCACATTTGTGTTTAAAACCTATGTCCTGGCTATTTTCATTAATAAGAAAGCCAGTGAGAAATATTAATAACTTCATGATTATTAGAAAAAAAAAACCCAACCCATCTTTTAGTTGTTGATTTTGCTGTCTTGAGGGCACTTCTTTGTGGTTAGTTATTTTGTTCATGATCAATGTTTGTATCACTTCCCAACACATTATCTACAGTGTTTGCAGCTCTCATACCCCCATTTCTAAGCCTCCTGCCAGACCAACCTGCAATAATGGAATCCTTCTGGTTTTCAAGTGAGACAATCCTGCTTTTTATGCCCATATATAATTTTGTGGGGTAGTTTCAGGCACATTTGATAGCACTGCTGCTTGTCCTGAGTTCCTCTGATAAAAAATATAAAGAATGAGAATGAAAACTTGTAGAACCATTAAGATCATGCTGTTGTGATTTGTTTGCCATCACAAAATACTGTTGGAAGAGTCAGAGATCCTCAGTTGTGTTGCCTTTCTTTCATTAAGTTTGTCCATTCTTGAATTGCTTCAGAATTCCATGGGGAACCAAGGGTTTGCTAAAAAATATTATGCTGATGTCAGGAAGTTACACTATAAACCATGTACCAGCAAGTAAATGCCTTGCACTTTGGCATCTCAGTTGTTGCTCCTAGCAAGGCAAACAATGCAAGTCATTTATCACACATGATAACCAGTTTAGGATGTCGTAGGAGGATCCAGATTCAGGAGAGAGACATCTTTCAAGACCTGTTCTGGTAGCGACTCTGTCACTCTGCGACCCAGCCCATCTGTCCTTCTTCAGCCACAGGGATTATGAGAGTTACTTCCATTGCACTTGCAGGGGATACTCTGCGGTGAATGGACTCCAGACTAAGATGTTTGCTCAGCAGCACAAGCAGTTTCCCAGGGAGACTGCTCCTCATGCCCTTTTCGGCAGAGTTAGACTCCCTTCTGTGAAATCTACTTTTGGGTGAGTCCCACGTCCTGTGCTTACGAGATATTTTGAAATACCACAGGTTATGCAAAGAAAAGCTTTGTCCTTCGGGCAGGGAGATGCAAAGAGGATTTTAAGTCCTTCCTTTCAAATACAGAACAGAACGTGTGTGAGGCTGGCAAAGGCTGTCTCTTGGCAGGGCCAGGAATCTGACTGTGCCCGTTACGTGGTCCTCTGTGCAATGTGCATTCCACTCTCTGGCTGAAAGGAACAAATATTTGTGGAACACAGCATATTACTGTCAATACCACTATAAAAAGAAGGGAAATGGCAGCTGTTCAAAGTAGCTGACGAGTTTGTTACACTAAAATAAGTCCCAGGAAGATTAATTAGTAACAAGGTAATGCATTCATAGGTGTGCAGTAGTCTGCATGTGGTAATGACAGATCTATTAATCACAGGGCCTGCACAATTAATATATTTTACTCTCTCTCCTATTCCTCTTTGTGTATGGCATAAATCTACATAGCCCATGGCTGTATCCCCTCAACATCATATGATATGTATGGACATATGTTGACACTCTGGAAGAAGGAAAAGTAAAAACAAGTCTTTTTATACAAAAGGCATACTTTGCAATTTGTATTGTAAAATACATAGTTTATCTATGAACGAAGTTTGGAGGTAGGATACTCCCTCTCAGTATTGGCAGTGTTCCTACTTTATACTTCTCCATTCAGTAAGGCCATGCTACACTGCATCAGTCCCTTGTGGTACAGTCCAATGCCCAGCTTGGTTTTAGTGTAATAGCAGGTCTTGTTACCACACAAGTATTAAGCTGCTGTGCCTTTGCTGCTTGTTCACTGATGTAAAGATTTTTTTACCAAAAGCCTTTTCCTCCTTGACTGAAGTGGATACAACTGGCAATCACTTCATGACTCTTTATTACAATCCTGGCTGACCTTGAGTGAAAGTGTGAATCAAGCTCACACCCTTTACAATCACAGTCATTTGTACATGATCAAAGATTAGATAATGCAAAGTGTATATATTACATGCATTTAATGTAATATAGTAGATATATTGTATATAGTGTATAATACTGTCTGTTGTGAGTATTGGCCTCTGAGCCCTTGGTAAGCATTTTCCAACTATTTTCACAATTTTTCTGGATTTTTTTTTTAATTTCGCTAGATTTATTGATGCATTCCGTCTAACTTTAGGAGGTATGTAACCACCAACATATAGTTCAGGTTCCCTTTCCTCTTCTCCTGTAAAAGCTTTTCTTTCACAGAACTCATTTTCAAAGAAGAAAACACAAAAGAATACCCCAGTCATACTTAGCAAATTTTCCTGACAAAATCAGGACATCTAGAGAAAACTAATCTCTTACCTCTGCAGTTTCCCTTCTGCATGCTGTTTGCATTAGGAACATTCTCACTGATTGTTCCCAAGACACTGTATGCATGTAGCAGAATGAAAGCTGTATCTTATTTAAATTAATAAGATGAATGAGTCCAGCATTTCCAAAACAAGCGGTGAGAAGAGGAAAGCTAGGCAATATTCATGTATTAATTAAAATGAGATCTCTCCACCAAAAAAGAATATGAGTCAATTGATATTCTGACAGCTGCCCATAGACTCATTCATGAAATGATGAGCATGAAAAGCACCATGGGAAGCAGGGTTCTTACCAGAGAGAAAGTCATTCACTCCATGCACATTCGGTTGAAGGAAGCAGCTTGGATATTGCAATTTATTCTTGTTGGGCTTGATGGGAAAAGAAATCTTAAATCCCAGCTGGAGAATTCGCAGGACTGTTTTGCTCTTTAGATTTGCTTTATAGTTCTGCAGAGTCCTGCTTGGGAGACATTAACATCAGTATTAACTATAGCACTTAGCACTTATTGTAATGTGTTTCATCTGCAGATCTTGGAGAGATTTGCAAGGTGAGTGCAGAATTACAGTCCCCCTGTTAGACAAACTGAACAGATACATAGAAAGGCTTGGTCATGTGGTCAAGGTGACACAATAAGGTGAAATGGTGGTGAAGTGACTTCAGGTCCTTCTGATCTCAAATGCCACCATGGGCAAAAGGGGTTATTTAGACTCATATTTTGCAAAGTAATTCAATACCAGTAGAAATTAGATGTGAAGTCATGCAATGTGAATAGCCTCTGATATATCCAATTCTAAAATTAATGCCTAGACCTGCAGAGACGTGTAGTAAGATGTCCCATTACAATCTGTGAAAGGTTTATGTTTTGTCTGTATTTCTGGAACTGGGCACCCTTTGCCCAGGCATGATCTTCTCTGGTTCATAAATTGTCAAAGTATTAAAGCGAGGTAAAGCAATAAGTGCAGCAGCATTATATAATCCATGGAAATAAATCTGAATATTAGAATTACTTCCTCTGCCAAGATGACAAACATTTCATAAATGCAAGATGCAACAGTGATAGTGATGTTTCTGAACTGGGAAGCAAATATTATTCTCCCAGTGTGTAAGGGAAAAATTGTCTCAGAACTGCACAGAAGGGTATTTGGTTGTGCCAGCTTTCTGTTTCAGCAGTTGGCTGTCTTTTGGCAACTGGCCATCTAATAATTCATTGCATGCCCATGGGGCATTTCATTGGAGGAGGGACATATGTTAGTGCAAGGGTAGAGCTGGTATCAATACTTGATGCCAGTGACATGGAACAGAGGCTCTCAAAGGGTCTTGCACATCTGTCTGTCTAGTCAGTCACAGACTGCAGGCTCTGCCCTTCTTTTGGTCTGCCTGTTGGGTTTCAGAGCTCAAAGTAACATAACATGAAGCATTTTTCAGCCTTATTTTTAAGGAAGCTGCTACATAGCCTTTGTTGTTGCTTTAACTGCTGCAGGAATGCTATGGAAGTAATGTGAAATTGGACGTTAGGTAGTGCAGGAGAAAAAGTCTATGTTCAGTGATGAGCCACACTGTGGCAAGATGTAAGAAGTGCAAAGACTTCAGAAGGCACTGTAGAGAGAATATCAAACCTACTGGTCCTTATGGTTTGCACAGTTTAAACCATGTAACACTTGCATGCCTTTAAGAAACTGTTTCAATTCCATTGAAAAAAATTGCTATGCTATGCTATACTACCTAGAAAATATGTAGCTAATGGGAGATTTTATCAGCCAGAGTGCATTATGGATGTGATGATAAATCTAAAAGAAGAGATTCTTGTGTAAGCAAAGCCACCAGGGTTTGCCCCAGGAACAGGTACAATAGTTGCTCAGAGAAGTTACGGATACCCCATCATTGCAAGTGTTCAAGGTCAGGTTGGATGGGGCTTTGAACAACCTGAGCTAGTGACATTTGTCCCTGCCAATGGCATGAGGAGTGGACTAAATTATTTTTAAAGGTCCCTTCCAACCCAAACCATTCATGATTCTGTGAAATATGTAATACAGTCTATGGCACTTGTCCCTGTGTTGTTAGTGATTCACTGTACTGGTCTGGTTGGAGTGAGCTGCCCACTCTGTGCCCATTGCCCTGTTAGCTGGACTGCTGCTCCTGGTGCAATCAGGCAAAGACAAGCTGTCTGATGGAAATGCCTTCTCGCCCCTTCAGCAACCTGCTGTCACTTGGGATGGATAGATGTGGGGACAGAGCTGTTCTCTACTGTCAGGAAGTCCCCTGAATAAAACATTGGTATTTAGCAGATTGACCAAATACCTTAGTCAGTGCCTTGCCAATGCTGCATTTTGAACACTGAAGCACTTTCAATGCAAATTATACAGTAGATGGAAGATCTAATGGGCTGTTTGAAGGCCGGGAAGTGGGGAGGTGTGGTCCCTCTACACCTAGCAGAGACAAGACCCCAGGGATCTCTTATTTTGTTACAAGCAGCGGGTATTTTGAAGTTGACAGGGAATTACACCTGTGAGACTGTGTAGGTCACTGAACACATGTGCCATAGGATGCAAGGCACCTGGATTTCCATTGCTAAATCACTTTGTGTTCACCTGGCAGGAAATCTGCCTTGGTCTCTTTTTTTGCCTTTGTCTCAGCTCCCAAAATTACAGGGAGGAAGTGGCCATTGAGATGGCATAGTCTGTATACCATGGTCCTAAATACAGCTCTGGTCTGGACTTGAGCCCATCATTTGGAAGAAACATCTCTTCTTGATTAAAACATTCCTGTGGTGGATTTACCACCAGCATTCTTGGTACATGGTTCCAGTAATTAATTACCCATACTGCAAAAAATTCCTGCCTTGTTTCTAGACTGGAGCCAGGGTGTAGGCAAAAAGTCTGGGTTTTCTGAGAACTGAGTCAGATAAGAAAGCCATCTGGGCAGTATTTGGTACTTCCTCTCATATTCAGCCCCGGTTTATACACAACTCTTCTGCAACATCTTCCATTTTCAGGTTTAGTTAACTGGCCTGAATGAACCTCACAGCATCTGCACACCTGATTATCCCCTGGTATTGAAGGTGTTGTGAGGTGCCAAGTAAACAAGTGATTGTGCTGCTGAGAGCATTCTGCATTGGGGAACGTAGTCCTAATCTCCTATCTGTTCTGACTTTTATCTTTCTGTAATACTTCACACCATCTTAATACTACTTATTGTCCTTAACGTTTTCCATCAGTGCAGTGTATTAAGTGCTTTGTGAACTGGTGGCTGCATGCTGATCCATGGGATCTCTTCAGCCCGTGTACCACTGCACCTGCATCTCTTACTGTACTTGAGTTTGACTTTCCACAGCAGTAACATCAGGGAAGTCTGAAGTACAATCTAGGATGTCTCTGTGCGTGCACCTCTGGTCTGTGGGGGCTGAGGACCTCCGTGCGTCATAGGCAAAGAATCAACATTAAGTAGTGCCATGTAAAGCCAAGCAACAGGATGGCATCGGGGGCAAATGCCAAATGTAAACTCAAATGGAAATCGTGAGTCGTAGTCCAGGGGTATCCTAGTTTTGGTAAGGGGGTGTGTGTCTGAGTGCTCGATGGATGTTGTGTTATCTCTGGAGATGAGAAAAGACAGAGGAATGTGATCACCCTTACAACTTTCCTTTAGCAGTTCTGACAGTTTTGGAAGAGTCTCTAGATACTGGAGCAGTTTAGGAAGAAAGCTGATGAACCTCATTCAACTATAGGCTATTTCAGACTATGACCCAAAGGGTCAGAGGATAACCTGGGGACACTGCCATTGCCTTAGTCTCATCAATTTTTCAATAGGTCAGACGGTCAAACAAAGAGAGTTTTGCCATTGACATCACTGAAAAAAGGATCTGACCCATAACCTTATACTCATCAACTTCATGTTCTCAGAAGCCAGACATAAAAAAGAGCATAGATTGAGTAAGAGTTATGCTCTGAGGATCTGCTAGTGATATTTCATACCTCTGTATACCTTTGTTTTACATTTTGTACTTTTAATTCACATGATGAAGTTTTCAGACAGAAGTGGATATCATGTGTAAGCTGAGTTCCTTGTCTTTTTCTTTTGCCTGTCACTGGCTGCATGTTCTCTATTGATGTCTTGTTCCTGGTACTTGACACTGACCATCTTGTCTGTGAAAGGAAGCACTCCAGCTGGTTTGCCTGATGAGAAGAAAGGAAAGTTTGCTTGGTTTAGTCACTCTACAGAAACCCATGGTAATGTTGCACTGCACTCTGTGTCCACACTGTGTATATCTGTGTGTATGTGTGTCTGTATAGCTCAGTGCAGACTGGCATGTTATACAGCTTTGTATTCTTCTGCATGTACGTGTCTTGCTTTTCTATTGTTTGTGCAATGTCCTCTTCATGCACTCAAGATAACAAGCTGCTCTGCAAATCAGTCTCTTGCTAATGTCTTCAAAATTGTTTTCCATTTGCAAATAAGCTCAAATATGTCTTGAAAGTGCTTTACCTCATCTTCAAAAATGACTTGCAAAATATCAGTGTTTGGGGATTTTTGCCTGCAGGACTTAGTCTGGACAAAAATTTTAATTATGAATGTTGTTTTTTTTCTTACAGCTTACTTGACTGTTTCATATACCTCAGAATATTAATTCAGTTTATCCTTAATTTATCTTTACAAATAAACAAGATTATTAAAACATCTGTCTGCATATAAAGGAAAAGGCACCATCAGAGTACAATATTCCATAGTTCTGTCGAGAGTGCTAGAGGGTCCATTATTTCATATGGTCCTAAGAACACAACAAAAGAACTTTAGATTTCCCAGATGTGTGTTTTAGGTACATAAATTTCTGTGATGGGGTGAAGGAAAGATAGTTCATTTTGAGGGACATTTCTGTCATAATGCTTTCAAAGCAAGAACCCAGAATACTTTTGGAAGAGCCTTCTGATATCTCTCTAGCCCCTGAAAGATCCCAGCCTTCTGATATCTCTCTAGCCCCTGGTCCCATGGCCCTCTGAGCATCTGCCCAATTGAAATACAGAACCTGTTTATTTTACATTGTCTCCTTTTGTACCGACAGCCCACAAGCAGATGTATTCTTAGTATTGAGTTACATATTCTTACAGGCTATTAGAAGTTTCTCCGCCAGCTAGTAGTGCATGCACTCAAGTCTCATCTGATATATACATCCAATTACTAATACAGGTCATGTTCTAAAGTTCTACCAGGTTTCTGGGAGATCTGCTTAACACCACCATCACTCAGTCTTAAGTATAATTTTTTCAATTGTTTTGTGTATTTCAAAATAGGGGAGAAGGAAAGAGAACACCTATTAAATCCTATCCATTTTCCTAACTTATGTTGAATTATTATATATTAAGGAGTTATTAAAGCTCATATAGGAGCCACAAACAACTGGTGAAGTGGTTTTTCTTTCTTTTTTTTTTTTTTTTATGATCTGTAGAAACAAATCAAATGTTGAGATTTGATAACAGATAGGAAATGTGACAGGTGCTTGAATCCAGATGAGATAGGTTCACACCTAAGGTTGCTTTCAGTTGATGTTTGTTCCATGATACTTCTGTAAAAGCCTAGGAGATTCTGTCAAGTTCTTCGATGGTGAGTGCCAATGTGAAATCTCCACCATAGTCCATATTCATTGGCTGCTTTGCTGGTAGTATCTGAGTGGGTCAGCCAGTCTGAATTTCTCTCTTATAGGTCCGGTTTATAATTGTAAGGTTGAAACACATTGATGTGACAGATACACGGTACACAAAATACATCAGTATTATTTATGGGGTATTTGCTATCAGGCTAACAGAAGCTTTTTATCTGCATACATGTCAATCCTGGTACCTTTTATTTGTATTCAGTCGTTGCACAAAAGATTGGGGAGGGCAGTGAGGTGGTTGGGCTGCTGCAGGTAAAGAGGCTCTTTTTTAAAGTGTTCTGTTGAATCAAACGGAAGCTTCTTGTTGGGGTCATCTGCTTTTCAATGGTTCTCATTCATAAAATTTCCAGGAACTGACTCTGAAAGAAAGAGAGCAGCTGCTTCTTCCCTTTTCTTTAGCATTTGAGCAACCTGTGTACGTTCCTGAAGTCTACCTGCCCAGCCTGGTCTGTACAGGGAGGCACAAGACTTGCTCAGCAAATTGCTTAATCCTCAGGAGCTGCAGCTGAGGGTCTTTTCATTAAGCCAGTTCCTTTACTCATGTGGCTCACTAAGAGACGTGGCAGGTTCTAATGGCCAACCCTCTCTTTTTTCTTCCCTTTGACTCTTACAGTGAGCATGCCCACCAGTGAGACCGAGTCCGTGAACACAGACAACGTCCCTGGAGCAGATATGGAAGGCGAAAACTGCGGCGCTAGACTGGCGTGAGTACTCACACAGACATCTGCATCAGGGCTTGGGCTGGACTCGTGGGTTAAAACCAGGGCAAATGTCGGGCTTTTTAAGAGGAAGAAAACCCCACTGTGGGTGAAAAGAGAGGTTGCAGAAGATCTATTGATCCAGGTTCTTATCTTAATTGCAGTGTAAACTCACTCTGGACATTAGCGAAGAGCCGATGGGTTTACACAGATTTAAATAAAGCACAGGATACCCAGGATAAGCAGATCTGGTTTTGCATAATAGCTAAGAGAGAAACTGATGGCTAACAGTGTTCTTATTTTAAAATTCCTCTTAGGTGATGGATAATCAAAACCAGTATGTGTAGACCAAAGAGTGGAAATGACGGGCCTGTTTCAATTTTTCTAACGATTCTTGTACACTTTACAGTGCCTTGTAATAGAAATACATTGATGACAATTCTCATTTGACAGACTGCATTACACCCTTCAAATGCTGCACAGAATACTGTAGTGACAAAGAAATACATCAGTTAGGAGGGATTAATGCCTCCTTGAAATTGCACCATTGTAGTTAGAGAAGGTGCTCAAGAATGTGTGAGATAGTGGTTATGAAATACCATATTATGTGGTGTATTTTTTACCAACATAGAGAGAAAGAATAGGCAAGAGGAGTCCTATATTCCCTTTTGTAGGACTAAACAAGAGTGGACTTTATGCTGTGGGGGCAATATGTTAGTCCCTCCTAATTTCCTCAAAAAAGGTGTTAAGCATACCTCTCCTATAGCTTGTACCACACTGGAATATTTTGAGGCTCTGTCCTGTCCTTGGGCCTACCTTGAGCTCTTTGGTGATGCTCAAATGCTCATCATAAGTGAATAAGAAATGCTTTATTTTATCATAGCTGTTGACCAGTTGACCCAGTGTTCAGGTTCTGACAGGAAGGCAAGTACTTGAGCCTGGCTATTTCCTACTTTCCAATCTCCTTTTACTGCTCCCAAACTCATGCTTATTGAATTAGAGATATTAGCAGGCACACTTCTGCTTTTTCCCTCTATGGCCCTGTCCATGGATTTACCTGACTAAGGCTGTCTGCCTTCACAATCTCCTGTGGCAACAAGTTTCAAATGTTCACTACCTGCTGTGTAGACAAGAACTTTTTCCTATCTATTTTAAGATGATATATCACTCCTTTCAGTCAATGTCCTCTCCTTCTAATATTGTGATATTTGGTGATCAACTGTTCCACATTCAGCTTATCTATCACTTCATAACCTTGTAAACCTTGATTGTATCTCCCACACATACCCTTGGCCCTCTCCTCTACAAACTGAGGAGGAGATCTTATCTACATTAAAAGATGTGATACCTGGGATATGTTATAAATTCAATCTGCTTTCCTTGAAGAGTCAGCCAGCTACTTACAAACCCCAAGAGAAATTATTTGTGATAGCTTTCTTTCCCCTGCCTGCTTTTGTGAACCTGCTGAGTCTTTTAGTTTAGATTATGAACACTTTTCTGAAGGAACCAGGCTAGATCTGTTCACAGCACTGAGGCAGTTGTAGCCCTTTCTTTGGCACTCCAGCAAGTTGCTTGTGCTCTTGGTGCATTACAGGAAGAATCAGGTGGATGTGTGATCACTTCTTCCAGCTGGATTCAGTTTGAAGAACTATCTCTATTCTGCAGCTGTGGTTCACAGAATCACAGAATGGGTCAGGTTGGGAGGGACCACAGTGGGTCATCTGGTCCAACCTCCTGCTCAAGCAGGGCCATCCCAGAACACATGGCACAGGGTTGTGTCCAGACAGCTCCTAAATATCTTGAAGATCTTGAAAGATGATCGTGGGCAGCCTTGTTATGGTGTCCATCAGCTCTCTCATGGATGCCTTCCGTCAGGGCCCATGGACTTTTGAATGTCAGGTTTGCCTAGCTGTTCTCTCACCCAGTCCTCCTTGGCCAAGGAAAAGTCTTCCTTCCAACATTTCTTTACCTTGGTCTCCTGGGTCAGAGATTCCTGAGGGCTGACTTTGTCTGTAAAGACCAATTTAAAAAAGGTTTTCAGTAATTCTACCTTCTTTGCACCATCTGTTACCAGAGCCCCCCCCTCCATTTAGTAATAGGCCCACATTATCCTTAGTTTTCCTTCTGTTATAGATGTATTTGAAGAAGCCTTTCTTCTTGTCCTTGACGTTCTTTGCCAGATTTAATTTTAGATGGTCCTTGGCCTTCCTCGTGTCATTTCTACTTACTCTGACAACTTCTCTATATTCGTTCCAAGTGGCCTGACCCTGCTTCCGTCTCCTGAGTGTTTCCTGCTTCAGTAATGACAGGAGTTCCTTGTTCATCCACGGAGGTCTCTTGCCCCCTTTGCCTGATTTCTTGCTCATCAGGATGCATTGTTCTTGAGCCTGGAGGAAATTATCCTTGAATATCAGCCAACTTTCCTTAACACCTCTTCCCTGGAGGAACTTTTCCCATGGTATTCTTCTGAGAAGATCCCTAAAGAGGCCAAAGTCAGCTCTCCTGAAGTCCATGGTTACACTTTTACTTGCTGCCCTGCTTCCTTCTTACCCGATGCTGAACTCTACAATCTCACAGTCACTGCAGCCAGGGCTGCCCCCAACTTCACATCTCCAACAAGGCCTTCCCTGTTTGGTAGTATTAGGTCAAGCAGCACACCATTCCTTGTGGGATCCTCCACTATCTGTCTCAGAAAGTTGTCATCAATGCTTTCCAGAAACCTCCTGGACTGTTTGCGCTTTGCTGTGTTGCTTTTCCATCATCTGTCAGGGTAGTTAAAGTCCCTCATGGAGGGGAGACACAGTGCCAAAAACAATGGCAACAGCTACTGTAAGGTTTCATATATTTTTAATATTACAGCTTACATTCATTTGTTCTTGCATTCAATGTTCCTAATCCCAAAGGATCCTAATGCACTTTATGAACTGTAAATGCAGGGATTGTTTTCACAGCATTAGACTTCAGCCACTTTCAGGGTAAAATGTGACAGGTGTTTAAAAACAACAGGCACAAGTGTATAGGGAGATGTATGAGGGATAGCTTGTTCTGCACTGAAACTGCATGGGGAATTTTGGCAAGCAGAACATAATTATCCTAGCTGGAATGTGGCCAGGAGAGCCAAAGTTAAACCCAACTCTAAACATAGTCATGACTTAGAATGGAGTTTGCTTAAAATAGCCCAGCATGCTCACAGGAGAATGGCAGTCCTCAGATTTGGCATTAGGAGCAGGGATGGCTACGTCCAGCAGGTTTTAGGGAAGAAGGCATAGGAAAATTACAGGAAAACTGAACTTCATTTCTTCTTCTCACGTTGTAAATGTTAAAGCAGGGTCTAATGTTTCACCAGACCAGGACAAGCAAGATTCAGAGAGATAAACAGTTTCCTTGCCACTTTTCACTTCGTTTGAAAATGGATGATGTATAGTAGGAGAATTGAAGTCTGTTATTGAGAAGGATTTTTTTTGCTTTTTACCCAAGGACAGTTGGGATCCTCAAGGCCTTGCTCAGATTGCTTTTCATCTCTAGGAGATGGATAGGCTCCTTCATCCATGAAAATGAATGGTTATATCATTGTATATGAAATTCTGGGGTGAGATACAAATTTTACCAGTACTTCCTGCATTTGTAAAATGTTTGTTTCAAGCTTTGTGAAGCTGCAAATTCCTTAGTTGTGGGTAAATTCAGATCTGCCTTTGATGCTGAGGTTTGGAATCCTTTCTGGTTTCTTTTGTTACTGTGTCACACACTTAAGCAGAGAGAGAAACCAGCTTTCCTGACTTTTTCCTGGTATTAAGTACTCTTCTCACTGACCTCTCTTTTAAACACCCCATAGGCCAAGATTCCTGCTGGAACATATAAAATTTAAGCAAGAATTTATCTGAATGAATGTTTTCTTTTATTGGAACCTGACTAAGAATCAGAATTTGGCCCAGTGTTCAAGAATAGTGAAAATTCATGTGGGAATTCAGTTCAGCTTTTCCAAAAAGTTCCTCATCGAGTACTAGAGATGTTGAGTAAGCATTAATAATTATACTCATGCCATCCTGATTTACTCTAGTTGAAGATTAGGCCAAGACTTTCGAGCAGTCATCTGCCCTCTGTTTTTACAGTTGAAATGTAGCCAAGTTTTTTGTTCGATTGTTGAGTTTCATGTGTTGCACGTGAGTCTTGGTTTTTACCAGTTTTCTAAAATCACCCAGTGGCCATGAGTCCCCATTGCTTTGCTATTAAAACACTTCTTCCCAGAGGGCACCGGCTGCACTGGACAAACTGCAGCCAGACATGACTGAAGCAAGGTGGAGATTTCAAGTCACAGGCAATATATTTATGTATTTAGTGACATCAAGCTGCCTAAGGCATTTAACCACCCCAGCACCACCACCCGAGTTATAGGCTGAGCTTGCCATCCAAATGCACTCACGATAAAAGGAATAAAAATGCTCAGGAGACTGAAGGGAAAACTTTTTCATTGAAGAGAATTTAGAATTACTGGCTGTTCTTTCTGTTCTTTTAAAAATCTACAGAGCTTTGAAAAACTGTGCCTGTGAATGACAGAAAGATCTGCTTGAGAAGCCAGGCTCAAACGTGCCTTTTGGAAAAGGAGATCTTCCCTGACAGCCTTTTTCAGCTCCACAGAGACATATGCTATGTGAGATCAGGAGAGTACCTCTCAAACACAAGCTATCTCCTGCTGATGAATTGTCTCAAAGAAGCTTTTATTTCTATAGTATCCATACTATAGGAACTGCCTCCATCAGCTGTGCTGTCTGGAGCAATGCCAGTATTCAAACCAGCTGAAGGAGTTTCAGGAGGAATCTAACATCTAATCTCTCTTTGCTTGTTGTGTAAATCCAATCTTTCAGACTTAAACCAAACAAAAAAAATCCAACTTCATTCATATTCATTCCTGGTGTAATTCTGCTGGCAACAGGAGTGCTGTGGTGCAGAGCAGTTCCCTTCCTAGGGGAAGTATAGTGTGAACTTCATCAGGCATTGGAATCTGAAAATGGTTTTGCAGGGTTCCACAGGACACTAAAAAGCATCCCACAACTTTCACTGTATATTATCCCTGTCATGGTATTGCCTTGTATTGCTTTGACATTTGCCCTGAGGTGGGAACACAACAGTTTTTATCCTCAAGGACAACACTTGGAAGTGGAACTTATCTTATTCCTGACGTGTCACAGCTTTAATAACCTGTTGCCTCGGGGTACAAAGAAACACGTTTCCTCTGCAGCAGGCATCAGTGGGATAAACCCAGAGCTGGGAGCAATGGGTTTCTATTTACAGGATATCCTTATTATGCCCAGGGCTTCCCAATAGCCAGTAATTTCCCTGAGCCTCTGTGGTTACTGCTGTGCAGGACTTAGATTCCTGCGGACAGACTATTGCTCATAATCAGAAATAATCAGTTCTGCACAGAGTGTCAGCCTATATAATCTTCCAATACAAGCAGAATGTTAATTTTCTAATACAACCATACAGATCTGGAGTGCCACAATAGAACTTGCTTTTATACATATGTATTAGATTAAAAAAAAGACCTTTGTGGAAACTAATGTTCCATAGAGCTTCAATAGAAAAGTGAAGCACTTGAACTCAAAGGGAAAGAGGGCTTAAAATTATCTGCTTTCATTGAAACAATAAGCCACTTGGCATTTTCACCTTGGCCGGGATTTCCATACATTTGGGGGACAGTTCAATTGCTTTTCCACCAAATGTAGTTCAAACAATAAAAAAGGATAAACCAAAATGAGCAACCTACACTGGCTTTCCAACTGAAAACCATGTGTCCTGAAAACATTATGAGAATGGAAGCTTTCTCTGGCAGCTGAATGGTCAGGGATTTTTCCCTTCATGCATTTCTGCCTGGGAAAATAATTCCTGTGCAGTTCTTGCAATCATCAGCATAGGATGTAAGGCGAAAGGTAAAGGCAAAAGAGTCAGTTTACTTGCAGGTTTGATGTAGTTGCTGCTGGTTTTCTCTTCATGAGAAGATAAACTCCTTGTGGTATGATGGGACCAAAGTCCCCATCACATCAGGAGCACTGGTAAAAAAAGTCTGCCAAAAGCTCTGAAACCACTGCTGACTTCAGCGGGAAAACACACGGGATCAATCCTTATGTGTCAGTCTCAGCTACTGCTCTCCAATTTATTATGAGCAAGGTGCTTTTAATATTCACAGTCAGCTCTAGATATGTGTCTAAAGGACAATAGCATGCCCTTGTGGAAGAGGAGTTATCTTCCTCCTTCGGACTCTGTGTTAGGACTTACCTGTGACTTGCCACAGGGAGAACAACATTATTTACTGAATACCGAAGTGCTGGCCTATTTTCTCAGCCTGTAAGAAAGCCTGTTGAATAGCAAAGCAGCTCAATTTTAAGCTAGACAGATCCAATTTTCTTAAGGGTGTTCTGTAGATTCTTACTTCTGGTCAGCAACCACCTCTTAAAACCAACAGGCCGACAACCACCTCTTTAAACCAGCACTGCTCCTATCAGGTCAGCATTCTTCATCCAGTGGAAATGGTCACTGCAAGTTCCTGTGCAGCTCCCCAGTGTTAATTGTGTTGTATAGAGGCAGGATGGAGGCCCATTGCTTTTTTGTGAATCGCAGAAACTCAGCTGAGGGTAGAACTCAGCCCTAACACTTTTTTAGGCTGCAGACTGCATGTATGCAGCTTATATTCCTAAATATGTTGTATAGTGATATGCTTTTACCCCAGTAATATGTGAAAAAAGGACCTTAGGGTGGACATTTTCTCTTCAGAGGTGCCAACATCCTGGCTAGAAGCAAAGAAATGTCGTCGGCAGGAATAGAGAGAGAGAAAAATGTTGTGCTGCTTGACCAGTAACTGCATGAATGCATCATATTGCACCAGAACAAAATCAATGTCACACCATGACTGTGTTCTCACAGTTCTAAAATCTGTAAGATATGCCCAGTGAAGCTCTTTGAATGTTCCCCAAAGTTGTGTGTAGCCCAGAGGCACAGTGAAGTCCATTTCTGTGTTACTGCTTTTCTGAGAGCTTTTACTAGTGAGTCCTTATGAAGGTAGTTGCCTCTAAGTGGAATCATATAATACAAAAGTAGCTGTGACCAGCATGTCAGATAATTTTATGGACATGTTTAGTGACATCCACACTCAGAAAAAAAGCTGTAATGTGGCCTTTTTGTCATGCTTGGTGACCTACAAGATTTTTCCAGAATTGTTTGTTGTGTGTGCAATTACACAGTCCTTAATCCCTGTTATACAAAAGTGTCATTCACAAGTGCCTTCTCTGGTGTCCACCACGAATATGGAAATGAACACTCTTATCTCTGAGAATGTGGGGTATCTCACTACATTTGAGTTATGCAGATTATCCAGAGGTTTATGTTGATAAAAAATCTTTAAATTTCAGTGCCTTATCTGTGTGTGGTACCTAACTGTGTAAGGTTAGAAGAATTTTAGAGGATTTTAAAGATAGCTTGTCACAGAGTAGAGATCTGATTTTTGTGTTTCTCTTTCTAAAAGACAATCTGAGTTGTGTGGCTCCTAAGATAAAAACCACTCAGTAGTGATCTGAAGTGGTTTTTATACAGGCTCCTATACCATGATTTTAAACAATAGTTTCTCAAGACATTCCATAGTTTGACACAAATGGAGACACTCTCTTTCTCCCAATGGCATAAAGCTCCCAGAATACTAGGGATGCAAGAGATTCATGTTTAAACTCAGCAGAAAATCTGGTCCACCCTAAACTCCTGCCAAGTGTCAGTTTGGAGTGTCACAAAGACACTGTGCCAAGGCCTCAAATTGAGACTATTTGACAGCTATATGACTAGTGATGCCATAAAAGCATTTTTTATAGGACATTGGTGTCCATGGTTCTGATAAACCATCTTGATCATAACAGTCATTTGAAAAACGTGTTTCAGATTCGTGCATAATGTTTTCAGAATCAGTTATTATACAGTTTGTTTCCAAAATTCCCTTTCACTCTCAGATTCTACCTCTAAATATAAATCTAATCCTCCTTCCTTGTCCTGTTCTATATATACAGCACACCCACATGTGATAAAGCCTTCTGCCATAGCAGCAAAGAAAGGTGGAGGGGGGGGGAACGAAGGCTGTAGCTAACCTGTGGGAACACTGAATGCAGTTGGCTGCTGCTCATAATGTTCAAAGATATAATTATCACATGCATGATGAGTACTACACCTGCTGCATCTCTTTTGCTTGATTCCTTAAAATGCCACAGAACTGCCTCACTTGGAAACTATTAACCAGAGAGGTCACCAGAGGACTTCACACTCCCTGTCCTTCCCCTTCCACCAGGCAGGTTCGCTAATGCATCTCTCTCTCTTTCTCTTTCTCTCTCTCTCTTCCCACCCCCACCAAACTTTTCCTATCAAAATCCTCACCACCTCCTTTCCGGTGCCCACCTTTCTCCTTCATTGTGATTTTTTTTAATCTCTTCATTTCCCCTGCCTTTGTCTGAGCCTTCTTTCCTGTTGCCTGTAAATCTGATCCATTACAGTTTGTAGGTAGTGCTTATCAAGCCAGAGTTCTCAGTGAGAAGTGGGATAGCTTTAAGGATGTGCTTCGTAGGTGCTTCACTCGGCATCTTTCTTAAAGCTTGCTTTGTCTATGCAGCACAATTTAGCATTCTGTTTCTCTAGTGCATTATTTCTTCTCTATCAAAAGTCTTGTGTTTGTCTGTAACCACACTGCTGCCTAGTAGGTGGCCTAGACAAGCTGCCTGTGACACAGCAGGAATGATGTATTCGGTGCAAAGGCTTCCTTTTTTATTTTTTTTTGTCTTGGACCATCTGCTGGTGAAATGTTCCCATCACTCAAACCTCTTCCACATAAGGAACCTGACCCATCACTGATTACTTGTCAGTAACTGATGTCCTCAAGCAGGGACTGACCATTTTTAAGGCTGCTACAGGAAGTAGTGTTAGATGCTTTGAGAATCACATTGTCCCATGTCTGCTAACAGTGAATCCAATTTTAAGGCAATACAGTAAGACCTTTGCTGACTGTTGTCAACAATGAGTCACTTTCCTGTCACAGAGGGAACCTTAAGGAAAACTTCAACGCAGCAGAAATATCTTGTTCGTAGTCACTCCCCAGATTCTCATTTCTTATGATATTGGTAGTGGATTTTGCAGCTTCCTAAAACACCTCTGACTTGTGTCTTTGTATCCACACACATTTATTTCTTTCTGTGCATCATTATGGATGTACCAAAAGACAGCCAAAGTGTTCAGAGGCCTTACAGGACACGTGTCAAGCAGAGTAAGGTTGTGGTTAGAGTATTGGGGTCTATTTCTAGCTTTGCCTGTGACTTCTCATAAAAGAAGATTGGGATTATTTAGATGAATAAACCCAAATGCATGAAATTACATATTTAAACACATGGGAACATGGCCAAATTTTCAGGAGTGCTTAATCTGAAAATTTCATTGGTAGCAAGAGAATCTGTTATTTTACAGACCTTTTTGAATGCAAAGCAATTTACATAGATAACAAAGACAAATAAGAGTTGATATCTAAGTTTGAAAATATCCATCATGCACTGTTTTACTTTCAATTGCTGAAAAAAAGAGAAAGCATTGTTTTCTCTGTTATTATGGTTTCATAATGTGCTTATATATCCTGAAGTGATAGTTGATATGTGAAAGCAACAAGTCTGTCTGTCATACATATTTTAATATATTAAAAAATAGTGACTAAAAAAGAAAAAAAAAAAGGGGTGATACTTGAGAAATGAATTTGTTAGCAGTAGTAGAGTGCCCCTTGCCTTAGGCCAACCTTTTACCCAAGGGAAAAACTAGTTCACTGATATCTGTAGGTGATAGAATCCCATCATGGCACAACTCCTGCTTCGTGACTCCCACCAAAAAAACCTCAAATTCCTGTATCAGGGAATTCTAGCCATGCCCAGTGCCTACATTGACTTACAGCAGACTCAAGAGGAAAACAGCATTGATTAAAAAGTGAATTCAGCTTAACTTTGTTTCTTTCTATTACTATTTTCACAAAAACCTTGGAGGTATGAGACAGCTTCAGAGACTTTAATGGCAATTCTTGTCTTTCAGGCATCGGATCTCAAAATCAAAATTTAGGTAAGTAAAAATGATTTTTGCTTTTTCTCCTTTCTACTGGTTTTGTTCCTTACTTTGTGAAGTGGTTTAGTCCAGCATCTCTAGGATGCAGTGATGATTCTAGGAGATACTGCCAAACATGTTAGATTTAGTCAAGAATCAAGATTGTTTTTCTTAGTTTTATACTGAAATAAGGCACAGGGACTACTCACATTATTCCACTCAGAAGTACCTATCTGATTGCTACCTACGTATCTCGAACCATAAAACACAATATCAGAAGCGAAGTTCAACCACATAATTATACTGCATCCATCAACATCAACCCTGTCAGCTCAAGGCTCTCTTTCTTACATTCTGTTGCACTCCTCTGCTTTGCTTGATTGTAAATATTTCAACTGATGAGGTTTGCATCTTATTTGTGAAGTTCTCCCCTTCACCCTGGGACATGGGGAGTTTTTCTAGTTGTGTTTGTTTTTCTGTTGACTTATAGATTTTGAAAAAGTGAAACAGTCCCAAGGGGTTTGCATTGGAAAGGCTGACTGAACTCATGAAACTTGGTTCCATTTCTACCTTTTTGGCAGGAGCTTAGCCGCCTCCATAACCCTGAATTCAAAGTCAGTTTTATAAAAAGCTAAAATAAACTAAAAAAACCCTAAAACTAGATTAACTTTCAGTATAACTGTAATGAGTAACTGTGTCCTTCGGGTACCTAAATAACAAAGAGTAATAAAAATTTCGGGATGCACATATGTGTACATCCTGCCTTTATGCATCCCTGTGTTAAGAGTGAGCACGAGAAAGCACCATACATTTTCATGTGCATGCACATTTGTGCACAAGTGCACACTGAAGCGTGTGGGATTCCTAAGGATTTAATGACAACAATATTGTCTAAGCGTTGTGCCTATTTTAGAAGTTGGGAAGATCTTTTCTTGTCCCAAATCTACTGCAAAACACACAACCCTTTTTGAATGTTTGTGATAGGTAGTCTGGGTGCCTTTATAAATTGCACAGATGAAACACTCTAGATTGGATTACCTGTTAAAATGTTGCTACAGCATTCTCGTTCACATTGTGTTCGCATTGCCTGGCATTAGTTCACAGAGATGCTGAATCCTAACCTCAAGTAGGGCCATAGTTTATCACTGAAAATAATGGACAAGAGAAGAATAAATAAGAAAAGTTCTTTCTCTCTGTAATGTTGTGTATGTGTATGTCCCTTCAGAGACACACTCACACATATGTATATATTATCTATATAAAACTATTAGATTTATTATACAGTGGCAAGTGTTGCCTGGAAACTGGTTGCTATGCAAGTTAAATTCTGAAGAGTAGGAGGTGTGTAATTAGCTTTAAATATCTTCTGTGGTTAGTAATTATCCTCAGAAATCAGTGACACAAGGGGATGTGTTCATGGAAGGCAAACTTTAAAAAGTCTGTTGATTAGCAAATGGTACCCTTAGTTCCAGGCATGAAGGTGAGTGAGATGCTGAGGTCCCCTAAGTTTTGGGGTTTTGTTATGAATTAGGCCTTGTCTTGGGATTACTCCTGAACATTGCTGAGTGTTGGAAATGTTACATGGATTTTATTTGACCTCACCTCTCCAAAGACGTAATCCAATGGTTCATGTGGCATAGCAGGTATCTTTTCAGTGACTATCCTGAGGCTGGGCAAGGTCCCGTTGCAGGCTACAAGCATCAAATACAAGAACAATGATTATTTTTGTGGGAACTGGACTAAAAAAACCTCTCAGGGTATCTGCAGTGGATGTCTTAATCAGATTAAGATATTGCTTGAAGATGTTGCAAATTGGTTTAGGACCAACTTTATTCCTGTAGATAAAGGGAGGATGATCACAACTGTCGACTCAGATGAAAATGAGAGAATGTTTCTCAGGGTGAACTTTAAATTTATTCTCTACCTCTCTTGAACAATAAATCAGGACTAGAGTCTCTCTTGGCAGAGAATTGCAATAGCCTATGGATCCCTATCTGAAAAGAACTTTTCCTTTTTCAATATTTCAAGTCGCTACTGGCGCCGATGGAATCGATTCTGCAGAAGAAAGTGCCGTGCCGCTGTCAAGTCCAACGTTTTCTATTGGTTGGTGATCTTCCTTGTGTTCCTCAACACCCTCACCATTGCCTCTGAACACTACAACCAGCCAGACTGGCTCACGGAGGTCCAAGGTGAGGAGAAGCTGATGGTTCTGTTTATTATGGTCAGTGTCAAAAAAAGGGAGCGGAAAGAGGAGCTGGTGCATTAAAGCACACGATGTAAAAGGAGAATCTGAAATAATACAATAAACATCCCTGCCTACAATGGGAGAAGTTTTAGGAAAAATGTAAGTACCTGGTTTCCAGCCAAAGCAGTGTTGTTTCCTTGGGTGTAAGTGAAACCAGGAATTTATGCTAAATATATATTTGCAACTGGATTACCAATTAATGGATAGCTACTGAGAGCCTCACGTTCTCCGGGGTTTTCCCTGAAATGGCATTTATGATAATTTTTAATTATTAGGGAGGTGATGAAGAGTGATTTGTAAAGTTCTCCTGTCTGCAGAACAGTTGAATTCTCTCTGGAGGTGAGAGCAGCTGAAAGGCTTAATTAAGCAACAGTAGGTAGCACAGCAGCTCTTCTGTTCCCACTCTCCCCTGCAGATGACAAGTGTGATGGGAGGTTGTGCACAGGAGGGCATGTCCCTGCCATTGGACGTTGTGTGGTTGTGTAATACATTGCAGCTGGATGTGCAATACATAAGAATTGCTGTAACCATCCTGGTAAAACACTTCTGTGAATGAGATGCCCACGCTTTTGAAGTTCATTCTTTGAACCAAGCTTATACGAAGTTAACTTTTAAGACCGATCCCCAAAGAGGTTTCTTAGCAAGGACCGATGATTAATTGTGGTGATCTTTTGACTAAGTTTCCTTAATCTGTTCCTTTTTGTTTTCCATGAGACACTGCCAACAAGGTGCTGCTAGCTCTTTTCACGGCAGAGATGCTGCTGAAGATGTACAGCCTTGGTCTCCAGGCCTATTTTGTGTCCCTCTTCAACCGCTTTGACTGTTTCATTGTGTGCGGAGGAATCCTGGAAACGATCCTGGTTGAGACAAAGATCATGTCACCCCTGGGCATTTCGGTTTTGAGATGTGTTCGACTCCTAAGAATATTTAAAATCACAAGGTACTTTATTGCTTCTTTGGGACTGAAGGAGGGCTACTGCTACTGCTACTGAGTCGCTCACATCCCTGGTGTTTTTCACTTTTTCTACCACTAATTGGGTAGTGAGAGTGTAGGTTAACAGTCCTCATCTTCTGCCATCTGTGATGGGATGGGGAGGACTGTACAGACTGGATATCCCTGATGTGAGTGATAAGGATTGGTGAGGAGCCTGGCATAGGGAGCTGGAGATACTTGATACCATGCAAATTGTTAAACTGAAGCCTGGAATGGTAGTCCAAGCTGAGATTGGGCTCTTATGGTTCCCTGCAAAAGTCAAAGCAAAACTAAAACAGCAGATAGCCTTGTGACCTTCTCTGATGCTTTCTGGGGACAGAGAGGAGCCTGAAAGACTGCCTTGAGCTAAAACAACATTTGACTGAGAAGCCCATGCCAACTCCAGTAGACTCAACAGTGGCCTGAGAGGGAGATTGTGTCAACACCAGCAGTTATAGGCGAAGGATGTTGCCAGCTATTCCCCTTCGAAGGAGTCCATCGTGAAGCAGCAGCTTTACAAACAAACCAGACTTTTTCCAGATTCCAGTATCCCCTCTTTTTCCTTTTAATTCTTTCTCCTGTCCCTCTGCATAAAGGCACGTTTAATACATGCGTAGTAAACAAGCACTACTTCCTGAGTCAGGTACCTCCAAAACCACCAGGTTGGTTTGGCAGGGATTTTTCAGCTTGAGGGGAAGTTGGAGGAGAGATCAGCTCCAAACTTAACCAGATGGGAACTCCTGGAACTAATTTTACCCAAGTGCTTACCCCAAGTAGCACGAGGTCTGCCTTCTCCCATGTGGGCACCAATCAGCACCTTATAAAAAGCTTGACTGAGGTGGTGAAAGAGTGAGTTTTCTGCATGCTCAGCTATGGAAATGTCCCTAAAATTGCTGTAACACACCCCTCCAAAGGAAACATCTGACAAATTTGAGATAAAAACACGCAGCACATGAGGAAAACAAGGCCAAAACTGGAAGACAGTCAAGATGACAGAGCTGAGAGGCAGAAAAAAACCAACAGATTTGGACTTGTTCATCGTAAAAGATTTACCCTCAAAGCTTCTGAGCCTCAGCTCTCTGGTAGGATGGATGGTTTTTAGGGTCAGATGGCGGAGACAGAAAATCAGTTTACAGTCTCAGAGAGAGAGGCCAAAGCAAGCCTACAACTATTAGAATGGGGGGGGGAAAGTGGTCTGTTTAGACTCGTGTTTATAGAAGAGGGGAAAACGTTCCAGCTAACAAGAGTTTCCAGCCAGAAAGGCATCTTTGCTCTTTCAGAAATAGTGGGGATCTCTGGTCTGCTGACTGTTTTTCCTGGATCTTTGGGTCTGAAAGCTATCATCACCGAGTCCCAGGCCTGGTTTCTGAGGAAACCAGGAGCTGTTTCAGGCATTGGGTAATCAGATACACTCAGGGCAACATACCAATAGCTATAAAAGCATAAGCTTCAACATAGCATCCTGGAGAGGTCATTGTTTTTTCAAGACATTTCTCCACTCCTACACAAAATATATAAGCTAGCTAAGAGAATTCTCTAATAGAAAGGCAAACACCAAGAGAATATCATTAATACTTTGAGCTGTTGAAGTACTCAAATATTCCTAAAGCTTCTGGAAGAGATGTAATAATGGAACCAACCAGCAGTAGGACTAGTTATATTTGCCTTCATTCTGCTGCAACATAATTAAAATACAATTTTTCATGGAAACAAATGTTACCTGGAATATGTCTCCTGCAATTTGTGCATGGGTCTATGTGTAAAACACAGAGATGAGGAACAATTCATAATGCATAATGTATTAATCAGATTTTTCCTTCTTTCCTGTTCCTGAAATATTGGCAAGTAGGTTGCAGTAGTTTCAAATTTATCTGTTTTGTAATTATTCATAATTTTCTTCATGATTTCTTCCCTCCGTGGGTGAAGTTCACCCTCATGTGGAAAGCCCTAACACAAGCCTCCAAAGCAGTATTTTAGGCCCACTCATGTCTTAATGCAGGAGAGAATATTCTGGCCCTAAAGCAAAACTTCTGCCTTGATGTTCTCTGGTAAATTACAAATTTTTCCATTATTCACTTAACTCTAAATACAATGATGATTTATTGATGACATTATCAATACTGGTGCAGTAGACCACCTGAGTGCAAAGATAATACAGAAAGATACAATACTAGAAAACTGGGAGGGGTAGGAAGGGTGGTAGGGTAGTGTTTTGTGTCAAATATATATTCATCAGCAATGACAGGGGGACATACAGCAGAGGTGAAAATGGTGATAATCAAGGGTATTAAAAAGGCACAAAGCAGGAAAATTACTCTGGTGAGAATATATCAGTAGGTAGCCTATTCTTTATATATTTGGATGGATTTTCCATGATAAACACCAAGCACAAACAAATTCTGGGTGCATCAAGATGATACAATTGTAGGAGAAACACAAATATAGCTCCCTAATAGAATAGAAGCAAATAAAGACACCATCAGATGAACAATGCATCATTTTAGAAACCACATTTAGAATTTCAAGAGCAAACATTTCTTCCAAAATTATAAATACATTAGACAAGCAGACAATATAATCTGTTTGTTTTATTCTCCCTAATTTTTAAAGTACTGTGCAGAACATCTCCCTCTTTGCTATGAGAAGACAAATTATTTTCTCATTATAAATAGTCCTTTGCTGCTTTATAAACCCCTACATATAGTCCCTTATATTTAAAAAATAAATCATATCATTTGCAACAGCAGACAGAAAGTTGATACCTAATCCTGCCACTAGATATGTCACTGTTAACTGTAGGGAGAAGAGACATGGTGCCTTTTTTTTGTACCTGCTTTCAAAGTAGTTTTATATTGGATGAACAGTGTGGGAAGCTTTCATACTATGAGACTGCCAGCTGTTGCTACTGTTTTAAGCTTTGCATCTGTGATTGCCAGTATCACTAAGACATTGTGGAAGGCAATGGAGAGGAGAGGGGAGAGAATACATGAACATGTTAAATTCTAATCCAGTTCTGCGATTGATTATTGTGTGAGATGTTGAACAAACCATTTAACTTCTCTGCACCATTCCCCCACTTTGAAACGGGGATCATAATCACATCCTGCTCACTGGTGTTTTGCAGCGCCCCATTCACTGACATCCTCAAGGGTCTGAGATCTGCAAGTGGGGGCTGTTAAGAAGCACATTCATTTCCCTACAAGTCCAAGGCAGCAGCAGTGCTTTCTGTCATATTTCCCATTATACGCTGCCTGGTCCAAAACTTCCAATTCCGTTCAGCAGTGCCGCATTTTTCCTTTGCAGTAAGTTATTAACCAGGGTGGATGAAGTATTGAGAGACTTCTCTTTGTCTGGGCTTCAACCATTGCTGACTTGAAAACCTCGTGTTTCATTGAGTAATCCCAGAACTCACTTTGAGGGAGCATTCATGTTGGATCTGCAACCACCTAATGTGACAGATGGTAACATCAGGTCTAGGACCCTGAGTTAAGGCAATTGTTATTTTCACATCTTAGTCAAGTCAAGCCTTTTTCTTTTTTTCTCTACCCCCCTCTCCCCCCGGGTTATTTACTTTTCTGATGGTTCTGTATTTCTAGCTAGCACTCAGTACACAGAAAAAACAGCACTAATCTTATCACCAGGCCATCGCAGTTAATTGCTTTAAGTTTGATAGTCACATAATAATCTGAATCTCAAGTATTGAGCCGTTTTTAAGAAATGCAGAGCTGATAGAAGTCTGCACAGTTGTTTGCTGAGATAGGAATGCATTTAAGCTTAAAGTGAGTCACTTGGACTGATCAAATGTGTAACAGCTTTACTGTATGCTCCTTAAGGGCACTGCTAGAAAGACCTAGAAAATGTGTGTCCTGGCTGACATTGGAGGGCTTGGAGAGATATTATGGAGCCCATCAGCTTCTGCTTTAAGGATGCTGAATTCATTCGACATCCACCAGAAATGAATTTTTCCCTTTTCCTGTGTCACTTTCCCTTCTTTCTAAAATGTGAAAGTATGTGAGCTGTAAGCATAAATGCAAACACAGTGAGCTGTTACACTGCACATTCCATGCAGATATTTGGTGGCACTGAGCCCAAAAGCTTCCATGCCCTTACCTTTGCTCTGTAGTTTTTCGTTGCTCATCTCTTTAATTGCAGTTAAACTTTAAAGCACTCTAGTTTTGTCTGAAGTGCTGAAACTGGGCTGGAGGGAAAACATCACAGTTATCTTTGAAGCTCAGTCCTTGGAGATGAACCAGTTGCTGAACTTCAGAGGACATGGCAGTGTCCCCCTGCAGATCAGATTGCTAACCTTCATAAAGTGGTTGGTCTGCTCAGGCAGTCCTGTCTTCCATGGAACAAGAAAAGTATTCTTTTTACACTGTCACTTTAAAAATATGAATTTAAGTGGGATTTTAAGAACTCTTGTCTCTAATGGTTAGATTACCTTCAGAAAAAAATTGCGTGTTGAAGGATCAGGCTTCCCCAAAAGAACCAGAGCACTAGACATGTCTGCCATCCTTCTTACATGGAACTCTTTCTTCGAGGTAAATATGGTTAGAAATGCAGAGTCCTCCCAGTAAAGAAATGTTCAGTGTTATGGGCTTTGGGAGAAGAGCCTGGAGGACATTGGCCATGGTGGAATCTCAAAGTGTGGTGGTAGGCGAGGTAGAAGGAAGGCCCAGAGATCACAGGCAAACATTACTGGCTTGGTGACCCATGAAAGCTGTTGAAGCTTGCTAGCAATGTGCTTCAAAATGAGGCAATTCGAAGATGACAGCTAATCTTCAGCCCAGTCTGAAAGCTCAGCCACACTAAAAGCATAAAGAGAAGAGGCCATGACCAGCTAAACAATAGAATAGGAGTGGTTGAGCAGATGCAAGTCCGAAGTGGAAACTGCTTCACGGGCAAAAAATTTAGAAATTTTTTCTGAAGCCTCTTTGCAACTCGTGACTACTGTGCAGGCTGGCAAAGAATGCAAGCAAACTTAGATGCTGCAGCAGTCATGCTGCTGGCATCTCTTTGAACCCTAAAGTGGAACCAGAAGGGCAAGAAAGATCCTTTCTCTGCATCATACATGACTCTGAACTGGGCACAAGCCTGAACACACTGAGAGAACAGTCCTTAAGCCATCCTATCTCTTGAATAAAGCCCTTCAAAATGCTCTGCAGCCTATCTGATGAAGGATAGTAGGTTTGATACTCAAAGAAAAGCAGTGATGGTGCGTCCTTCCAAATAGATGTAGATTTGGAGTCTTTTTTAGAGTCCACCTAAAAGGACCATTAATATCTTTGTCATTCCTCTCAATCCCAGAAAGCTCAGCAACTTCTCTCTGTGAGTGAGCCCAAGCATATACTCACACACGCCAGATTTTGGGCAAGTTCATATTTGCATCCAAAGAGTTGTTTCCCCATCTGTTCTTGTTGGTTATTGCAGGCCATTCTCTGGAGTGAGGTATTCTGGCTGCCATAACATCTGTGAGTGTTGTAATGAGATTGGTTAGAATGTAACTCACTGAAGCAGCAAGAACTAATCACTGTATATTGATATAAGATGTGCAAAGCCTTAGATGGAGAGTGCTGTAATAATCTTCTGGGTGTGCGTATGGAGTGGGGGGTGGAGGGAATTGGGTATGTACACGTGTGGTAGTAAAATTACTCATTAGCTGCAGTAGGTCTCATTATCTTAGGGAAGCACATCAATGATTCACTGCTTAACAGAGTGTTTGGAAATGCCTGCTTATATGCAGAAGGCAGCCCAAACCAATATCCTGTACAGTCCATGAGCACCTGTCTCAGATTGAGGGAATTTTAACTGCTTCTATTTTCTCTCCCAGATATTGGAACTCCCTGAGTAACCTCGTGGCTTCACTCCTGAACTCAGTTCGCTCCATTGCCTCCCTGTTGCTGCTTCTCTTCCTCTTCATTATCATCTTCTCACTCCTGGGGATGCAGCTCTTTGGGGGCAAGTTTAACTTTGATGAGATGCAGACCAGGAGGAGTACATTTGACAACTTCCCTCAGTCCCTCCTCACAGTGTTTCAGGTAAGGGCACGAGTGGTCCCAGTGGGGCCAACACTTTGTGTTTGTGTGGGGTGAGACAAGTCCTGCACCCTTCCTCTGCAACCTGACAGTCCCCAAGACTGGACAGCACACTAACAGCTCCAGGAGCAAGGTGCCACACTGTGCTGCCAGCATAGGGTATTCCCTCCCAAAGTGGGGAACCAAAGATAAAACCTCTGTGTATTGCAAGGCCAGCAAGTCTTAACAGGGTAGGACGAGAGAAGAGCCATTGTCATGTCCCAGGGCAGCAAGCCAAAGCCCAACCCTACCGCTGTCCTCCCCCCTCCCCTGTACTGGGGAACAAAAATCCGCTCACAGCACCACAGAACTAATCAAATGGCCATAAGCTGACTGCAGTTTTGGGAGTGATCCACCAAGAACATGAGGATCCTGATTTCATTCACATGCAAAACGAAGGGAAGTGGCAGGGAGTGCTGTGCTGAGGGCAGTGCTACAGGTTGTCAGCCTGTCTGAAACAACAGACACGTGGGAGGGAAATGCCTGGAAAAAGTGGGAAGACTTGAACAGAGTTGTGTGGGAGAGCCGTTTGCCTTCAGCCATCATCTTCAAGGGGACATCTGTCTGGGTTTTTTCACACTTCAAACGCAGGACTTCTTTGCATGCTCCTTGTTCTGTGGTTTGTTGTTTGTTTTTTAATTTAATTTTCTAGATGGACAGAGCCAGAATCTCCAACCATCCTGGGGGAGGGGGTGCTCTTTAGGACAATAGATATCTTTGTGTTAATGGGGTTTTCAAATTCTCTGTGTGGTCTAACACTGTATCCCTTATTGGTGGGAATGTGTCATTTAGATCCTGACTGGGGAGGACTGGAATTCGGTGATGTATGATGGGATCATGGCTTATGGCGGCCCCTCTTTTCCAGGAATGTTGGTCTGTATTTACTTCATCATCCTCTTCATCTGTGGAAACTGTATCCTTTGATGCTACTCTTTTCTGCAAGAGGGGCTGAATTTAAAGACACCATTTACTTTGTCATGTCAGAAAATAATGAGTTTCATATCTCACATTTTTACCTTTTCCCTAGGTCTGAATTTTGGCTTTACACTGCCTAAAGTTAAACAAGTTTGTTTAATTTTAGCTACTGCTAAGGCATATAGACAGTTGTAAGAGCCAGCTACGTGCCAGTTCCACGTGCTAGCTTTTATTTTATATTTTCACATGTTTAGTGTTTTTATTTTTCATTCCCCTTAATTCTGTTGTAGGTTTTCTTTCTCGACTTCTCCAGAAACTAATCTATGTGTGTTCCTACTGTACTTACTGCATATTTTTTGCTTCAATTGCTTTTTTAGTAATATATTCCATGTGCTTTCATCCAAGCCTTATGTGGAATAAAAATATGTATAATCTACAACATGCTATATACAAATGCTGTAATAGGAGTAACATATGTTTGACATAATTGATTTATGTGAGATCATACATTAATTCATGTGTAAACTCACAGGACCCATGTTCCATTTCAGTTGCTGCAATCTGTGTGTTCTTCAAACAGAAAATCCTGTGCTCTGTTATCTTCCAACCTATGCTGGTCTTAAGTAACTTGAGTTCTCTCTGGCTTCAAGGTGAGGTGAGGACACTGTGCATATCCCAGGAGGTACAAAGCACATTGCATGATTAGGCTCTGAGTGTCTCTTCACACCAATTTGCATATAACATAGAGCTGTGGTTCTGTTCCATATCTCAGTTTGCTCCAAATTTGTCCATGTTTAGTTTCTGCTTCCCTAATAAATGGCCCTCCTGTGTCAGAGGTGACATTTTATTTTATACTGGTGCTTCTATAAAGCCACCTTGTGGACTCAGCCCAACTCTTCTGGCCTTTGTTCATAATTCAGATCTCTCAAGCCCTGTTATTTGACATTTCAGTTGACCTGCATGCCCTCACTTCAAAGTGAGATGGTGCAATTCCACTTATCTGAAGGTCAAGGTAGGCAATCTTCCTGACAGCTTAAAAAAAAGCTACAATTTGGATCTCCTTGTGAAAATGTGAGCCAAGTCTACATGCTGGCTGACTTTGGAGCCATTAGACCTTGGAGCCCAGGGAGGGGGGTGTCTGTGTTTCCAAGCTGAGCCTTGAACCGGGGTTTGCTTAAAAGTTATCATGGTGTAATAAGACCTAAGCTCAAGAAATTTATAAAACAAGCTGATATTCAGGTTTGTAACACGAGACCTGAACACTGACTTGTAACACAAGAAAACAGTTGTGATTCCTTGCCCTTGAGCTACACAGGCATGACTGGCCATGCATGGACTCTCTGCTAGGAGATGGCAGAGTTGTCAACTCAACTCTTCACTGTCCAGATTAAATTAACTTCAGAAATGCTCATCAGAGTGCTATGGTTGCTGTCCATAAAATCCATTCATGTGACCTAAACTGTCAAAGATGCAAAGCATTTAGTGCTCCCCTTATCTTCTGTGGGATTTGTTGCACAAAGTGATACTCTTTTGGGATGTTGGAAACTAAAATATAAGCCTGGACTTAGATGTTTTATATCAGTCGTTCTGTTGTGAAATTTTGGAAACCCGCAGTGTGTTAACTATGTGGATGGAAGGTGTAGGTTTGTGCATGCTGGATATGCCCATCCTGAGCAGTTGTGTGAAATGGAAGTTTGGAAAATCCAAGACACATGATGACAGGTTGCTAAAAATTTTCAATTAAAAAACCCTTGGTATAATCTTTTCTTGCAGTTTTCAAAGCCAGTTTTCTTTAAGTACACACAAACAGATATCCTGCTGAACGTATTTTTGGCCATTGCTGTGGACAACCTTGCTGATGCTGAGAGTTTAACATCTGCACAGAAAGAGGAGGAAGAGGAAAAAGAAAGGAAAAAGCTAGCAAGGTAAATCCATTTGCATACAGCTATATGCACTCATGTGCATATATTCCTGTGAATGTAATTACACAGGATACATATGCATAGGTATATGATGCATATATATGTGCATATATATGATACATATACATGTGAGTATATGTAATATGTATATTTATCTTCTCTTGTGTATATAGGTTATACATATGTGATTAATGTAATTATGTATGGGATTATGTATATATAAATTTTTATGTAAAGGAATTCACACTATAAGACAAGAAAGTGCCTTGAGCTGGGAGTCCCCACAGCTGCAGTGATGTGAGCAGGGGAAAGGAAGTCTGGGTGACTGATGAGCTTTCAGAGCATCAGCAGAGGAGTGTGAAATGGTGTCAATGTTACAATCCCATTTGAATCTCCCTATTATCTTCCAATTGCTTTGGGCCACAAAGCGTATTTTCAGACTGTCATTCCCATGACAAGATTCAGCAGCTTCCTTTTCTTTTGATGCCACATGCTGTTCTTCTCATGCCAGTTCTTTTAGTGTTTCCACAGACACTTAAGAGGCATGAGCTGGATGTGGAGCTTCTCTGTCATTCCCAGCTGCCAACAGCAGGGAAGCCTCTCCTTACTGGTTATTTCCATTCACTGTCTTCCAGGCTGCTTGGAGGGGATCTCTTGTGCAGATCTTTCTGTTTCATCCTGCATGCTACTCAGCAGATTTCCCTCCCTCTGGGGGTGCAGAGAGGAGCAAAACCTTTGTAGGCAACCGAGGGGAAGATAAGAGATGAAAATGGTCCATGCCTTTGTCATTGGGTGAACAAAGAGATCTCTGCTGACAGACCTAGAATATGCACGTACACAAACACACAGGCACATACTTCCCTCACACACACACACTCACACACAAACACACTCACATGCCATTGAGAAAGCTACAAAATAAAGGACAGTATACAGAATTAGAGCAGAGCCTCTGCCTTTGCCTGTGGATGAGAACAGGGTGGAGCCACTGGGCTCAGAACGGAGATGCCAGCTGATTGTTCTCATGGTGTGTGCTGTATTACATGAAGTCCCTAAAAGGGAAACAAGCTGTTCACCTTTGTAACTCTTTGCTTTTTATCTTGTGAAATTGTTAGAACTGCAAGTCCTGAAAAGAAACAGGAGATGGAAAAAACAGCTGTGGAGGAAGAGACAAAGGAGGAGAAAATTGAGCTGAAATCGATCACTGCTGATGGAGAATCCCCACCTGCTACCAAGGTAAGGTCTGGTGCCAGCCAGACACTCTCTGTGCAGTGATGGCATGAGCAGCTTGGGTTTCTGAGGGAATGAAAACTGTCTGCCTTGTCTGATAAAGGCTTTGATGCTTCTCTTTCCATTTCTGTCAGATCAATGTGGATGATTACCAGCCCAATGAAAATGAAGAAAAGAGCCCATATCCCACAACGGAAGCACCAGGTATACATCTTCTTCCTCTTATCCCTGATCTGACAAAGAGAAACTCCAGTTGCTAATGCACATAAAGCCAAATTGTGGTAGAAGGCATGCTGAACATATAATGCTTTCGTGATGGGACAGAGTGATGTGCTTGTCTGTGTTTGCACAGGTCCTTTGCAGTCCCTGTACTGATTAGTCATCTTTCATTTGGTTCTCTGTAAAGCTCTTTATTGGGAAATGCAGAGCTTTGCAGAGAACCAAATCAAATCCTATAAAAATCTTTGCATTTGAAAATGTACATGTGACTTTGTTTTCAGTGTGTTTTTCAGTATTCAATGGTCAGAGAGACTCACAAGAGATAGTCATAAAAGGGAAGGTGTTGAATGCCTTTTTGTGCTGTTTTCTAATCAAAAAGGACAGTGTGACGTTAAAATAACTCTAATGGCATAAGATCTCAGCACAGAATGGGAGGAATCAAACTATAGCATTAGTTAGGCTGATTTTCAAGTCAATTGGACCTAATTAACATCATCCTCAGATACCTGACAGATTGGTTGAAGAAATCTCAGAACTTCAAGCAGTTTTTCTTCAAGAGATCCTGAATGGGAGGTGGGGTTGGAGCTAGTCAGTTCAACTTCCATTCTTGGAGAAGTGTTTGAAAAAATGATTAAACAAAGTATATGACTGCAAGATAAGGTGATGACTAGCAGCCAACACAGATTTGCCAAGAGCAACTCGCATCAAATCACCCTGATTTTCTTCTAGAGGGGGCTGAAAATACTTGTACGCAGGAGAAAAGAAGTAGATGTATTCTTTTACACTTTGCTAAGGCTTCTGAGCAATTCTTGTAGAATTCTCATAAGCTGACTAGAAAATTATGTTCTGGATGATTGTGAGAGAAATTGATCCAACCCTTTATATGGAGGTATTGATAGCCCAAGTGAGCCTCTACAACCCAAAAGCCTGTCTGGAGTTCAGTTCAGTTCATTGCTAATGACCTGAATGATGGAAGAGGCAATATGCTTATTACATTTGTAGATGACATGAAGCTAGGAAGGACACGAAGCATGCTGGAGGGCAGCATTAGAATTCAAAGAGCTGTTGAGGTCCTGGATAAATGGTCTAAATAAAATTGAAAGTGCCAGGCTCTATACGTAGACAGGAATAAACAATTCACAAATAAAGGATCTTAGGTGACAGCTAGTTAGGTAACAGTCCTTGAGAAAAGAATCTCAATCTTATGATCACAAACTCAGCAGCTTGCCAGCAACAGTTTGCTGTCTTTCAAAAGGCAAGCAAGTAGTGAGATTTATAAACAGAGAAAACAAAACCTTTTTATGCAGTTATGGGCTTCTTTTAAGTGGTCAGTGAAAGCTAATCAGAGCAAAGCAATTGTTTTATTGTGTTCTCTGCTGGAATATCATATCTCGTTTTGGGTGCTCCAATTGGAAAAAGTATAGAAGAGAATGGTGAAAACAATGCTAGTAGGAGGCAAGAACTAAGATTGAATGAACTGTGATAATCTGAGTTAGGAAAGGCAGGAGAAACACCTTCAAATGCATAAAAACCTGCTACAGGTAGGAGGCAAATTACCTCCATTATCAAATAATACATTTAAGATTCACACCAAAGAGTATTTTCTAATGGTGAGGCTAGGAAAGATCACAGAGATGGCTGTGGAATTCCAGCATCACTGAATGCTGTTAGGAACAAGTCAGAAAAATGTCTTCCAGAAAAGGCTTAGATATAATAGTTAATTGATCCTGACCTGGCATAAGCATGAACCAGAGGGCCTTTTGTGGTCCTTTCCTGCTCTGCTTTTACGTGTTTCTATGATTATGTAACAGGCTATAATAGGTTATGAAACACATTCTCTTCTATTCCATGATTCCTAGTAAATAAATGTCTGATAATAGGTTGATGTGGCAGGGTAAAAAAGGACACAATAGTTCATTTTAAGTAGATGGACAAGGGTTTCAGACAAGCAAAATGGAAAACTCTTCATTGTATTTGACTTTCAGTACAAAAAGTCCCCACGTTTGCTATACTTGTATTCTTCCATATTTATAGCCAATTTATCAGGAATAGTGGTTCTAACTCTATGCAATAGTGTTTTAACATTGCCTGGGGGAGATGCCTCTGGCTTTAATCTTCCCATTGCCTCTGTAGGCACAGACACTTACTGGACACATATCCCCAGTTGCTAAGGGGTTTGCAGGAGTCTTTAGTTAGAAGGACAAATTAAAAGAGCTTGATACAGTTCTGTTTCAGTTTCTCAGCTGGCCTGGATTTGCAGGCCATTACATTTTTTTTGCAAGTGAAGCAACAGTCATCTGTATCGATTTTAAGTCTACTGCTAATAGAATTGGAGTTTAGTTTTACCTTCTGTGGATAGCTTAGAAATAGTCCAGCATATGAAATATGTGACAAAAGCTACATCTACATTCATTTTTTGTCATTCAGCCATGCATAGAATTAAAGTGTGGAAAATTAAGTGAAAACACTTTTAACTCCTGCCGTGGGGTGCCAATCCCTGACTTAATATACTTTTGAAAACAACCTAAAATTTGAATGGATGATCAGGTTTTCTCCTGTTTCCTGTTAGAAACGCAAGCAAGAATTTCCCAATCCCCACATGTATCCCTACCCAGTTCCCTTGTGGCCATATGACCAGCCCAGAATCCTTCTACTGATTGCCAAGCAGTCCAGCTGTGGTACAGGAGATGCTGCGCAGCCATATACAGCCCATCTGGGAACACACCTTTTCCTGCCCACCTGCACATGGATCCATTTTCAACTGTGCTTTAAGTGACACATCCTATTGTTTCTTAGATGCAGTCAGTTGGTTCTACCTATTTTCTGTTTCTGATTTAAGCTGTTAGTGCCTGTGACCTTTCCATGGCTGTGTACCATTCCATCCTCTGAAAACATTCTTCACCCTAATCCAGTGTTCAGAAACAATTTGAAATGGTCACCTCTTTTTTTTTTTTTCTTTATTCTTTCAACCTACCTTGTTTGGACTCTAATTTGTTTCTGCTTCTCAACCAGTTTTCTCAATAACCTTTTCTGACTCTATGTACTACACAGTGTTGCTCATAGGCCTCAGAGTACCCTGTGTGCTTGCAGCTCCTCAGATCACCTAGCCCCTTTTTTTTGGAAGGACAGAGTAGTTCTTCCAGAGATTTGTGTACACTAGAAGAATTATTATGATGATATGTTTATTATAAGAAGACAGGGAGCTAGTCTTGCAGTCTAGTACAGAAATAGACAAAGAATTCAGGACGTCAAATGAAGGTAAAAGCTTGGGGATGATTCATGGGAGCTTGAAGCAAAGCAGTGTCCTTATACGAGAGTTCTGGTTTTCGTACAGTAAAAAAAAAATACCCCCATCATCAAATTTTTCACTGATGCTGCACTGTAGCCTGTTTGTGTTTGTCTTCACAGCCAGAGAACTTCTGCTTCTACAAATGTGAGCAACTAGGCACGTTCTATATGCAGGTAGATACGTTAGGAACTGATGTGAGGTTGTTCTCATGTTGTTCTTTGCGAACGGGGGCCTCGCTGTTTCCTTTCTTCTTTGCCCCAGACTCTACTTTAGGTGAAAGATATTTAGAACGTTATTCTTTATCTGTGGCTGAGGAACTGAATGTGTTTTTCAGTCTGAAGGTGTGTGGTTGCCAGAATCTTTAATGTATTTCCTGCTGTATGGCAGAAAGGAGAAAAAGAGGAGAGGAGTAATGTTCTTTATGGTCTTCATGGGGCTGATCCTTTTGCTAAGGGTCCATTTTCCTGAGGCATTGTTCCATACCCATTTAAAAGGGTATTTAAGCATTCCTCTGAGTAAAAGAAGTAGAATGATCCAATAGTGAAGGTGCAGAACAGGGACTCAGAATACTAGTCTTTTTAAGTAAAAATCTCAAATATCCCACATGGGCAGTGGTTTTCTGGCCTGTTATAGAAGAAAAAGGAATTTTTACATCACTCATTGTCAGTCTGCTCTGAAACCTGTAGGTAAAAGGTACAAGTGCAAAGTATGGAATACTGGATAAATATGAGCATTGACATTAACACCTGTTTTACAAGTACTATGTAAAAAAGTACTTGTAAAAGAATGTTTCTTTAACTAATAAAACCTGTATAAAGAGTATTCTAAAGTATATTAAACATTAATTGAGCTGTTAAAAAATAGACTAACTGAATAAGTACAAACTCTATGTACCAGCTCAAACATTTATGCAAAGATCTATCAAGTGAATTTGAGCTGAACTCTTGGTACTGGAAGTGTAAAGAAAGAATCCTATTTGCATGTAATAATGGCATGCATTCAAAAAGGGCACTTTTCTCCTGTCTCTGATATCTAGATTAGGATCTGTGCTGATTCATCTGTTCTTTCTGATGTGTCCTGTAACGAGATCAAGTACCTCACCCTGAAGGAACAGTCTTTTCCTGGAATTTATCTCCCTTTATGAACTCAGGATGAACCTTTTAACTAGAGTTTCCTCCTTTGCATTGCCTGGAAGATGAACCAGCTTCATCTAACCTGTTGGACTCCTTTCTTAAAGTATATTTTTTTCTGTCCTGCTGATTAAGCGAGAGGATTGGGATCTTTTAAAACAGCAAAATCCTATCATGTTGTTTACAAAACAACATCTGACTTCAGCAGGTAGAAAGAATCCTCAAGGGTGGAAGCTTCTCTTTCACATAACCCTTAGATCCCCCCTCTTAATTTTTTATCCCGAGGTTGCTCATTGTTCAGCACAGGTCCTGGAGATCTGCTCCAGAGGCATCAGGTTCGAGACTCTTGGCAGTCTCAGCCTCTTTCCCACCTTTTTAATCTTCCTCCCACAAAATTATGAAAGAGGACAATTTTTTTAAGACCTTCTGATCGGTGTCATTCAGTGTACCCATGCTCAGTGTTTGCTCTGTACATGCAGTCATCCAGACACGATCCCAGATGTGGCAGTGGTTCCATGGAGATCCTCACAAATAGGAGAAAAACAGATCTTGATAAACTGGAGGAATGGTCTGAAGAAAAAAAGATGCGGTTCAATAAGGCTGAGATCCAAGTGCTGCTCTTGGGAATAGTCAGTGGCAGAAATGCAGAGGGGGAGTGACAGGCTAGACAGTTGTCCTGTGATAAATAATCTGTACTTTGTGCATATCAGAAACTGATGGCAAATTAATGCCAGAGTGTAATGAAAAGTACCCATGAAGGACATTTAAGCAGGAAGATAGTGTAAGATATAATAAGTATTCCAGCTCTCCTGGACCAGTGAAACCTCAACTGCAGGTTAATCCTGCACATAATCTGGAAGAAAGCAGCAAGAGTGATCAGAGACCTGGGGAACACAGCACCTCAGGAAAGACTGTTGCTGTTTTGCTCTTAGATATTCTCACAGAGGCATATTAATTGTCCTTAAGTATGTAAAAGCCTTCTGCAAGAGGAAGGCAATTCTCAACTTTCTGTATGCGTGGAAAGTAAGAAAACAGATACTGGATTTAGACCATAGCAAGAAAGGTACAAGTGAGTCATTAGAAGCTTTTTTTTTTTTTTTTTTTTTTTGCAGTGAAGTATCTGAGGAGAGTGTTGTGAGAATATTGTGGGTTTACCAGCATTAATGGTTTTACAGAGAGACTAGATCAATGTTTGCCAGGGCAAGCACTGGGCAACAAATGCTGCCTTGGGAGAAGGAAGTGGACAAGGAACCTCAAGTTTTAGCATCCTATTTCAATGGTTCTTAGCTTTTAGCTCTAGTTATGACAGAGACAAATGCCCCAGCACTGCAGAATGGGTTATATTCTGCATTAAAAGACAAAAATGTTTCTTGCAGCAGAGGAAGATGAGGAAGAACCTGAGATGCCTGTTGGCCCTCGGCCTCGCCCAATGTCTGAGCTGCACCTCAAGGAAAAGGCTGTGCCCATGCCTGATGCCAGTGCTTTTTTCATCTTCAGTCCTAATAACAGGTATTTAAGAGACTGCTTAGCTGGAAGAAGGAGGTAAAGAGCGGGTACGCCTTTCATGTTGGGCCCCAAAGGTTATGAGGTGCAGAGCTCCCTTTCAGCAATTCATACCAGAGACCTTCTGTGACCTCTCTCTCCTTTAAAGGCCCTGGCATGAAATCCTCATGAAAGCACAACTGTAGGGACCTCCCTGACAATATTCAGTGGGAGTTCATGGCACCTGCAAAGCTGACTGAAGACACAAATCATGAAAGCTTCAGAAATAAGGGACTTGGAGGCAAATCAGTAATTGGAATTCCCCTACATATTCAGATCCAAATTGCAAGAGAGCCATCATGGAATTAATCAAGTGTGAGGTAGGAGCTTCCTGTCCTAAGGGCTGCTCAAAATCCACTCCCAGTACAGAGTTCATGTGTCTCTGCTCATTGCTGCGAGCATAAAATTAAAAATAGGAAGAGGAGGAGGAGAATCTGTAGCTCTGAGGGGAGTCTAAGGAGAACATACTTTCCCATGGGCTCCTGAAATGCAGCTTCACGTTGTGCCACCTGTCTTTCCAAAATAGCTGTGCAAGGCTAGTACTGTGAATGGAAAGTTGTTATGACACAGGGGAATTTATCTTTCCAAGGGTACAGAAATGAGCTCACTGCCCACTGGTCTGTGCAGGATCATGTACTCCAGTATCTCTCTTGAGGGCTCAGCCTCCAGACACAGCCTCAGAGCAAGACAGGGCTGTAAAAGCACTGTTGAATTCAGAGCCAGTTTTTCCACAGCAGAGCTTGTGCCACTCCTCCTTGGGTATGTGTAACAGGGAGGGACTGAAGATGATTGGGACTCGTGGACTCTAATGCCAGCTTTGCCACCCACCCACTGTCATTTGTAGAAGAAGTAAATTAACCTCTGCAATCATCTGTAAAATTACTATAATAGGGACTGGGAGACTTAACAGCTAAGAGTAGAACTAAATAGATTAATGAAGTGCCTCTAGAATTAATGCACAGGGCTGTTATGAGGTTTAACTCCTCATGTCTTGATACCAATGTATGGAAAGTGCTGTAATGGTCTCCAGTAAGCAAGCTGCCATTTGATGGGAGACTGCTCCATCTTTATCTGCTGGTTTCCCACTAAGAGCACCAAGCCTGCATGGCATGGTGTCCTCTCAGAAGCCATTTGCAAATGTCAGCCTGCCCTATATCCATTTGGCCAGGCCTGCACCCTGTTAGCAAGGTAGACCCCCATAGCTCCTGTTAAGTGACGCTCCAGCCCCAGCTTGGAAAGACACTGGCACCCCAGAGCCTGTTTCTGCTGCTCTCCTCCCAGATGAATGAGGAATGGTTCTGTGAATGAAAGCGAGGGGTATAATTTTGGGTTGGCAGGTTTCAGACCACATGGAAATCACAAAAGGCTCTGTCAGGAGGGAGTGACTGTTCCCCATTCAAACACACCGAGCATGAGCCCTGCATGATGTGGAGAGCCAAGGCTGCCTGGCACAGCTGCCTGGGCCCATCATTCTCCCTGCTGCTGGGGCAGAGGGAAGGTGCTCTGCAGAGCAGTCCTCTAGGGCCAGTCCTGCTGGCAAAAGAGGATTGAGGGGGAAATGTTTCCCAAGTCTTGCTGTTCTTTGAGAGATAAGGTTGTGCCTCTCCTCTCTCTTGCAGGTTTCGTGTCCACTGCCATCGAATCGTTAACGATAACATTTTCACCAACCTGATCCTATTTTTCATCTTGCTCAGCAGCATCTCCCTGGCAGCTGAGGACCCCGTCCGACACCTCTCCTTTAGGAACCAAGTATGCTTCACATCCTCCTTCCCTCGCTGGGTATTAAAAGTGTGGTGTAAGCAGATCATGAGTTGAAGCCGGGAAAGGCAGAAAAGAGGCTCTGGGAGTGCCTGTCTTTTGTGATTTGTGCCTTTTGTAGGCTGTGTGTGAAATCATTGGGCTTTACAGGGAACATGAGTCAGTGCAGAATTTGGCCTCTAGTTCATTTCAGAACCGTGTGTAGGGGAAGGAAGAAGAGGAGGCTGAAGCAAAATTATTGTTCCCTGGGATTAAGGCGTTATAAATGAGCTGTAAAAACATTGATTGGGATACAGATAATTCTGATTTGAGGGATTTTCAGATTCCCTTTGGAACATTTACTCTGCTGCCACATGCTGTCTTTTGAACTAAAACCCCTGATTTTTACTTTATTCACACTGGTTTAAATCAGGAGTAACATTCTTGAGTTTGATGCAGTCACTCTGGGGAAAATTGATGTCATCAAGGTTAGAATCAGACTATTTGAACACAAGCTGCAAAGCTCTTATTAAAGTTGAGATAATCCTCAAAAAATATGCTGTGCTCCTCTCCTTCCCAGCCTGGGGGGAGAAGAGGAAGGCATTCAGCACAGAGGTACATTCCCACCTTCCTTCCTGACCATTCTTATTAGCCTTTTGAAGTGTTCAGTGCTCCCTTAACTTTGCCAGTGGTTGTTTCCATTAATCTGAGGTCATTGCAGAAATCAGAAGAGCTAGCAGACATATATGAGACTTCATGTCCCTGCTGTCTGCAGTGGCATTTTGGTGAAGAGTTCGCTAGGCTTGAAGAGTTTGCTGAGCTTAAAGAGTGGGACGATTTTTTGTGGTTTAATAATAAAACCTTAATTTAATGCTCCCTGAAATATCCTGGCCTGAGCATGCATTTAAACACATATGTGCATGCAGAGAAGGTGTTAGTGGCAATTTATTCCCGAATTTATCTCAGAGTAGCTTTGCATTTTGTCCTGAAGAATGGTGCTAAATAATACGGCCAAACCTGTGCCACCAAGGACCCCACTTGTGCACAGATGAGTGTGCCCACCACGTAGGTATAACTGCACATCAGTATGAATTAGTGCTGCAGCATCTCAGCTGGCAGATGGGCTTCTGACATGCCACAGAAGCTGTCGCAGAATCTGTAGCAGAGAGATTTAAATGAGAAGGAAAAAAAAAAAAAGAAGTCAAAGCTTGTTGTCCTGGATTAGAGAGCTGAAGGTTTGGGGCAAAGAGTTGTTTTGTGTATTTGAAGCCAGTGATGTTGCATGAAAATCTGTGTTTAATTTTTACAGGTACAGATGTTTAAAGTGTATCATACAAGGGGACACTGACAAGATGTTTAGGTTGCAAATGTGGTCTGCCTTTAACAGTAGAACAGTAAGATTGTGCCCTACCCTGTGCCCACACAGAGGACTGGGAGGAAAAAAAAGAAAGCAAGCTGAAAGCAAGGCACTTGCCTCTGCCTTTGCTCTGAGACTTGTACAGACCAGGGCTGCTGTTGGCACAAACTATCCCAGAGCAAGGAGACAGGAACAGAGAGCCCAGCAAAGGCTAGTGAAGAGGCTTGGACACTACTTCTGTCCTGGGGCAGGCTGGTGGCTGTGTTCTGATGTCACACAGGGCTCAAGCAGCAAGTTTTTGGAAGTGTCCCCCCAGCCTGATCAAACAGCCTTTGAAGCCCAAGCAAGTCCTAAGACTGTGTGCTCACAATATTCTCCTGTTTGCACCTTGGTAAGGTGCTTATTCATTTTAATATATTCTAGAGTAAATTCCTATTTAAATAATAATGAATATGCCAGCTGATAAATGGTACTGCCTGCATAGGTGGAACAGTGATCATTTTCAGTAGGCATGATTTCATCTGTCAGGGACATCTTTACTACCTGCAGCTTTGGGGCCAGATTCACCACTATGTTCTAGCTCCTTTGCAGTGCTCTGGTGATGCAAAGCAGCAGCAGGTACAGCTTAATCATCCACTTTAATCAAGTTTACAGATGCTTTATATTGGTGGAGTCATGCAAGGCAGCCTGAGAATACCCATGAATCTGGCCCATTGATTATGAAATTATTCCATTGATATAATAACCAAATGTCAGGACCAACAAAGCAGCAATGCAATAGGATATTACCAGTTATAATGTATGTAAATTAATATAGGGTGCAGTTAAGATCTATCCCCCTTGAAGTGGCCCTTTTTTAATTCTCTAAATTGCAAAAATTTATGGAGCCCATGATGGCCTTGAGAAGAATTTGGGATTAAACATTACACAGTGACCTAAAGAATTTTAAGTTACACAGTAGCAGTGATACATCTCCCCATTTGACATCCAGCCTGCAAATCAGTCCAGATTTGGATTATGCTTAAATAGTGCAATGTGAAATAACCCTGTAGTTTGCAGTAGCTGCCCCACTGCCCTTTCATACCAAGCTGTAAAATCTGAGTGAGGGTGCAGGCTCTGAGATACAATAAACACCTGTGGGATGGGAGAGGGCAGTTTCCTGTTTTATGTTTATTTGTGTGTTAGCAGTAAAGGTTTACATTTCACAAATTATAAGTTTTCTACAGCTTCCATATATTGGCCTTGCGATTTAGAACTTGATTGTGGTAAAAGAGCACTAACCATGAGCACACAAAGCTTTGATATTCAGCATCTGTAGTGTAGATAGCACTAAAGTGGCTTGGAATATTGAAATTCCAAGACAGTTCAATTCTGGTCCCATTAGTCAATGAGAAAGTACCCATTTGCTGCTGCAGGTTGTCAATTGATTGACAGTGAAAGACATTTCTGTCCCTGATGCTGCTACTTTGAAAGCCCCTTTACACTTCCAAACTTGCTGTTGCCTTCTGTGACACTCCAGGGCCACTCTTTGTGGTCTGCTATACGTGCCATGGGTATCTCCATCACCAGGTCTAGGTTTCTGGGAATGAAGAGTGTTTCAGCTTGCTTGTTATTCAGGATGCCAAGGGAAAGATATGAGATCTAAGCTGGGCACCTTTAGCACATGACCAAATTATGGTTGCAATACATGTGCTGGGATTCTGTTCAATTGGCAGAGTCTTTGTGATTCATCCTAATCCAGGGAAATTCAGGATAGAGAAAAAAATAGCTAGAGTATGAATTTGTAGTTTACTTTTCTTTCTTTGAGAGAGAGCACAGGACAAGCCTGCATGAAAGTTAATAAGAAGAAATCTCATGTTTTCCACTGAGAGGCCAGGCATTCTTTGTATTCTCAGTTTGGGAGCCTATTTGGGAAAACCCTTCAACATTGTTTATTAGATTTTTAAAAAAAAAAAAAAAAATCCTACAGCAAACAAAAAGTTATTTTGCCTCAATAGCGTCCGTGGGATTGTAACTCAGAAAAGATTTAATGTAATGTGTAATGTGCTTCTTGTCCTCTGTGCCAGGACCTTCACTGCATTCAACAGGACATCGTTACAAAACCATTCCCTATAGAGTCGTCCTCATTCCCTTGTGCAAAGACATATGTATTTGATTTTGAACTGTGATTTCCCATTCAAGTGATTAGTCACCGATCTACCCTCCCCGCTCCTATTCCCTTTTGTTTTTACAGATTCTCTATTATTTTGATATAGTTTTTACTGTCATTTTCACCATTGAAATTGCTCTAAAGGTAAAGTGCCCATCTTCTCTACCATTGCTTGTTCACAAGCTTACTAGTTTTCTGCGACTATCTGTTGCTAACACACACGCCTGTTTGTTCCTGGGTCATGCTCAGTACCACTAACCCAATTGTGCTTATTTTTCAGATCCTAGGCAATGCAGACTATGTCTTCACTAGTATCTTTACATTAGAAATTATTCTTAAGGTAACCAATCTGAGCAATACACTTGTTTTCTTCTTTCCTCCTTTTGTTGCTTCTCTTTCTTTCCTTCTTTCTTTCCTTTTCTCTTCCTTCTTTCCTTCTTTTTTCCTTTTCTCTTTCTTTCTTCCTTTCTTCCTTTCTTTCTTTTTTCTTTCTTTCTTCCTTTCTTTCTCTCTTTCTCTCTTTATTTTGTTCTCTTTCACTTTCTTTCGCTCGTTTTTTATTATTTTTTTAACCCCATTATTATCTCTATACAAAGGGTTGTTTTTTCTTTTGATTTTAAGGTTTTGATAGTTGCTTAAAAAGTCTTCTGTGAAATTTTTATGTTCAAACTCATAATTTAGGGCCTATAGCAAAACAATGCTTTGTAGAGGAATCTCAATGAAAGGATGCAATGTTGGGAAAAGTCAGAAAGGATCAAAAAAAGGCCATCCCCTCATAAATTTCTCTCTCTACCCTGGCCAATCTTTGCAAAAGGATTTATCTGCTCTACAAGAAACTCTGGATACACACACCTCCTCTTACACATGCTACACATAAAGAGAAGGTCTCTGTTCTGCACAAGTCATGAGGCCGGGCCAGGGGATGGCTGATGACTTCTGTAAGGTTACAGGGTGCACAGCCAAGTAGGAGACAGGGAGCACAGAGCAAAAGCTCACTTTTTAGGTGCAGAGAGATAACTGAGAGTAAAAACCACTGAAACACCAAGGACAGTAGCTGCAAATGCAAACTGCTGCATTGAAACCTGGCTTCCCATTTCCCAGGAACATTCTCTGTACCAAGGGGAATGTGCAGGAGAATGGTTTAGCTTGGAAGAAAATAAAAATAGGCTGCCTTGTTCTTAACTCTAATTTTCCCAAATTGGTAGGCTAATAATTTAAATAACAGTAATTGAGCAAAGTTCTGGCTTTCTAAATGCTACGTTCACTTGGCAGCTGGTTTTTTTTCTCAGCAAGCTAGTTTAAGTGCTGGCAGGCTGTGCCTTAGAGTTGCTCAAATTTTGCAGCTCAAGACCCTAATAACAGTATCTATACTGAAGGCTGGCAAGCAGGGTGGCCCCTGCATATTTTTGTAGAGAAACGTGCTTTCTGATATGACTTCAAATTGCCAAAGCCATAATGTCCTCCAAAGAAATGTACATATTATGCCTGTGTGCAGTTTGCATCTGTGTTTACACAATAAATCTGAACATGCACTCATCACATGGCTGATCAAAAAGGCCTGTCAAAAAAAGGAAAATACCTCAGCAGCAACATTAAAAAATAAAACCATAATTCAAGGCACCTATCTGAACTCAGAATTACTAATTCTGCTCACAATCAAGGAAATGGTAACACTCCTAATGACTTCAGTGGAAGCAGAACCTAACCCAACCCACTGCCCTATTGCTCTGTTTCCATCAGGGGAGTGTACTTCATAGTACCTGAGCCTTCCCACTGTCCTCCTGTTAACTTCAGTGGATTTATGACAACACCACTGGATCTTCTCTGAGTTCAAGTGGGAGAGGAACACAAGGCCTATAAGTTTAAGTCATAAATTGCTTGATTTCTCAGTGTGTGTTTCTCTGCTGCCTTGCATTGGGCACAATGTTTTGCACAGCAGCAAAGTTAGTGTAAATGGTAAGAAACAAAAGAATAAATGCCCATGGGATGTTCAGTGCTGTAGAGAGACAAGCTTCATCTGCCCTCATGTTGCTGATGACACCTGCAAGCCTCACGCTGGCATGGTGGAATCTGGTGAATCTTAGCAAGGTGACTGTCAAGTTTTTTGGCAGGCAGGTAAAAAAATGGGAGGCAAATATAGATTATACACTCTCTGAGAGTTTCTTCTGAGATAACAAGATCTCTCAACAGGCTTGAGAGAACCACAGTTTATAAAGAACTTAAACTCAGCAGAACTTCCCCTCCTGATTTCAATGGTGTCTTTCTTTCAAGATTGCCATACAAAATCTAACCAGTAAAGGCCATCTTTACCACCTTTGTTATGGCAAGAACCCTCCTCCTTTCCCCAGTTGAATGTGTTTATAAGTATAAATTCTAAGCCAAGACCAGAGTTTATACTTCTTCCCCTTCTAAGTTCTGTCTGATTGATAGTCAGTTCCCTGATGTCATGGATGTTCGGTGAAAAAAATAATCTGCAATACCATGTGCCCTTCCACCCTCCTCTGAATAAAGTTGTCACAGGTAGTCATGGCCGGAAACCACCAGCCAGTATTCCATCCTGAGCTACTAGTGGGAGCTAGAAAACTCCAGTTTGAATTTCTAGTTCACACTTCTCAGCTGGGAGTCTGGCTAGAGCTCATCACTAGGAACAGCCTCAGTGTCTGCTGAGGGTTACTTTAGTCACCTAATTTAGGTGAGATTCAGAGAATCAGACTTAGACACCTGTGTTCCTGACTGAGGTAATGAAGGGACATTAGCAGTTGTGGGGATGGGGTTTCTTCAAAGCAACTACATTAGATCACTCACCGAGTCTAAGGTAGGTGAACAAATACCCCCATCGCCTCACCCTCTTCAACTGTGCCAGACTCATTTAGTCACTTTCTGTAACAGAACTCAGTCTGAAGTTTTCTGTTTACACTGTCACTTAATCCAGTTCTGGAACTGTGATATCCTCCTCAAATCCAGCAAGTATTCAATATCCCTTCATACTTGGATGGGGCAGAATGTCCCTTGTGAAATATGTAAAAATTTTCCCTTCGTCTGCTGGGTGATGTTCATAATGATTACCTCCACAAAGAAATCACTTTGTCTGAAGGAATATTGCCCTGGGCTTTGTGAGGAAAGCTCAGGGGAAAATGCTCCAGCATTTAGAATAAAAGTGGATGAAGATGGACAGGAAAAGGGATATGGGATTGAGCTGAACAGAAGGAGCAAACTAAAGAGAGCAGTGATCTCTCCTTTAGTTCAGCTCAAAAGCATCAAATCCATGAGGGATTCTGGTTTTCCTTCATGGAGGGAAGAGAGATCAACTGTCCACTGCAGCTGGTCTAAGCACTAAAAAACATTACAAAAAAGAGCCCATTTTATTTTATATGTTCTATTCAATTTAGCTAAAGAGACCTTCATATAATACAAGCATCATACTCTCAGGTGTCCTCTGTCATCACAGGGAAAACCATATGATTGCAAAGAGTAGTTTTTGAAAACAGTCATTCTGCTGCTTTGCTGATTCTAAATGTTATGTACTCAGTGCACTCAAAGTGCATATTTTCATTGCTGAACTTTCTCTGGCTGGGTCTTTCATAGTTATCTTGCTGTCTTCTTCACTCTCTTTTCTTTCAATGGGGACTCAACTTCTCCTTTGGGGCCTGGGGGTAAATTGTCTGCTATGTTAGAAATACTGCCTCTCCCCTCCCCCCCCAGTTGTATACTCTGAGCACAACCAGGTGGGTTTGGTTTCTGAACAGATGCTAATGGCAAAGTGTGTTTGTGTCTCCGTGTGCCTTCCTGCAGATGACTGCCTACGGGGCTTTCCTCCATAAGGGCTCCTTCTGCAGAAACTATTTCAACATCTTAGACCTGCTGGTGGTCAGCGTTTCTCTCATCTCCTTTGGGATCCAGTGAGTGAGCTATTTCCAACTGGCTGTTTTTGTGGGGGTCGTAGGGTTGGGCTGGGAGGGATAGCTCAGCCTCATTGTCTTATCTGGGTAAGATTTTTCTCATGAGCCTGTTGAGGTATTCATAAGGTATTCTCAAGTGATTCAAGAGCATTAAAATGCATCCTTAAAAGGGGAGGTAATAACTGGGAAATGCTACTCTGGTGACCTGGAGGGGAGGATCTTCAGAAAGAGCAAATGAAAACAAAAAACTTGGTGTATTGGAAATCATGACATTTAGCTTTGTTCCAAGATCTCTGATTCACTGTATTGGTTCAGGACAGTTCAGTGACTTACTGTTCCCTCCTAGACCTCTCATAACCTCTTTGGAAAATGGGGTGATACTGTTTTGCTGCTTCCAGAGATGTTGTGACTCTCGGTCAGTGGAAGACCATCAAGCGCTTGGAGAGTTTTGTGATAATCTTCAGAGTGGTGGTGGCTGTTCTGTCACTATATTTTCTTTTATTCATCTGTTAATTCACTTAATAAGTTTACAGATTTATTTGACCATGTGGAACTCGGTGTGTCGGATAGGGAGTTTGCTAATTAGTTTCACATCTGATGAGAAACAAGCTCCCAGTTTTTACCATCGTAGATTAGCAGCTCACATATGTTATGTTCCAGTGCTAAGTCAGGCAGAAGAATTTGTAAGGTCCATTGGGCTTTCAGTCAAGGTCTTAAGAATGGCACAGTGCTCGTTTTGACCTGCTGTTTCTTTCTTGCAGACCTAACTAGACTCTTACTATTTTAAAATACAAACTGTTCCCTAAACCAGTAGGAGGACTCGATGTCGTACAGCAAGAAGATTCTCAGTCGGGATTTTAGTCTTGGAATGTGCAGAGAGCTCTGCTGCAGTAGATAGTTGTGTTCAGTACTTAAAATTAAGCACATAAATCATCCTAATCAATTCAGTGGGAGTTTCCACATCCTTAAATTTATGTACACACTTAACTGATTTGTGGGATCAGAGGCCAAACACATTGCAGGATCAAACTCCAAGTAGACAGTATACCTTTAATGCTAGAGTCTCTTGGGCTTTTCACTCTTCTGTGAAAACTTAAATAGAGTGCTTTTTCAAACCTTATCTGAAAATACCTTGTAATGACTACAACTTTGCACAATTTCTGTATCATAGATATCTACAGAGTCATTTTGCCCTGCTTAAAAATACATCCTGCCCATGTTCCATTTCCCCTTCATTAATACAGCAGAGATGGTGAAAATGAGGAGAATACATATTGCTGAGTCTGCCCAGAACAAGAAGCAAGATAACATCAGAAATTGGTTTCCTTACCCCTGAAGTGCCATATCAAAGAGTTGACTCAGTATCCTAAGCAGCCTAAGGCTATGCAGGATTTCAAAGATCTGCCCTCACAGCAACACCCACCCCCATCCCCCCTTTTGGTGTATCTCTCAAATCTTCCAATACTTTCTTCCAGGTCCAGTGCCATTAATGTGGTGAAGATCCTGCGTGTTCTGCGAGTCCTTAGACCACTGAGGGCCATCAACAGAGCCAAAGGACTTAAGGTTAGAAGAGTCCCAGTGCATTCTATAAACTATATATTTGGGTTATTTCAAGCTACAAGGACTTTTACAATGGTTCAAGTAGTTTTTCAGCAGAATCACATTATGGTTGAGGTTGGAAGGGGTCTCTGGAGGTTGTCTTGTCCAAAAACACTTCTCAAGCAGAGCCACTGAGAGCAGATTGCCCAGGACGATGCCTAGAAGGCTTTTGAGTTTTCTCCAAGGAGAGAGACACCACAACCTCTCTGGGCAAACTGTTCCGATGCTCAGTCCCCCTCACAGTAAAAGTGTTTCTCAATGTTCAGATAAACCTTCCCTGTTTCAGTTTGTGCCCATTGTCCTTTCAGTGGGCACCACTGAAAAAAGCCTGGCTCTGCCTTCTCGGCACCCTCCCTTTAGGTGTTTGTGTACACTGACCAGATTCCCCTGAGCCTTCTCTAAGCTGAACAGTCCCAGCTCTCTCAGCCGTTTCTCCCAGGAGAGATGTTCCAATCCCTTAGTCATCTTTGTGGCCCTTTGCTGGACTTTCTCCGGTATGTCAGTGGCTCTGTTGCCCTGAGGAGCCCAGAATTGGACCCTGTACTACAGCTGTAGTCTCACCAGTGCTGAGTAAAGGGGATGAATCACCTCCTTCAACTTGCTAGAAGTTCTTTGCCTAATGAAGCCCGGGATACCATTTGTCATCTTTGCAGTGAGGGCTCGTGATCAGCTTTGCATCCACCAGGATCATCAGGTCCTTTTCTGACGAGCTGCTTTCCAGCTGGGTTTCCCTCGTCACCACTGAGCTTAAATTATGCCATTTTCTAAGGTTACGGATGGGTTTACAACCCTAAACATAACCTTGCTGTATTATATAACCTCCTTCCTGTGGACTGTTGGGTGCCCAACTATGTAAGTTGGTGCAGCAGGAAATCTCAGAGAGCTGAGCTCTGCTTTTCCTATCCCTTTCTCCATGCTTCTGAGAGTAGAGCGAGGAATGTAACAAGTTGGTCCCCTTTCCTGAGACTTTACTTAATGGGTATTAGTTAAATAAATATGTTTTTATTTGTATTTTTAGTCTTGGGCTTCTCCCTTAGCCAGAACAGTTCAGAACAATCCCGCAAGTTACTTTTGTTCCTATCTTCCATTTGCAGCACGTGGTCCAGTGTGTGTTTGTCGCCATCCGAACCATCGGAAACATTGTGATTGTCACCACTTTGCTGCAGTTCATGTTTGCCTGCATTGGAGTTCAGTTGTTCAAGGTAAAACCACTGGACCTATTCATTCATCCATTACATTGAACTGTATTAAGTGGGGGGGGGGAGAAAAATAGCATAAAGAAACCTGAGGAAGGGGAAGTGGAGTCTTCTGTGTGAAAGGCAAAACGTTTAGGGTACTGTCAGTGTTACCTGGACTCTTGCTACCAGCAGTTCTTCAAAACTGAACCAGGCATATGCAGAACTCTTCCCCATCACCTGTGATCACAAGAAATCATCAGTAACATTCTTCTTCCCTAAACAACTTGTGGCATGACATGGTGCCAGGGAGGTGAAGGGGGCTGTTCTGAAGGATTGGTACTCACTGGCTCTCTACCTCCCACCTTGCAGAGGAAGAGGCACGCCAGATGATCATGGGAGGTTATTCATTCACTTTTTTATGTCTGCTTGTATTTCTTTGCCCTTCACTACTCTCCTGACAACAAGTGTTCTGCAGCACTCAGTGACCAGGCACCTCAGGACATACACATAAAAGTACTGTGCAAGCAGATGAAAGGCTGTGCTCTGAACTACCCAGATGCAGGAAACTCCCAATGCAGTTTGCTCAAATCTGCCTGCAAAAGAGCATGTAAACATATTCACAGTTGGTTAACCAAGTAGTAAATGTAGATGCCTTGCTACATGATCTGCCCTAACCCTTGCACTGTCAGGAAAGGAATCTTCATTCCTCTTTCTTCCTTTTCAAGGGCAAGCTATACAGCTGCACTGATAGCTCCAAGCAGACAGAAGCAGAATGCAGGTGGGTCTGACGTTTTCCAATTAGTCTCCTTCACTGGCCACCCACCCTCAGTGCCTCGTGCTGGAGGTGCAGTTCTGCCCTGTTCTCTCTCTGCTCTCCACCCACAGAGGGTACTACATCACCTACAAGGATGGGGAGGTCAGCCAGCCCATGATACAGCCCCGGAGCTGGGAGAACAGCAAGTTTGACTTCGACAACGTCTTGACTGCCATGATGGCTCTCTTCACTGTCTCAACCTTTGAGGGCTGGCCAGAGTGAGTGCTTCTTGGACCGGTGTCCAACACTAGCAATGTCCTCATTCATTTCAAAAGAGAAAATTCAAATGCAGAGCACAGTCTTTCCCATTCTAAGTGTTAAAATAAGTCTTAAGTATTAAATGTAGAAATAATAGCAGCAGTCATTGTAGTCATTATGTACTTGGTGAATTCCTCAGGGCCTGCAGGAATTTCTGTTCCTATGATTGTAAACAGCACATAGCACTGTCTCTACCTCTTAAAAGATGATTGCCAGTTGTGGCAGCGATACCAGTATTTGTTACAATTATTATGTATACAAATGGATATAAAATGCCTGTCAGGCACTTACTAATGTTGCAGATTTCCCGATGGAGTCAGCAGGGCAACATGAAACACAGCAGTGCCATGTCTGCAGTATTGGCAGGCATGGGATGTCTTACAGGCTGTGCTGTCTGTGCCACAGGAGCTGAGGACTCCCACAGAGTCACCCATGACGTGAGCATGCAAGTGCATCAGGGGGCTGACCCTGACCTGTGTCACCAGGTGATGACAAGAGCATTGTTAACAAATGTTAACTCCTGAAATCCCCTTTTCTCAAGAAGCTTAGTTCCTTTCAACACAGACTCTCCTGTCTTTTGTTAGCTGAATGGCGTGATTTTGTTCTAAATTGTAATTGTTCAGCTATGAAAACATTTCACCTCTGAAGAGGTTCAAATGTGTAAAATTAGTAAGAGCCATGTCTTCTCTTTTGCAAGTGTTTGCGCACAGATCAGTGCAAGTCTGCACATCTGTGAGTGAATTGATACAGGCAGAAGAAAATCACGAAGTTAAACTTTATGACATCACCTATGAGGCCTCAAGGCAGTTGCAGATTTTCTCTGCATTTGGCTCTGTTTGCTTTCAGGTTGCTGTATAGGTCCATTGATTCCCACATGGAAGATGTGGGACCCATCTATAATCACAGGGTTGAGATCTCCATCTTCTTTATTATCTACATCATCATCATTGCTTTCTTCATGATGAACATCTTCGTTGGTTTCGTCATCGTCACATTTCAGGAACAAGGAGAACAAGAGTACAAGAACTGTGAGCTGGACAAAAACCAGGTAATTTACAACACCTTGCTGTCACTGAAGTTAGAATATGCACTGAGAATAAGTGCTTAATAGATAAATACATACAGACAGGGACATGTGAAGCTCGCCAATAAAATAAAACAATAAGTTGGCTTTGCTGACGTCTTTCAGGAGTCAGGTAGAAAAAATCTTTCTGTAAGATTTGCTCAAGGGACAGCGACTACTTTAAAATATTTGTTGTACCATTTGTTTCATTGAGATTAGATGAGAACGACACCATTGTCTGGCCAAAGGAGATGGCCAAAGTAATTGCATATGGAACTCTTTGACAGGTAGAACATGCACATTCAATTACAACCTAAAAGAAATTCTTGTACCAAGCATTTTCATTTCAGTAAAAAACTCGAAGCTTATTGTATTTTTATTATATTTGGAGGTAGTTGACCGCCCTAATATTTTGGGTTGCAGTTTCAAATTTACCCTGCCTCTTTCACAGCGCCAGTGTGTAGAATATGCCCTGAAAGCCCGGCCCCTGCGGAGATACATCCCTAAAAACCAGTACCAGTACAAAGTTTGGTATGTGGTCAACTCCACCTATTTTGAATACCTGATGTTCGTTCTGATCCTGCTGAACACCATCTGCCTGGCCATGCAAGTAAGTAAGCAAGCAGAAAACCTTAAGGTGATCAATTAGTAGACTTTTTTGGGGAAAATATAAAAATGGCCGAGGTTGAGACCTACTTTCACCTTCATGCCATGTGTTGAGGGAGAGGGACAAGGACATGACAAAAAAACCATTGTACCCTGTTCACTTCTGATGATGTTTCATTAAAATGAGGGATCTACCTCTCATCCTCCCTGCTGCTCATATCTGACACTTTCAACAACTCTGTTTTACCTCTTTAAAAACAAACAAATGAAAAAAAAATCAAACCACCAACAGGTACATCACAGAGCATTTCAGTGGCCACTGTAATAATAAGTGACTTCTCAGTTCTGACTTGTCCTCTATCAAATGCAGCAACAAGCCCAGAACTGCCACTCACTTGAGATCTGAATTTTAAATTTGGATCTTTTCTATGTTAAAAAGTAGAGAGCAAATATTTTGGCAAACAAGATAATCAAGGAAACTGGAGAGAGAGAGTAGGAAAGGCTTAGTATTTCCTTTATTCTCAGTTAAGGACCATAGAAACTGTCTAGAAAGAACCTCAAGAGGCCACATTGCCTATCCCACCAATTAAAGGCAGAATCAGCTCCACCTGAAGCCTTTCTTGATAGAAGTTTGCCTAACTTGCTTCACTACTGATGCTAGACTGCCTTACTACCTGCTATGCTTGTATTCATTTTCCTTGCTGTGAAAGGGTTTTCCGAACATTGAATGTGAATCCACCAAAGAAACATTTGCAGCTGGATCTGCAAGAACAGCAAACAGTGGCATATGAAGGTGGAACAGCAGTAGAGGAAGGATTCAAACCCTTTGCCAAGTAGCCAGCTTATAAAAAAGAAGTCTTACATTCCTTTCAGTCAGGACATGGACCCTCATACACACAAACTGTTTTGTGCATTTCCCCAAGTCTGTACTTTGCTGGCTTGTTCCTTCCAGTCTGTGTCTGCCCAAGGCCTCCCTCACATCCCTTTCATTTTCAGTTAGTCTCAGACTACACCATCTAAGCCTGTCTCTACACTCTTAAGTTTGCTTGGCCACTCGAGACCTGGTCTCTTCTACACTCCTTCTGCTTAAGAGCTGGTCTGTGTGTCACTCTCCTCCTAAAAACCCATCCTTCCTCCTGTCCCAGTCAGGCTGTGAACTCTCTTCCTTGATCTTTGGCCCAAACAGTCCAGATCACCACTCTTCAACCAGTCCTTCTCATCCTCTTCCTTCACAGGCTCACAGTTGAGTTACCCCTGCCATGAACCATCTTTCTACTCTCCTTCCCCCTTCCATTTCATTCTCTGCTGCACTTTTTTTTGCTTCACTAATTGTCCTTTCCTGTGAGTTCAACCCCCATGCATTCCTACACCAACTTTCCTTTTGACTGTGTTTTTCACTGGATCAGTCCCAGTCTGCCCACTCCCAGTCTCCCCTCAAAACCAGCCTGTTTCCTACCTCTCACTAACAGTCTAAATCTATATTCACAGGCAATTTTCACTTTTCGCTTTCCTCTCACTGTCTCCTGCCCAATCTCACCAGATTTCCCCACTTTTTCTTCATCTGGTCTGGCTCTTTTCCACCCCCATTGAAAAGTTCTTCTCTGTTCTTTTGCCTAAGGTCCAAAAAAAAAGGAGTGAGGCAACAAGAGCACAAGCTCTGCTCTCAGCTGAAGTCTCTCCTGCCCTGTTCACTCTGAAGTTGTGAAACATGCTGAGTTTCTGTGACAGTGGTGCAGGCCCAGGACAGGTAGAGCCAGAAGCTGAGAGATGTTTGTAAGCCCACAGGAAGGACACCGTCCATGGAGATTCTAGGAATTCTAAATCCATCTTGAGAGAAGTACAGTTTCTCAAAGTTTTATACTGTGGCCAAATTTGAGTCAAACATCATAACAGACAGCAAACAAAAGACACATGCCAGTAAAATTCCAAGTTTCTAAACAGAGTCCTGCAAGTACTAGAGTCTTTCAAGAAAAATGATACAAGAAATTCTGAAAATGCCTCAGTATTATATTTTCCCCTGGCCTTGCTTTCAGCTGCAGTTGAATTGTTTTAACTGAAACTGCTTTGACTAAATTACCTTGAGCCAATACAGAATTCGAAAATCCATCCCAGCTGGTTAAAGTTTATTAAAGTTAAGCAACTACAAATGGGGTCTTGCAACATGAACTAGAAGATGACCTTAGAATAAAGCAGTGCAACTAGTCTCAAGTATAATTATCTGGAAATAGGGATATGAAGAATGACGTGGCAACATTTGCAGAAGACACTACTTGAATTAATCAATAGAAGATAGAGAGTAACTTCATAAGATCATAATAAAGTTAAGTGAATGGGCAGCATGATTGCAAATTTAATTCAGAGTTGACAAATGCAAGATAGTGCATATTGGAATGATATGATTTGAGCTGCTGATGTACTTTGCAGAATCCTGAATTAAGTGTAATTACTTGGGGAATGACTTGGTATCATTATGAACAACTCAGTGAAACCCTTGTTTGCTGTGCAATCTCAATCAAACAAAAAAGTGATCTAAATGTTAGGGAAGGTTGAGATAACAACACAATTCGAGATTGTCTTGTACCAGTATGCAAATTTATAATGAACCCTCAGTGGGAATGATAAGTGTGATTTTGGTAGCCACCACTCAAAAAGATTTTTATTTAAAAAGGGGAGATCCAGAGCCAGGTGGCAAAAATGGCTAAAGGCTTGGAAATGCTAATATATGAGGGAGATGGGAATTGTTAGTTGAAAATATTTGATGTGCTAGGGTCTTCTTTAGAGAACTTTGGCATGAAGGGAGATCAGGAGGGGTCCTGTGTGTTCCTACCCAGCTGATATGTCTGATCCTCACGCTGCTGGGATGCTATTTTTCAGCACTACGGTCAGAGCTGCATGTTCAAGGAAGCCATGAACATCCTCAACATGCTCTTCACTGGCCTCTTCACTGTTGAGATGGTCCTGAAATTAATCGCCTTCAAACCCAAGGTAGGTGCCATGGGCGTAGGTTTTCCTGGCCTCTGTGTGTGTGTGCATGTGTGCGGGGCAGCTCTGAGGAGAAGGAGGAGGTGAAACTTTCTGATCTATTACCCCACCAATAACTGAGCTGGACAGTTGCTCTCTGGATTGGAGTCTCACTTATATTTAATAACTTTTTCACTGGAGAGTAGACACACGTTAAAAAAAAAAAAATTAAAAAGAGACAACGCCTGCCGATAGAGAAGGTTCCTAGTTCTCTGTTTTCATTAAGTTATAGTAGTGATGCTGTGTTAAGGCTATAATATGTTTTCCATTCTGAATGTTATTCTAATGCTCTCTGACTTTCCTTAAATAATTTATAAATAGCATCTCATGATTAGTCTTCTGACCCAAGTGAAGTTAATCAAGCATGACTCATTTTGAGTTTTGAGCTTTGGAAAAAAATGTTTCTTCTGGGAGGGCTACATCTCAATGATGGTTTGGATTGCTTTAGTTTTGAATTCAAGACTTCATTGATAATATTCAGTACCCCAGCAGGTCCTGTCTGAAAGTATTGTCCTGTGCATTGGGCCATGATATTATGCTAGTATAGCTGCACCATGGGGTATGATTATAACCTACAGGCTCTTCCAACTAAGTTCTCACAGCTGCTGCAGGACAAGGACAAAGATGCTGACCTCACATAATTACACAAGACTTTCTTTTTTGGGCGTTGAACTCAGTGGTGTGTCACAAGGAGGCGAATCCAGATACCCAAGTACAGCTCCCTCCTGCCATTTCATATGTTCAATGATTCTTTGACACATGGAGCTGTGTCTTGAGGGATACCTTGATACATTATGTGGGTAGTAAATGGTGCCTGAAACATCATTTATGACATTGGTAAAGATGAGAACATTTATGTCTGGCAGTTGTGCTTGTCCTTCATGTTAAATATTTAGAGGATCACTGAAGTTAGCTCCTCCCAGATCTAATCTAACATCTTCCTCATCCTCAGCTCAGAAACTTTACTCTCCATTTCTACTGAATTTGGTCTTATTTTTTCTTTTTAGCTCCATGTTGACTTTACTTCCACCCAACCTCTTTGTCTTTCTTCCACACTTTCTAAGACTTCTTCTTGGAATAGTCAAGATTTTATCTTTTTTACCTGAGCCTAATACCACTATCCTGTCCCAGATGTAGTTCTGTTGAAAGTTAGGAGCATCTTGTGCAGTCCTATTGGAGATTGATTTTGCTTTGTGAGATCTCAAACACTGTCTTGGGAAATTTCAGAAGGATCATTATCTGTTTCAGCAGGGATTGTAATTTTCAGGAGAGTTCTACCTTTCACTCTTGAGGTTTCACCATGTCTATTAGCAAGGAATTCTCCGGCACTTTATGAAAATTTTATCTGCACACCATATGCCCAGAAGTGTATCTCACAGGCTTTGTAATGTTCTTCTGATTTCATGGTTCTACTTTAGAGGAGATTCTTAACTTTCAGAAAGACAAGATTCTCCAGAGAATTTGGGTTTAAACATTTAGGGGATAAGTTCAAGCAGGTCAAACATTGAGCTTTGTACATATATAAGGAAGGATTTACCTGTCATGATTGCCTCTAACACTAAGGAGTTGGCATTGATGATATTGGAAGTCTTTCAACTTGTGTCTCACCTTCCTGTGTTCAATCTCCTTTTCAAGTTTTGCTGCACAGCAAAGTATTAAAAAAAGCATTTGAGGGTAAACAAGTATCCTCTGGATGGCAAAACTGTGTAAGAGATTTCCTAAAGAGATTGTGGAATCTCCGTAATTTGAGGTTTTAAAATTAAGTTAGGGAGGAACCTTTCATTCACAACAGTTTAGGAATGTATGATATGCCTTGAGAGATGCAAATGGAATAGAACATCTGACAAGGTCCCTCTCAGCCCAATTTTCCATTATTCTGTAATTGCCAAACTAAATCCTCAGCCTACTGCAATATAGTAAAAGTGAGAATATAGAAGCAGCTTTCCTTGTGGCCAGAATAGCAGAGTCTTCATGAAGTCTTCTCAGCTATGACCCAGAAACCAACCTTCAGTTGAGTCCCTCCCATCCTGAAGGGAGTGAACTGCCAGTGGAAAGAAACAAATGTTTGAAGTCCTGGTATGGCCTGTCTGCCAAAGGTAGTGCTATCTCTTATACCACTATTTTAATTAAATACCTTAAGGAAAATCAGCAAAATTTTAAAAATGGAAACAAAGGATTTCCAGGAAAGAAAAATAGGAATGAACTTGTGAAAGCAACTAATGCAGCAAAAAGGCTTGCCTCCAGCAGTATATTCACACTGGATTATGCTGAGTACCAGTTCAGTGACTCAGGTTTGGAAACTCCAAATTCCTTGTTCAACTTGCTATTGTCTGTTCAGTACAAGGATTTGGCCTGCAGCCTTCATTCCCTGCTCCATATTGGCTCAACCTCCTCTCCAAAGAAGGCAACCCCCTCTCCCAGATGACCACTTGGACTGATGTGCACCAACATTGGGGCACACAATCTGCTTTTCTTCAGGTTGCACACTGGGATTGAAGCTGGAGTTGCCTAGAATATGTTCTGAAGTAGGAGTCTCCCAGCATGTAGAAAGTAGCTACCTCAGTCTTCTGCTTGGCCAGACCTTGTGTTCTCCTATCACTCAAGGTACAAAAAACAAACTACGTTTGCAGATGGAGTCTGTGCCTAAGAACAGCAGCTGGAAAAGTCCAAAAGGATTTTCACTGTCACCTGGGTGAACATATGTAAAGCACAGCCATCACCCTCTCCCCTCTAACCAACCAAGTCCCCTCAACAAAGAAGTGAGATGCTGAGTGATATTAGTGTTTCCCAGATGAGAAATGGCAAGATTAAATACTCATCAGATCTCTGCTGGAGACAGATTCGTCTGTCATTTCCTGAGCAATAAAACACAAACCAGCCTTTGTTTAAGCTGCTTTGTCTCATTTTGAATATGTGCCCAAACATCACTCTTTTCTATCTGAAGAGTACCCTAAAATAAAAGAGCTGTGAGATTTATGACTGACAGCAAGAAAGCAAGAAACTTGGTTAGCTGAAGGTGTTGTGTTCTAGTGACAAGCCCCAGGAGAATGTGGCAGAACAGAACTGAGCACAGAATTGAAGCTGGCAACATTCAGTCTGTTTTCTGCATTTTTTTTTGGTGCTTATCCCCACAGTGGGTTCTGCAGCTAACCTTCAACCACAGCAAGCAAAGCAGGATCTGACTTGTGGCTCTGAAGCAGCCGCCACAGAGCTCTCCATTGCACAGTCACTTCCTAAAGGCACCTTGGAACAAATGGTCTGCAGCATCTACAGAGGATAAGGTTTTCTCCACGGGCAAAAGGTGGAACAAACTGCTGTTTATTTATACCTTTACCAGGGAGAACTGGAAAGGGAACTAGGACAGATCCCTGAGGTACTCAGCTCTGCTATCACGCTACCTTCTTAACCACAGTCACCACAGGGATGTGCCCATGCAGAACAGCTTTGGGGGAAACCTAATATGCAGAGCTCCTGCTGCAGTCCGTGGTGTGGCCTTCACTGTTGTAGACTCATGGATTTATTTGGGTTGGAAATGACCTTCAAAATCATCAGGTCCAACTGTTGACCTACCGCTGCCAAGTTCCACTAAATACAATGCACTCCAGTGCTACCTCTGTGTTACATGCATAGCAATGGAAAAGATGGCATGCTGTCTCTGACTGAATGGATTTTTTTTGCTGTATTTTTTATTTCTTCACTTGTTTCTGTGAGGAGAGATGTCCTTGTTTGCTACTCTTGATAGTAAAGGTGAAAAAAAAAAGCAAACACAGTCAGTTGCACGGATAATAAGCAGGATCACATACATGCCTGCGTGGATAATCCAGGCCTGCAACTAGTTCTTGTGGTAAGAGCAAGGCATTACTTATTGAAAGGCCAGCTGTAGGAATAAGGAGCCAAGTCCAAGTCAGGGCTTGTCTCCTAACACTTACAGAAAATATGTGAAGGGGTAGAAAGACAAGGGCTTTCCTAACTAAACATACTGTTACTGCTGAGAACAGTTGCTCTAGTCAGCAAGTCCCTTCTATAGTTGTCCTTTTCAATGGCCATGCTCTGTGAGCAGTGTTTTGGTTTGCTTAGTCTCCAGGGAGGCTATAGAGAAGAGAGGTGCTGGAGCAGCTGCTGCTGTGGTATAGATAGTGGATGCCAGGACAGCTTCTTGAAAGCCCCGGTGTTTCTGTGTGACACTTTTTCTGGTGGTGAGGATCAGTTGCCCCATTTTTTTTTTGCGGGATTAAGCGCTGTGTAAGACAGCTCATCCATGTCTGATGCAGTGTTGTCAGGATGGTGAGCAAGAGAGATTTGGGATGATTAGGGCTGCTGATAAAGAAAACATCCACTACATGCCTTGCATCTCCTTACAGAGTATTAATATGCTGCTCTGAAGCAAAACTCCCAAATGGACCTCAGTGTTTGTCTTGGCTCACGCTCATAAACTGATTCAAGACTAGTTACTTCAAAGAGACAGACAAGCTAAAAGTAACGCTGTTGAGCCAAGGCCTTTTGCTGCTTTGTTTTTCTAATTTTATATATTCTCCAGCCAGCCTGGTGAGCTATTTTCCAATTCTTGCATGGAGAAATCTGCTGCTGCTGCTTCGTGCTTTTTCCTGAGAAAACTACTAAAGGGAATGAGGTGCTGTGCTGCCTGGGATGCTCACAGCTACCACTGTCCTGGCTTCTTAAAGAAGAAATCCCCACAAGCACCAGTCCATGAAGGGCCAGCTGCTCTACAAAACCTGCCTGGGGTTTATCTTTTCAAGTCAAAGACAGCAACTTAAAATTCCTATTCACATGAAGCTGCACCATCTGTCAATATACATGCTAATGTGAGGATGGATATTCCTCTAGGAATTTCAGATCTTTCCAGCTCCCTAGAATGGGCTGTTTTACTGATGAACCACGTATACTTTTTCTTTCAGGAAACATTTCATCTGTCCCCTTATTAGCTAGGGCAGGACCACTAATCCGAGAGCTATGAATTTTCTGCTGCTCTCCCTGTCATCTCAAACCAGGGAAGACACATCTGTGGAACTGCTGCCATGCATAAAGTAAACCATATGTTCATATATTTTGTCAAATCTGTGTCTGTGTGTGGAAAGGGAATCTTGGGGATTTCCTCCATGGAATTATGACTATCAGAAAGACTACAGATCACAAGTCTATTCCATTTAGCAGACACTGTCAGCACCTTTCTTCCCTGGGTGTTTATGGATGTTACTTGTAAAGCAGCCTGTAACAACGCCATCTGTCCTGCCTCAGATAGTTAGCTCACTCCCTCATTTATCACTGCTGCTTTACTGTGAATTCTTGCCATTCTTAAATGTCATTTTTGTGTAGCAGAGTTCAGACTTAGTGCACTGTTTAAAACAAGTTTCGCATTCAGCCCAAGGCATATAATCCCGTGTGATCCAAGGAAGAGCTGTGACCCTCTGAGTAGTGGAAGTCGTAAGTGCCACCCATGGTTATTTCTTAGTCTCCACTTACTGATGGATCTACATGTCCTCAGTGTTTCTTTCTCCCCTGCTGTATTTGCCCTTCTTTATTCCTCTTTAAGCTCCTCTCAGTCAGCATTTATCATGCATTTGATGTACAGATATCTCTTCTCAAACCTGCAAAATGACTCATCTGTTTTTGTTCTCTTTTTACCACTACATTTCTTGTACATTTATGCCTATAAACAGATCTTTGAGCAGTCTCTCCTCAAGTCACACTGACTGCTTCATACCACTTGCATTCTTCCTTCTCACCAAAACCATAATCTGTTATTACTTGGTTGGGATAGAGGCTTCAGGATTTTCACAAACTGAAATTTAAATCCATGCTATCTCCTTGCACCACAGAAACAATGTTGGTTAATTTTGGAAATCTAACGTTTTTTGTGTTTCTTCATTCTAGTACCTTTAGAAATACCAGTATAGCTTAGGATGCTGCTCTGGCGTCGCTCATCTCAGTGCTTTATTCCTCCAATTTATGCAGAGAAAGCAAAGTAAAGACATTCTGCAGTGATAATAAATGTCAGGAAAGCTGGTTACGATTGAGTGGTCTTTTGCTCAGTGCCAAAAAACACTTCAGCTGCATCCAACAGACATAGGAATCAGATTTAGTTAAAAATCACATGCTCTGGGCTGAAGTATTGTGGTATAAATTAATAGTTTAAGTTGTGTAAATGTCTTCATGAGCCCATGGTGCAGGCAGCTGCCTCCCTCTCATGGAGTTTGGCCACAAAATGCTGTGTGGACAAATGTGATGGTTGTCAAATGGCTCTTACTTTGCAGATTTTCTTTGCTGGTTTTGGCAGGTCACCTAATTGTTTCCTCTCCTCAGCTTTAGTATTACCTTTTTTGTTTTGGAGGGGCTGCATCTAAATGTGCAGTATTTGATGACTGAGTCATCTACCCAGTTGCAATAAGAAGGACCATCTCCAACCACCCCACTGGCTTGGGGTGGAAAAAGTCTTTTAAAAGGCAAAAGAAGCAGTGAGAAAACTGATGTATTTCAAGACCTGTGGGTGGGCAATAATATACATCATTTAACAATGAAGAAGATTGAGCTCTGCCTGACTTGGGTAAGAAATAGTGAGCATGGAGAGAAGTAGTAATGGGACAGGTAAGAGAGTGTGTGAACTGAAGAAAGTAAGAGAACTAGACAAGAAGGAACAGCTGTGGGAGGAAAACAGAGAAAAACCAAACCTGTGGAGGAGGAAAAGCCATAGAAAGATAATGGAGAGTGGGAATGGAAAGAATATCCTTAAAGGCAGAAAGAAAAAAAAACAAATTGAAGACCTTGAAAGAGGAAAGTATTAATAAAATGGAGGACGAAATGACTGGACAAAAAGTGATGCAAGGAAAAGAAAAACAGAAACAGGGCTGAAAGTAAACATGAGAAAGGATTTTTAGAAAATTGAAAACGGAATTAAAACCCATAGCTTTTAAGCTAATGAACATCTTCTTGTGCTTCTACATTTTATAGAAGTTCCCTGGCAGACATCCCAGGTCTCCATGTTCAAACACATTAGTACCTCAGCCACAAAGCCTCCCTGTGTACTGTCTCATCAGAATAATTTGCAATAAAAGTTAAGCACAATACATTTCTCTACTTCTGTGGGTTAATCTCAGCTCCCTTGCAAAATGCATCAGCATGTTACCCCAGAAAGGCTTTCCTTTCTCACCCCAAATTTTGTTCTGGATGAAGTCTGAATATCTTCTGTGTTTCTCTGGATCTTCCATACAACCAGTATCCCAGCTGGAATTAATCTCAGTTGCTCCAAGAAGCCCAGCTGGAGCCAGAGGACCAGAAATCTCTGAGATCTTTGTAGTGCCCAACCAGACACTGCCTTGCATGTGTGCAGTCAGTCTAAGGCTCTCAAGAAATTGCTGAATCAGCCTCAAGGGTTTTGGAAATAAACTAAGAAAAGGGGGAAAAAAAATCTTAACCTTTCATTAGTCACTCCTCTGCTTTCTCTTTACTATGATTATCTGTCTGTGAGGAGTTTCATGCATTTTGCATAGCATACATATCATGTGGAGACTTGACCATATTCTCTTTCATGTCCACAGATCTGGGAGGAAGAATGAGTCTCTTTTCAAACCCTTTCTAAGAAATTAAATACTACAAGTACTGTATGTCAGAGCAGCACGTTTAGGTGACTTTGGTGTGAAGAAATACTTGGAATAATTATTTTGGACATGGATGACCAGGTCATCCAGGATGACCCACCAGTGGGTTTGGCACAGATGGGTTGCCACAGTCATCAGGGAGAGACTTGCTCCTGGATGCTGCTTGCCTGACAGAATTTCTATCTGCCCATGTGCCCAGGAAAAGGAAGAAAAATAGAGGCTAAGGAAGCAACTGAGCCTCTTGTAACAGTCTGTGCTACAGCACTCTCACAACAGCTCAGCTTTGAGGCTTTCTCACAGAATATGGAAGGACACCCCACTAGCCAAGGGTCAAAGCATCTGGTTTTGTTATTCCAGGCATTAAATAGAAACTACTCAGGAATCTGTGCTGCCAACAGGTTGCAATGCAGTGATATTTAAAGGAAGAGGAACCAAATCCTGGTGTTTCAGAGTGTTGGCCCATCAAGTAGAGCCTCTAACAACAAATCTTTCAGTTAATACAGAAAAATAAAATTTGCAATAGAATTCCCAGGGATGGGGTTGATTTAGCAACAGTTGCCACAAATGAGGAGTTACCAAGCAGATAACTGCCTTCTCTATCATATGAAAGCACTGGGAATCCTCTTTGATGGCTTCTAGATTTCACTGAGATGAGATCCTCACCAGCTCCTAAGTGTGCGTGGGAGGGGAAATCTGGTCATTCCAAACACTTTAAAAGAGAAGAAAGTAGTGCCAGACTAAAGTTTTTCTATTGTGCATATGCTTATATTCTGAGATGGCATAGGCGTGACTCCACCTAAGCAAGTCATACAGTGTGAAAAACACTTGGTAGGTGAATGTAACACAAGAAACAAGGCGGATGATGAGAAATGAAACTTCCACTGTAAATCGTAGCTCATACCTCTCCTTGAATCTGGGTCAGGAAGCATCAAAGTCTTCCTTGTCAGCATCCTGACATGCCTGGTTGGCATCCTGTATGAAGTATACTAGCCTCTCTCCCATTTTGTTGTGGAAAATGTATCTGGCAGAAAGGCATGAGCAGAGTGGATCTCGTTTGGTTTCTTTATCGGTGCCCCCAGAAAGAGGCCAAGAATGAAATGAGTATGCAGAACAAACTTCCTTCTTCATGAAAAAAATCTTGTCATTTCATGTGGAAGCAGAAACAGGTGGTGAGGGACAGAAAGGGCTGTTTGATCTGCTGCTTCCCATGTTACCTTTGTGGTTTAAATGCAGGATCTTCTCTTTCTTGGAGGACAAGGCCAGCAATTCTCTGCACACAAAGAGATCCTCTATAGAGAATGTGTGAAATATCTAACCCTGATCAGCCAGAGCAGTGCAATCCTCCAGCTTTCTGGAGGATCAGTGGAGAATTCAGTAGGCAGAAAAGACTGTTAGAAGAGCTGTATAAGAGCTTCAATGATAGAGGACCTTTTCCTTCACAGCAAATGTACCCAGAGAATCTGCATATTGCTGCAACATTATGACAGATGAATTTTCAGTCTGGCACTTGGGGGTTTTAATGTCATTATAAATGATCCAAAATAATTATATGACTGCACAATGCAACAGTGTGGGAAGCAGTGTATTAGCTATTACACTTAATTATTTAATACAGAAAATTATTCGCGCAGTCTTGAAAGCCCAGTGGGATGGTGAACCGGGGTCTCATTCACAACAGCATCAGCAGCGTCAGCAACAGCATGTAAAGGGAACAGTTCCAGGGAAAAGTGACTTGCTCTCACTCTCAGACAAAAAATCCCAACCCTCTATCACTTTGTGTGAGGTTGTTTCGAAGGGTCAAAAAGTTCTCACTGATGTGAATCTTCTCTTCGGAGAGGAACGATACCAGAATACAGACTGTGAGACAGCGCCTATTAAGAGCCGTTCATCATGTTAGAAAGTGACATTTCTATGATAAATGGTCACCTGACTGAAGTCTGAGAGAGTTGATTTCTCTATCGTGCCTTGGAGACTTCAGTTTTTTATAGACCTTGGAGACATGAGTTTTCTACATTTCTGCTTCCCCAAGAGTAAAATGAGAGTAACCATCCTCATTTGGAAAGTTATGATTGATGGGTAAAATAAAATAATAATGAGCATAATTTTATTAACTACTCCAATCCATATAAAATTCAGCCTTTTATGAAAATAGAGATAACTTACAAAAAAAAAAAAGAAAATATGCAAAAACCTATTGCTCGTACCTACTGCCCTGTTTCTTCAACATTCTGTCTTTCTGCCAGTCAGTATCCACTACACATGCAGCAAACCATGTCTGAGCAGGCCACAGCCTTTTCCCATGCTGCATACGGACACAGGGAAGCTATTCCAAGTCCTGCCCCATATTCAGAATGCTACTTCACCCATTACTTGCCACTGTCTCATCTTGCCACAACATTAAGTGACTCTTCACTCTGAAAATGCCTCACTTCTTTTCTGATAGGTTGAGTTTTACTTCTTTTGAATCATTCTTCCCTGCGCTGGGATGTCAGTCCAAATTTAGAAGGCAGAGTATCTTAAGCAGCCAAGCCCATCCTTTAGCTCTTTTCACAGGACTCTTTCACATTGCTGTTTTGGTTTATTGCCTTCAAGAGTTATTTGTTGGCTCTCATCAAAACATGCTTTTTCTAGACCTTCCAGAGTCTTTGGAAATTGAAAGCATTTGCAGCTTCTTCAAAATGGAGTTTGACAGCAAAATTCTCGTGGAATGCATTCTGCGATAAGCGATCAGTTCAGACATAGCAAGCCATCACATTCACTTCAGTCTTTCCAGTAAAACTGGTGCTGATTTTGTTTCTCTTTGCTGGGAACAAGTCTGGTTTCTGACTGAAGGGCAGTAATTGTTAAATGATAGCAATGTGCTTACTGTTCATGAAGAAGAGGGCCCAATCCCCCATAGGGTATTGCTGTACCACAATATACCTGTAGGAAGGTCAGGAATGCTTATCTTATCTTATAAGTAGACAGCAAAATTTATAAGAGAGCTTCCTGTTATTCTGCCTCCATTTTCATGCACTTATATCAAAGAGGCCTTAGGCATTATTGTTCTGAGGCATTACTCACCCTTCCTTCAAATGCAGCTAAAAGCAATCCAGGCCGAAAAATTACATCAGGATCAACTGGTTGAATCATCCAGCTTCAGCATGTTTTACTGTTATGATTTCCTCAGGCCTTCTCAGCATGTTGCTTTGAAGCACAATCTTTGCTATGTCTAAGAGATGCTTTCATAATAAATGCTTCCATATTGTCTTTGCCGTGCTTCTTTCCCAGCCTTTGGAGGACCTGGGACCATAATGCCTCACTTCAAACCTTCCCCATGGCTGAGAGCTTGTGTACTACCAGCCACTTCACAGTAAATTAAGTACAGAGAGATGTAAGATAACTGTGACACCAAGTGCCACCACTTTCAGTACCTAAAGGAGGCCTACAAGGAGGCTGGAGAGGGTCTTTTTACAAGTTCACGAAGTATCAGGACAAGGGGGAATGGCTTTAGAGTGAAAGAGGGTGGGGTTAGATGAGGTATTAGGAAGAAATTCTTCATAATGGGGGTGGTGAGGCACTAGCACAGGTTGCCCAGAGAAGTTATGGATGCTCCAACTCTGGAAGTGATCAAAGCCAGGCAGGATGAGGCTTTGAGCAGCCTGGTCTAGTGGGAGGTGTCCCTGCCCATGGCAGGTAGGTTGGAACTAGATGATCTCTAAGGTTCCTTCCAACCCAAACCATTCTATGAGTCTATGTAGATGAGCATGGAGGGACTCATGGGACCATCTAGAAAATACAATTTTGGTGAAATGAACTGGCTTGCAAGGTCTGGAAATTAAAATCTCAGTTCACAGATCAGATATGATACAGTCTTTTCTAGGCAAGACCCCTCCAACATTGTCAATTATCAGTAGGCATGGAGACCATAAAAAAGAGCCTGTTTTGACACAAGAGATTCAATAGTTCCAGCCTCCATAAATGTTGAGATTTGTCAAATGGTAGCTTGAGGACCTTGGTTCAGGCAGTGGGTTTTTTTCCTGTGATGGAGATATTTGTTCACCAGAAGCAGAGGTGAGACCCATAGTTTGCTTTAGGACCTGCAGGATCTCAAACAATAATCAGAACGTGTCCACTTCAAGGTGGTCAGTAACAAGATACCTCAGTTTTGTCACAGTGACCTAGAAATAACCATTTGAGATCTTTTTCCAGATCACAGGGTCACTCAGGTCCTCCAACTCCATTCTTTCTGTGTTCAGGATATTCAAGCAGGCCCTCAGACCTCAAGAGACACCTGTCTGCTTTCACCAATGCCTTCATTGTGAGAGAGCATGAAAAAGAATGGGGGAGTACAAAGGAAAATATCAACATTTTTGAGCATCTACTTTGGTCTGCAAGTTGGTCTTGTTTTCTTATGGAATAAGCAGAGAGCTATGAAGTTTCTTCAGAACAGTCTAAAGAGATGAAAAGCTCCTCTTCTCTTTCCCTGTCTACAGAAAGATTTGACAGAGTACAGGGGGGCCTTGTTTAATTCCCTGCAGCAGTGACTCATTACAGTGACTGGTAGGTGAATTGCAGGGACTCTGTGCCTCAGAATTAATCCATCAGTGGATGAGAGATGATAGATAGTATGCAAATAGATGCTGTTTTCCTGCAGCCTGTCAGGAGCTCCAAGCAGCTGCACCCTCCACTTTATTCCTTCTCTATTAGGTTCTTCTAATCTCCCTGATTGCTGTTATGGCTAAATGGTATTTTAGCATAACAGAATTTGCATCTGACACACATCTCTGTTCGGTGTCAGGAGCTATTGTAGCTTTATAAGATTGTTTTGCATGTTAGGATACACGCAAATCCCTCAAATCTGCTGTGAGAGGTTGTGCCAAGAGTCATGGTAGTGTGTAAATGTCGCTTGAGTCTATACCATTTTGTGATGAAACTGCCTCTTTTGCAAAAATACTTTCAGGGAAAGCCTGTTTTAATGAAGTCTGAGAACCAACTCTCACAGCTTCAAATAGCCTGCAGCATTTTCAGATACAAATTCACATACTAACCAACCATCAACCAAACTAGCAGTTCATGTCATTTTGCAAATCACTGGCAAAGTCTGCTTTGGTACCCTTTGCAATCAGCGGGAAAACTTCACTAAGAAATCACATGGTATACCAGGGTATCAGCCCCTTCCTCTCCTTCCTATATACTTTTTCCATCTGATTAAGATTGATGCTTCTTTTTGTTGTTTTAGCATGCAGGGTTATTTCAGATAAGTGGTAGCAAGGTTCTCCTGTAGTTTGCTTTCCTTTTAGGTGGCATAGTTTTCTGTATGTCTTAGTTTCTCCTCCTCAATGCTTCATTTCTGTATCATAAATACATACATGCATGCATGTCTTTCCCTTTTTTCCTATAACATTGCAACATCGTCTTCCACTGGGGACCATCTGACCTACATTCAGATCCCACCCAGTGAACAGCCTTGACCTTGCTGTGCCCTTCATCTTTAGAGACTTTTTTCTCAGAGGGTTTTGTTAAATTTTGGCAGCCACCTGATAAGAGACAGAAATGAAAACCTGGGACTAAGCAGATAAATAACTACACATCAGTTAACACACAAGTGGCCCTGCAGATCCCACAGGCTGGATGCTCATATCCAACTGATACCATGACTCAACAGCACCGTTCCCCTGAGGATTTCTGTGCTTCAGTGTGGATGCACAGCACTTCAGCTACCACATACTCTTATTATGGGCCCCAGGTGACTCTGAGCTTCAGGTAGACTCCAGTGGGCAATTTTCCCTGCTATTGTTGAGGCTTCATAGATACCACATTTAGGATCTCATATTCACAAAAAAAATAACAGAAATGGTGTCCAGAGATTTCAATGCCTCCGTAAGTACCAAAATAAACCTTAGCTTCTTTGATAGATAATCTCAGCAACTAGGAGACCTAAAAATGATTGGCATACTCATTCTGAAATGTTACGATGTCTGCTCCTCTTGCACAAATGAGATTCCATTCCAGTCAGCTACTGCGTATTTATGCTCAGTCTTTCATTAATTTATTGATCATATGGTGATACACTATCATTTGCTACCTTTGGGGGGAAAAAAAGTGGGGAAAAAATATGCTCTTCTGGTGGGGCTATTTCATGCTTTCTGAATATTCAGTCCAATCCTCCTGGTCTCTCTCTGTCCTCTTTTCTCCCCAAAAGCTTCATGGATCTCCAAAGATATCCCACAAGAGAGGGTGACTACCATTCACCAATAAACCCCTGAGGATGCCATTATGTGGCATGCAATTATACAGCTAAATCAGGGTCAAGCATCTCCCTTTAAGGGTAAAATATGGTATTACACTCTAAATTCCTGTACTGCAAAAACAAACAGTGCCATCAATTCATTTCCAGTCAGACCTCCACCCTCTTGGGAAAAGTATACAGAACTTTCTGGTGGGAAAAATATTTTGGAAATACAACCTCTTTATTAGAGTGAAAGCTCTTTCTTCATTCAGCTTGTCTTTCATTAGCCACCCTGGTACACTCCAGTGAGGAATGTGGCTTGAAGAGGTCCTTTGAGGTCACAGGAGGCAAGTCCCAAAGGGGTGTAGTTCACTCCTGATATGTACTCATAACTCCTGACAAGATTATGAGGTCTGAGCCAAAGCTAAGTAACCACATGGCCATTCCTAGGTAAATGTCTCTAAGGAGGGTGGGTGGCTTTTCAAGGAAGGATCCCATTACCTTTCCACACAAATGAAGCATCTGTGTTCTCTGTTTCTTTGAGCTTTCTTACTGTAAATAATATCTTCCTATTTTTCACCCTTCTGTTTGAAACACAGAGGGAGCAGGTGAGGAGGAAAGGAAGGTTTTAAAATTCATGTGTTTCCTTAATTCAACACTGGTATATTGGATGTGGGGTTGAGTAAAACTGCATTCATATCCATGGTTCCTCTCTGGAAGGCTCCTACAGGAGGAAGAGCTCTCTGAGTTCACCTTACAGCCACGATAATGCTCTTTCTGGGCTTCCAGAGCAGACAAGCCCATGACTTTCAAGCAAGGAACTGGCTGATGAGATTCAGCAGAGCATCCCAGGAGAAAGAGCTTCCTATGTAAATCTGGAGCAACACTACTGAAGTTAGCAGAGTGACTCCAGATACACCGTGGTGTCACAAAGGTCCAAAGCAGCTATTTTTTGATGGCAATGTAAAAGGAACCTTTTCTTTCCAGGCCTGAATCTCTCCTGAGATGTGCCAACTCTGTCAGTGCAGTGTCATTGCATCCAGTGAGGCTGTATTGCTACAGCTGGGAGCAATATTTAATTTACTGGCTTTGGTGGTCATCTGAGGACAGGATTTGATGCTGCTTGTCACCTGGGTTTTGTATCAACAGCAAATGCTGGTTTTACCAGCAGCAAAGACTATTGGGCTCTACAAAAGAAGCTGCTCAGTAAAAAGAAATTGTGGATTTGGTTACACCAAAAACATACTTTGCAGTATGATGCCAATCACAGCAAAAAAAACCACAGACTTAAAAATCATTAAAAGTCATCATTTTCATGGGCAAAACCTAAACAACATGTTTGGGATCTTTATATTTGTAACTGCCCAAAACCAGACTCTGGGGATTTTTGAGTCATTTAAATTACTGTTGAAATCCTTAATAATTCCTAAACTATGCATTTGAGAGGAAATAAAAGAGAACCATGCTACTGAACGCATGTGAGCAGTGCCATTGCCTTCAGCAGGACTGTGCACATGGACAGGGGCAGAAGGATTGGGTCTGTTGTCTTCTACTCTATTCTTTGATCCTGCAAGTTTACTGTTTGCCAAGGTCGCATCAGGCTGCAAAGGCACTTTTTGTAACTCTGTATGATCTGTGTCTGTCCTCTATTTATTCCAAATGCATTTGCCTCTACAATTTAATCTGCTGTTCTCTCCCTCCCCTTCCTCTTGGTGAAGTCTAATTACAGTTTTATTCCAGGTCCTTCTGATTGCTAATGATGCTGGACATCACTGCTGAATTCATTCTAATATTTGTTGTGTATTTTCTAGGCTGAACACTGAATAATAATATTCTCTGAATTTGCTTTTGCTCCTATTTCCTTCTTCCCTGTTGTAGCTAATTGTGTAGTAATGTGTAGCCCTAGGATGATTACTCTTCCCAGTGTAGAACTGCTAAGAACAGGCTGTAGAATGAAGCCTGGTTTTGAGGAGAGGATTTCAGAGTCCACTCTACCAGCTCCCTTCACTGGTGTGAAACCAACCAGGCAGTGGCTTTTTGTTTTGCTTCATCTTTTCTTTTTCTTTTTCTTTCCTTGCCCCAAGTGTAATGCTGTTCATAACTGTGAGTCTCAAAGTGTCCTGGAGGCAGTGTTTCAGCACTTAGAAAGACACTTTTTACCAGTGCCTGCTCCATGTGATGGTTGAACCCACAGTAATTTGAGGCTCCCAAGCCTCACTTTGTACAGTGCCAGTACTGAGATAATTTTTTTCTTTCTTTTTTTTCTTTTTTTCTTAATTTTTTTTTTCTTTTCTCCTTTTTACTTTCTGCAAGACTGCCTGGGAACACAGACTCACACTTTACCCATGACCTGACTCTTTGACTAAGAATAGTAGTCACAGTGCAGCTCGGGTTCAGTCTCACTGGAGACATGCTGCAGCTGGGAAACAGAGAGGTCAGATTAGCCCATGCTAACAAAACCAAACACAAATCCAAAGGACTATGGAGGATTCTGTATGTTTGCCTCTTTTAAAGACTGCAGAACAAGGGGAAGAGATTGGCACAGGTGTTCAGTGAGCGAAGACCAATTTTCTTTGCTTGTGACATTGTACAGGAAATTTACATACAGAAGTTCATCTTCTGGGCTGAACAGAACCTTTTTCAAAAGAATCCTGATCCTTACAGCCTACCCAGCCAAAAATTATGCAGGATGGGGATAGTAAGCAGTGCTGATTAGCATCTCCTGAGCTCTGCTTAGGACAATGGGATGTTTAAGATAGCCCTTGGAGTGATCTGCTGTAGCTTGTCCTGGGCAGCTAATGTGACAGTGTTGCTGGAGCACTATCTTTAACATGAGGGACCAACAGGTCTGCTCTGAGCACATGCTGAAGCCAGCTTTGCTCCCGTTCTTACCCCTTCCTGCTGGGATGTGCCAGGCTACATTCACACCCTCATTTTGTGGTGCAGACATGCTTTCAGAGTAACAGAAATACCAGTCCTGCTCTGTATTCTTAAGACAAGAGCTAAAGCATTAGTAATAGAAAATGTTAGGCTAATGATTGTCATAATACACATTGTGGTGAGATTTAAATAACACATTCCCAGCTCGACTGTGCCCTCTCCTCCACTGTGACGCAGCAGCCAGCTGTTCCCTGTGGACAGAGCCTTACATCTGGAATGTGGACTGGTGGATTGATACTCACACTGGCATAAGGGGATCCATTTCTTGAGAGAACCACATGACACCATTCCTGTACTCTCCACCAGATGAATCTAAGTCAAATGGAGAAGGGTACTGTGTTGCTAGAAATCGAGATATCTGGAGGAGCTGGTCCTGCAAGCCTGGCTCCTATGAGCAGCCATGCTCAAAATTATCTCTGTGACTTCCCTTCAGCCCCTGTCTCAGAGTCAGATGGGAGGAGTGACTGCCCTGGCATCACATTAGCTGAATGGGGGCTGCTCACTCAAGTCAGGGAACCCAGGCCTGGGCTACAGCTTGAGACGAAACAACTAGACTTGAGAGGAAAACCCCCTGAGGTCTCAGGGCAGTAATTCTAATGATAATTTTGAACTGTTTTTGTCTGTCTAACATTCCTTTTTAATCCCCATCCTGCCTGCCCCTTCCTTATGTAGGGTTACTTTAGTGATCCTTGGAATGTTTTTGACTTCCTCATCGTAATTGGCAGCATTATAGACGTCATTCTCAGTGAAACTAATGTGAGTATTACTCTACCCTCCCCAGGATACCACCACCTCCTCCTCCTCTGCCGTTCCTTCTCTCTTTCTCTCTTTTTTTCTCTCTCTTTTTGTTTTCTGTTTTTTTTCCCTCTAGTCATGCTTTTATTGAACTTGCCGTCGTCCTTCTCCTTCTCCCAGGGAAAAAAAAAGGAGGGGGGGAAATGCCTCCTTCTTTTTCACTTGTCATAGCTCACCCCAAGGCTGTGACTGGTGAAAGCGCACAGAGTTTGGGGTGTGTGTGCTTTTTTTCCCTCCAAAAGGTAGACATGTTTGAGTGTAACTTTCTGACTAACCAGGCTTTTGTTGATACCCTCCATCATGTGAAATGTAACAGAGGTTTGAGCAACCAATACTGTAGAGTGGTAAGAGACTATTTAATATGCCCACGTAACCTCTTTCTTTTCTTATTTTTTTTCCTCTTCTCTCCCTCTTTCATGCTTTTGTTTTGTTTCGTTTCGTTTTTTTTTTTATTTTATTTTATTTTACTTTTTACTTTTTTTCCCCTCTTTTCTCCCTTTCCCTCTTTCTCTCCCTCCTCTCTCTCTCTCATTCTTTCTTCTTCTTCCTTCCTTTCTCTCTCTCTCTCTCTCTCCTTGGCTTCTCTGCCACATGCAGCACTATTTCTGTGATGCATGGAATACATTTGACGCCTTGATTGTTGTGGGTAGCATTGTTGATATAGCAATCACCGAGGTGAACGTAAGTAGCTGGCGTCTGTCCATGATCGTGCCTGCTCTAACATTCATTTGCCTTTCCCGGGTTCTTTTTATTTTATTTTTTTTTCCCCCTCCCCCTTTCTCCTTTCTTTTGAGTTTATTTTCAGAACTTTTTGTTTAGTTTTGAAACTCTTTATTTTTTATATTTCTTTTTTTTTTCGTTTTGTTTGGTTTGGTTCTGTTTTAATTTTTGGAACGACTTAAAGGACTTTTTTGACTGTTGCATCATTTTCTTCCCTTCATAATCCGCCTGGCATGAATTAAACTGTATAGCAGGAAAAGTGATGGGAAACGTGGAGTGTAAGTGAAAAGGCTATTTGTGCCATGGGAAGCTGCTAGAATAGTCCCAGGCCAGCACTTTGGTCTACCCAGTGTTATGCTTTGCTTCCCATGGCAGTTCAATACTCTCCACCCCACAGAGAGATAAAGGTCAGTTCTTTCGAGGTGGAACTGCGGGAACCAAACCAGGAATACTCCCTGTGCCTCCTCACTCAGGCTTCCTCCAAAAGAAATAAAGACCAAATCACCTCTGTTTAGAGGAACCTTCTCCTAATGTTCAGTTTCTAATTTAAAAAAAAAAAAAAAAAGGTAGATAAAATAAAAACAAAGCCAAAATACCAAAGAAAAATAAAGCGCTAGAGTTCCAACCCATTTTTTTGGGCATTTGCAACCTGATTTGCTCCATCTCTCAAATTCCACTGGCACAATTGACACTGATTGGCCCCACTGGTGCCCATCTCAGCAGACAGGTGAAGGATTGAGTGAGCCACGGAGACTGAAATAAGCATCTGATGTTCAAGACATAAATCACATCAGCCAAATGTTTTCCTCTGTCTATTTTCTTGGAGGTGGATGGATACAGAATTATAGGATAAATAGACAAAGGACAGGTAGGAAACGCAGAGATTCCCAAAAGAAAGACTATGATGGATTTATGAGCACAGAAAAAAATTGCACTCAAATATCCAACTTATAAAGGCCAGACAAATAGAAATATTGAAGGAAAATTGCTGTAAAAATGTTAGAGGAGAGCAAATTAGTCATGAATTTTCAAAATTATGTGGCTGTTGAATAAATATTACAGCTTGGAATTGTTGTGTACTGTAGAGGCAATCCATTGCAAGCAGAAAAGTGACAGCATAGTTTTCACTCAGTGCTGTGTTTAGAGAAAAAATGTAGGCAACACTTTGAAAAAACGTCCAAATAAAATATTTTCATATCTTGGTTCTAGATTAATTTTTGTTCAACCTCTTTTTTCTTTTTTTTTTTCTTTAATTCTGAAGCAGGGACACTTATTCAAGCTGTAACATTTTGATTTAGAATAAATAAAATATTTTTTTTTGAAACTAGTTTATTTTCCTTGTTTTTTGAGAGAATGGAAAGTAGTTTCTAACTGAAAAGGAACTTTTATTTCATATCTCTTAAACGTCCTGCTTTCTGGACACAAAAAGCTGTTTACAACATTTCCCACAGAATGTTGTAAACTATTTTGGTTACCCTTTTACTAGATAGATATTAGGATTAGGCTGACTTTGTAGAGAAAAGTTACAATGATCAGCTGGTTAAAGTTGTTAATTTTTAAGAATGAAATTAAAGCCTTTTTTCTGCCAGGCTTGTCACAAGAAAACTAAATAGGGAACCTGGCAATAGCCTTCAGGTTGTGGAAATTTCAGTTCTCATCCATAGAGACAGAACTGTAGATGGTAATGGAGGAAATAAGTACAGTTAGCTGGAGATGAATCATACTAAACATCAACAAGACTTCCCTGACTGATGTATTTGAATCCATACAAAAGTCTTCCAAGCAGAAAGGAAGGAAATCCTTGCGTTTTGATAAATAAATGGAGGTCTATCATAGAGCAGAAATCCAGGGAAAATCCATTTATCCTTTTGAATAAATTCATGATAATTCCCTATAAATTAAAGAATTTTTTACATCGTGGGTTAGGACACTTTGATATGCATCTCATTAAACTTCCACAGTGTGAGAGAAGGACAGTCAGCAGGGCCTCCTCTTGTTGGTGGGGAGAGATGCAGCCCTCCTCAGACCCACTGGTGCCTCCCCTTACATGTCTGTGACAGGGGAAATTAATTGCTCTTTGGAGGTGCCCATCCAGTGACTGGTGAGTGTCTAGATTTGTTAGGTTTGTCTAGACAGCCAGCTCTCAGACACTACATTTGAGCAGTATAAATCATATTCATTCTCAGCATCTTGTTGAGACGGTCATGCTGCTCCTGATTGTTCTGATCTTCAGTCTCCAGGGCTGTCCATCGTGGTGTGCTTAATTGCCACTGACAAGGCTCCCTCCCTTTTCCATTCCCTGTCTAAATTCAAGTTTATCTCAACCAAGGCCCAGAATCCACGTTTTGGTTAGAGAAGTCATTGAAAAATAAGGACGTGTGTCTGTCCAACCAACCATCTCCTGTCTTAGTTGAGGAGGCAGCAGGGGTGACCCTGACTCTTTTAGTAAGGGCTACGAAGAGAATTGTGTGATGGTTCCCCCTGTTTCCTCTAAAGAATCCTTTCCTTCTATACAGTTTTACAGATCTCTGCACACGTCTTTTTGTTACCTGGCATGTTTAAATCTTCTCTTTTTATCTAGGCAAGTCTTTTGCTACTAGTTTCTAATGTTTGTTACTAAAAACTTGCACAATCTTTTGATGCACTGATAAATAAGCAGCAGCTATGGATGGAGTTTGTTCTGAAATGTTCTGAAATCCCTTTGCACTTGTAACCCTTATTGAATAAGAGAATGTTTTGTATGTTGGTTTGTCCTGTCAGATTCCCTTCCTGCTAGCAGCACTTGGTATGTTACATCTGTAGAAAATGGGCTCTGGAAGTAGCAGCCCATCTTGGACGGACGGGTGTCATCTTCCCAAGCAGTGTGAGGCAGTTTATCAGACACACTTCTCCAATCTCCTCAGGAGCTTGTTGCTTTCTTGCTGTTTGTGGGTTTGAGCAAACCCTGCCGTGTGTTTCCGTACACTGTCTTGTCTTGTTCCAAGAGACCTGGAGTATGAAAAGGAAAGAAACAATAAACCCTAAAATGCCAATCAGCTCCACTAATAGGAGATGTTTAGACCAGTCGGGCGCAGGTAAAATGTTTCTGCCCAGCTCCTTTAGAAGCTGAAGAGTGTTTTGTGGTAAGGTCTTGGGAGGTGCTGCTCTTGGAGAGAAGGGATAGTTTTCATTGTGGTCAGTTAGGGCACAGGTCACAGACACGTAAGCCTGAACTCCCTGTGAAGTTCATCTGACATTTGCATTCAGGGGAAGCAAACCCAGCAGGTGCTGAGCTGCCACAGCTGTAGTTGGGGGGCAGGGGTGGAACACTGGTTGTCAGCCTCCACAGTGTGTGTGCAGGTATGAGCTTGCTTTTATTTGTGCAGTTCCCCATGCTCTGTTTTTGGTGTTTTGTTGTTTTTCTTTTCCTTTTGACATTTATTTTTGTTTCTCGAAAAGGAGTTTCCCAGACCAAAACCTTCGTTGAGATATATGTGAGTGTGCATGGGTGGGTCTTTGTCTGTGCACTCCATTGGTTGTACTGTATGTTCCTGAGTGTGTTTGGATGCCTGTGTATGGGCTACAAATCCATGGGAGAGTGTACAGGCACAAATCCACGTGTGGGGAAAAGAGAGTGTGTATGTGAGCATATGTATTTCATATATATTTGTGTTGTGAACGGTTGTGGATGGAGACATGTGGGTTGTTGTGTAACTGAGAAATATGAACATGCTTTCTGAGCTGACGTGACTGTCTTACTTTGGGGATGGGTGTTTGTACCTGAGAGTTTTCTGAATGCAGGCATGCTCATCTGCATGCCTGGGGGTGAGTGAACACTTGCATGCCAAGCTCAGCGTATTTTCGTTAGCATGGCTGTGCGTTCAGAAACAGTGAGAAGGCATGTGCTTGTGAGGTAGGCTCCCGGGTTGCCTCAGCATTTCTGAGTCATTTAGGAAGCTTTCACTTAAAACACTTCCATGGTCTGGAGATATGTCAAGTGATAAGTCCAATTGCATCATGTTGGGCCCACTTGCTTACTGCAGCTTAGGAACCCCAGCCAGCCCCCCAGACACATGGAGAGGCATCTCAAACAACCGAGTAAATGCCAAGGGCACAGAGCAGGTTAAAATCTGGTGGGTTTAAAAACTTCAAAGGGACACAATTTCTGCCAAATTCACTTTTAAATTGCCTGACTTTGAAGCTGCATTTTCAGAGCTTTGCTCTCGGTGACTGTTGCACAACTAACTTCCTAGCCACAAAATAAGGATTGATTTTTTTTTTTCAAAATTTTCTGGCAATATTCAATGTTTCTTCCCATCAGTGACTTGAACATTGTTATTATTGCTTATGTTAAGAAAGTATTGTCATTAGAGTTTAAAAAAACACTTTAAGCTCCTTCGAAGAAAACATTAAGATGGTAAAAAATATTACTATCTATTATAATAGGAAATAAATGCTATAGGACTTGAATAAAAGCCAGCAAATTTGGAATATATCATCCCAGAAGCAGCCCAGGGCACAGGCTTGCATTTCCTTCCTTTCCACATCAGCAGACACAGCCTGGAGTTGAGCACTGTAAAGCTGACTGACAGCCTGCTGTCCCCTCCTCCAGGCAAAGAAAGTGGCTCATTACTGTTTGTTGTTCTGTATCAAAGGGGAAAATCAAGTTTTATTTGCGCTCTGTGCTACAGTGCCCAAAGTGACAAAAGAAAAACGGTCAGGCCCTGTGCCACTGGGAAAGCTGTAAATGTAACCTCCTCCCCCTCAGCCAGAGAGAAAAGTTTTGGTTCATTGAGTTCTTTTTCCTTCATCCTTTCTTCTGCCAGTGTCAGACCAAAGATACTGTGTCGCTGAGTCTTTGTTTGCTATCAAAGCAATGCTCATAGCAGTGCCCACTGAACCAGATGAGTCCCTGTGGCCCTGTGGCCAGCTGAGGGGTTGCCAATCCAGCTGCAGCAGGCAGCTCATGGCGTGTGGATGTGTGAGAGTTACAGAGGCATGTTCAGATGGGAGCATGTGTGTCTCTGGAGCATCAGTATAGGTACCAGTGACAGTGGGGATGTTGTATGTTTGATTCTGTCTGTCTGTCTCGAAAGGATGTCAAGGAGGGGAGGATTTGTGCTTACTTGCAAACCTGTCTCTGAGGGCTTCTGCCAGTGCCACTGAGTGTGTCTGCACGTGTGGGTACTTCTGTGTTCATCAGCTGTGTCTGGGAGTGCATGAGGATGACTGAGCAAACCATCTGGACTGGCGTCCATCCTGCCTCTTCCACTCAGTGGCCATACTTGCATGTCTGAGTGTGTCTGTGAACACTGCAGGAGGTAGAGAGGAGGAGGAGTTACCTGTGACAGGTACACAATGCGATACGGCAGATGTGAGGAGCCAGGGAGGTGTGCATGGTTATGAGATGAGAACTGTTAGGAATAGGGTGACCTGTGGGCTTTTGTGAAATAATGGAGTATTTCCCTACCTAAGATGCCCTCCTCCTGTAGCAGCACACATTTTCCTAAGAGTGAACATTGTGAGTGGTTTTAGAGTTGATGGAAGTGGTAGGTTTTTTAATGGGAGAGGTGGCAGGAGGAGAGTGCAATGTTGTGTGTGGTCTGATCCGTAGTAGCATCTGGGAGACATAGGACCTGGGTTCTTCAGGAAGTAGCACCCCTAGGAAGAAGGTTAGAAAAACCCAAACCCCACTTTGCTATATTACTTGCCCTAAAATAATCAGTCAGATCTGTTGTGCCCAAGCCTGCTGGGTAGTGGTTTGGCGTTTGTCTATCAGGAGAGCTGAGTACTTTATATCTTGTGCTTCTGAGAAGGTTTTCAGTCTCTGATAGGAAGTCAGCAGAGGGTTGCAGCTTGATTGATTCCTGAGTACTGATCCAGTAAGGCCAGATAGATACCAAAACATTCAGCTCCCAAGTCTTGGAGACCTGTGCAGTGATTTCTTATTTAGGCTATTTTATTTCTGAACTAAAACAGCTCAGGCTTAAACCAGGCGCATAGGGCCTTTTTTTACAGTCATCTTGCTTTTGGTGTCTAGAGGCTTCATATGATTTGCCATGGGCTCCTGCTCCCATTCTTTGGAATATCTGACAGCCTATACTTAAGTCTCCCTCTTACCTTCTCCTGCACTTCTCCCTTTTAACCCACACCCTGCCTTTCTTCCTTTTCTCCCTTGCTTTCCTCTCCCTCGTCTCCAGCCACACTAAACCTCACGAGTTCGTTTTCACCCTCAATCAATGTGTCTGAAGGCAGAGAACCAGTGGCTTAAGTCCTGCAGTCCTTATTCAGGCAGAACTGCCCCCAGGTGTTCTGCCTGCGCAAGGACCGGAGCGGCCGAGCCCTGCGGCACAGCCCTGTACACACACACCCCCACAATGGGAGCAAGGATCGGTGGAAGGACGACATACATCCAGCCTGCACCTCAGTTGGGACTGGCATTCATATCTGTCGCTGTGTCTGTCTGTCTTTCTCTGCCTGTCTGGTTCTCTCCGCTTCCACGCCCTTTGCTGCTCAGATTTTGGCCACCAGCTGCCACTGGACACAAATCTTTGCAATTCCTAGAACGTGCAAGTTCATTTACCCAAACCTTCTGGAAGAGGCAGAAAACATCTCCCTCCCTCTCCTCTCTCTCTCTCTCTCTCAAATGCCATCTGGGTAGCAGAGGCCTCCAAATTATGTAGCAAAGGGCTGGAGAAGCACAGTGGCTTCTTTTGACATCTCGTGTTGTCATACCCTTACTGCTGCCACCCTAGAAGTTGTACGTAGTCCTGAGCTATCCCTGTGTGCGTGTATTTGTATGTATATGTGACTTGTTTTCTTTTTGGAACAACTACTACTGATAAAATTGATGGGGAGGGGAGGGTGGATTTAGTTTGCTTTTTTTTTTAATGTATCTGGTGGTGTTTTTATCACTAGAACAATTCAGGTAATGCACCACGGTGGCCCCAGCTTCTGTGTGTAGGAAGCCACGTTGAAGCATGGTTGTGAGCTGTAGCAGTGGCAAATGCTAGTGCTTTGTTTTTCCTTTGATGAACATCAGAAGAGATGCCCTAAACAAATCCTCCCTGGATTAGGCTTAGATTGATTTGAATTTGATAACCTCCTATGCTTATTCAACAATTCCAATGCACATTTTTCACCCTGTGTTGGTGAGAAAGAAGTATGGAATGACTATCTGACCACAACCATGTTTGAACAGGGTTATTTTGTTTTTATTTATGTATATATTTGTCATGAAGATGGGGCCTCTTTTTCTTTTTTTTTTTTCCTCTTTTGTCTCTAAAATGTTGGTATTCTCAGTGCATTTTCAGAGTTCATAATGTGATTTGCCCATTCAAAGAGGTGATTTTGGTAACTGCACAACTTTTTCTGTAAGAAAATCTATATAAAATACGAACAATCAGAAAAAAGTATGTATTTTTTTTAGAAAAGGGGATACTAAATACAAATGACTTTTTCTTAGGTTTACCTGAGTATTTGAGCTGTTACGAGCAATATTAGCACCATAAGAAGGAGGCAGGTAGTTCCCACTTTAAAAGACTCTTCATACTGCCCAGTTTTGAGGAAATACCTCAATACTGTGGTTTCCACAAAACTACTTGTTAGACTTGGCTCCTGACATTGTTCCAGGTGCATGGAATAATCAGAATGCTTTTTAATGCAGGGGAGACTTAAGAGTAGCACAAAAATATATTTGCCTTACTGGAAAAATTTAACCATTCACATTTTAATTAATTAAAATACGGAAAGATAAAGAATCCAGGAGAACAAATTCTTAAAAGCTAAGTGTGAAAGCAGCAAAAAGAAGCTTAGGTAAGCACTACAGGTGTAAAAGTTGATGCACAAACCTGTCTGGAGTCCTTCTAAGTGAAAATATTTAGAGCTCTTTAAAATGGTGGACCACAGTGTCTTACTCACTGCACTGAGGAGTGAATTATGCTTTTAATTACTGCAGGCTTTCACATGCCCAAAAACTTGGTGGATTTCAAGGCCTTTAGAGAAGAAACCCTGTTTTCTTATTTGACCCTAAATTATTGTTACAATAATAATAATAGCTAATAGTAGAAACACAAAGAACCACAGATCTTGTCCTGTGTTGGTTCAAAAATGAAATAAGTGTGTGAAGTGTACATTTCAGTACAAACAGCTCTTTAAAAAGCCTACATCTAGATTTTCCGACCAGTATTTAATTTTACTTGTCATTTTTTCTATCACATCTATCACACTTTGAAGCAAAAAAACACTACAACATTCTGGCATCAACATCTGTGATGTATTACAGCTATATTTGAGCTATATTTCATTTTCCTTTTAATTCCAATGTGTTTTTCCACAAAGCTAGTTAAAACGCTCAAATTAAAAAACATTAGAGCTACCCCCAGCTAGTTATATTTTTCCATTGGCTTGCTAGCCAGGATAAATCATTCCTTTTGCCTAGGAAAAGTTTCTTTTAACTTTCCCTGAACTCTAATAGAGATTGTATCTCTATATGAACCCATAGAAAAATCTCTGACTGATTCTTTAGATGGTCTCTGAATACATTAATGTTAATTAATGATTGCTCCCTAAGCACCCTGAAGATGGTCAAAAAGGTGCTCAGGTGAGTTCAAATCCATCTAGTTCTATCATCTCAGGCAATTCTTTGAAGCAGTGAAGGATGACTTCTGGCATTTAATTCTCCTTTTTCTAAGAGCTACCTTGCTGAGAACGCCCAAGGAATTTTTCAGCATCGCTGTTCTGCACATGCAGATTGCAGTCATAGAGAGGGCACAGTCCCCTATATTTTGCTCATTCAGTGTTGCTGCAAAAACTTCTGTTCTTCATGCAAATTACAAAAGCTTTAAACATTGGTTCTACAAGATCTCATTGCAGGCACCATCTTGTGCTATTATGCATATTCAGAGAAATGCCAACTGGTTCCCGATTGCACTGCTGGTTGCAATGAAAAAACAATGAAGGTGATGGAAGAAGGGAAGACACACAGAAGTATTTTACTTGTTTTCCTCTTTAACTTTCTCTTCTCCTCCATCTTCTTCTCCCCAGTGACTTTCCCCAAATTTTGCTGAATACTTGGGCAACAGAGATCATGTCTCCTATTCCCAGGAGCACTAGGGGTAGTTTTCAGCAAGACAGTAATAAGTTCCCCTCTGCCTAGTGTATCAGTGATTTTTTTCTGTCTGTCTTCAGCCAAGACACCATCAGTCCAGGGGAAGGGCTGTTTCCCTTTGAGAGGCCATTTGTGCCAGGCACTTGGCAGCAGGTCAGCATGTTGATGGGCACCAGTCTGCAAACCCAAATGCACAGACTTCATGTTAAATAAAGACCTGATTGTGAGAGGTTTGCTGGGAGGCAAGAGAATGTTGCCATCCAGACAGATTTGTAATCAAAGGTAAACCCATATAAACTAATTTTACCCTTTCTAGTATAGTCAATATAGCACCCTCATTTAGCTCATGCTCTGCTCCCCCTACACTCATATCCACCAGCCAGGCAAACATCATAAGAGGGTTTTGGGTTTTCTATTTCTTGCCAGACATCTGTTTTTAAAATGACTGTGCTCCTACCTTTCCTCAGTGGTCTGTTCTTAGTGGAGACTGTCTGGCACAACATGCCAGCAAAATGACTTCTGCTTCATATATCTTCCTAGACATCTGCTAAATGGGGCCCATTCCCTGCTGCATCCAGATGACCTAGCTGTAGGGACTGGATTGCTGCTTATGGTCAGCTGATTGATGGCCAAAAAGTATGACTGGCTCTAATTGCTGTTGCAGAGTAATGGGACGTCCCAGCTGGTCACATCCCAGTTGTTCTCTCAAAATCCACTTTTAAGCTCAGGGAACACAGTCAGCAGTGCTGCCTGCTGCGCCTCACCTGAGTGACTGCGAGAAAATCTCCTTCACCCAAAGCCAGATTAAGTGGCATCTTTTCATAAGCTGAACAGACATGAAGGCAAAGATGCCTCAGCTGTGAAGAAATACTTGTTAATAGAAAGACACTAAAATAAATTGATATTTAGAGACAGGGAATTTGAGGCTCGACTGTTTGACCAGACTTAAACATAGTAAATCACACAGTGAGCATTACATATCATCTCAACTATCCCTACATTTTTTTTAATGAAAGAATTCATCAAATCAATAATAATTTATTCTCAGAAAGATGAGTAGAACAAAAAAAAATGTAGCTCAGTAGCTTCATAAGATCTATCCACAGTCTCCACATGACCACCTCTGATGTTTTCCTGATAGTGTCTGTGATTGGCATTTCAAATCCCTGAATGGCTCATAGGCTTTATTGTATCCCATATGAACATACAGAAAACCAATACAAGTCTGTAGGCTGGTTTTTTCCTAGGAAATGTTCTGCATCAACATTAAATAACTTTCTAATTCAAAAGGCAATGAAAAGACACAGTCTGGGAGTTAAATACTAACTGCTACAAATGTCAAATGGCCCATAACAAATTCTCTCTTTGGGCTGCTGGTATCTCTGTATATCCTCCTTTGAGCAAAGACTCATTGTGCAAAATTGACAGGGGCTGCCAGTTCACCTCTGTCTACAGTCTCTTGCAACCCACAGTCCTGGTGCTTTTGAACAAAGGCAGATTGGGCTTTCACCTGTTTTCGACATCGTGTGCGCTCTCTTTAAGCACCTTCATCAAAGCACAAGATGGCTCTTTCATCTTCACGTTGTCCTAGAGCCTTTGGGCTTGCCAAAGAATGTACCCTGGCAACACTGCATGCAGAATCTTAGAGCTGGTAGGCTACTGGCTTTCCTTCCTGGAAAAAACTGCTCCTGGTCTAGTCTCCATCCGGCTCTGTTGATCCCCAGAAGAGTTATACTGAGGAGTGGGTATTTTGCTGCAGACCACAGGCCTGTTTCTGACCCTAACACCACCAGTATAATTCTCCATCAGCTATGGAGGAGTTGCAAAGATGCTACTGAAGTTTCCTTCTGGATCCGCGTACTCCTGACAACCACATCACAGTAAAACCCCCTCATACTGAGCCTCCAGAAAGCCTCTTCACAGATGGAGCCCTAAAAATCCAAAGGTTTCCAGGCTCCTTTCAGGTGAGGCTGCCCAGAGAAACCCCAGTAACATCAATACACAGAGAGCACCAAGTTTCACTCTGTTCTTTTTTCCTTCTTCCTTATGCTTTTCCCATACCATGGAATCCTATAAGTTAAATCAGAAGCACTTAACAAATGGCTGTAGAGGTGCTGAAACATTCAGTGCACTGAAGACAAGCACAGCCATGGCAGAAGAAGGAGATGCCTCCGTGAGTTTGTTTAATTCCTCAAATCACAAGTGTTCAGGGAAGATGAAACCAGTAGATGTTACTTATCCTCTCACTACTAATGGAGTATTGCAAGGTGTTGGAGGCAAAGAAAGCTCCTGCCTACCTATGGCTTAGGAGGTTCATCTTAGAGAAGAGCTCTGCTGCCATTATCATTTCCAAGGCAGGCTTTGGGATGTTACAAGAAATGAAGAAATCAATGCCTTACACAGTGCACAACATCACATCTTTAAAGTACTTAAGACTGGTATGAATGCTTTGAACAGTCTCTTTCTTTTTTTTATTTCAAGGTCAAAATCAGTGGCGTGGTCTTAGTACACAGGATCCTTAGCAGGCCAAGTATGTCAGAGAACATCTCTGTGTTTGCAGCCTTGCAGAGCATCTGTGCTTTCACAACACTACTACAGATAAGAAGTCAAGATGATGTATTTTTTCAGTGTTTGGAATGGGAGAACCTGGATATGAAAACAACTGCTATTCGGAGTGAGTCAAAACCAGGTACAGGCTGTGCTCCTTTTGGAAAACCAGTCCTACAGATTTCCCTCCCAGACAATAAAAAAAAAAAAAAAGAGAGAGAAGAGAATAATGATCAATATAATACAGAACATAAATCCTTCTAGAGAGGTGGAGGAAAAGAAGACTGCCACAGGAAAGGCAGTGAGGCACACTGGACTGCTTAGGAACAGCAATGAGGACACTTGGCATGGATGGTTGTAAATCTGAGGAAGGCTGGGGAGATGTGGGAACTCTAAATTCTCGCACTTGCTCTCTCTCCATCTTGCTCCGTGGTCTGTTCTGTTCCCAAGGTTGTCCTCCTCAGTCTGCTCTGGGCTAGGACAGCTTGATCATCTCCTCTGGGAGCCACTGCCCTGTGAACCAAGAATTGGTCAAGTGAAAAGGCAAGTTTAATGGAAAAAAGTCCACTCTGTCACACATGGCTTCTGGCAGAGGTGTTCAAATCAGCAAAACCTCTCCTCAGCTGTTACTCAAACAGAAAATCCTCAAAGTCACTCTACGCGTAAAACAAAAAGTCCTGCACGCAAGTAACCTTTCAACATTTATTTTCATTGCTCAATTTATCTTCAGTGCCTTCCCATCCAGATGTTCTAGGGCTTTATTTTGGCTACCTGTCCCACAAAACACAAATAATGAAACGCAGGCAAGATGGACATGCCTCTCTGAGTCAGGTCAGTACTTGTACCTGAAGATAAGCACTGCATCTCTCATAGTGTTAATTATCTACTTTTTTCTCAGGAGTCCCCTAGGCTTGATTACCATAAGACTTGATTGCCCAGAGCTAATGAGAAGGATTATTAAAACATCCTGAAAATTAAGAATAATTTGCATAGATATACTTTACCAATTGTTCTGCTTTTCTGCAAGTCGTGGAAAAAAACAGAGCTTTCAGCTGTGTGAAAAAGCAGCTCTTTCATTACTTGTCCAGTAATTGTCAATCTAGGGTAATCTGCATAACCAAATTAAAGCAATTGACTTCCCCTGTATTTACCTTAAGCACTTGGAACCATAAGATTACTGTCTGACAATTTCATGGATATATATATATATATGAAATTAATTAATAAGCTATTCAAATTGATATGATTTGCATATTTGAAGCTAATTAGAAAAGCAAGCTCCAGAATTTCAAAATCTTAGAATACATAGGAAATGAAGAGAAAAAAACTGATAGCTGCAGGACTCATTTGCTTAAAAAGTTAGTTTGACCTTATTAACTGTATTCCAAATAGACTTTTGTTGCATATGGATATGCAAATATTTCCCCTGAGGTCTGAGATCATGTGGAATCAGTGAAGTATAAATGCATATATATTGCATTTGTATGAGTTGACACGTGATGTCTATTGGCCCACATGAGTTAGTGGAGGCAGAAATGTAATGGCAAACTTCATTGCAGATGTCACATTTCTCTTAATTCCCCTTATTGTATCAAATAAAATTTTAATTCCCTGCTGCAAGAGATTTCAGCCTTCTCTGAAGAGCTGGGTATCAGATGTCACATTGCTCTGGGACAAAGCTCAGGGCTTTTGCCAGGCAAATCAACAAGGTGTTCACCATTTGCCCCAGTAAAGACAGCATCCTACAGCTCAAATCCCTATTTTCCTGTAAGATTGTACCCTTTTCTAATAGGCATTAAATGATCCAAAAAGCCTCTAGTGCTTCACCCAGATAAGAGCTATAGGTAGGCTTGATTTTTTTGTTTCCAAAAGCCCTTTGTAACATTTTTTTTTCTATTTTAAAATAGAATAAAAATTTAAAGTTGAAAAACTTTCAGTAAAAGATCATTTTCACATAAATAATTGAGGAGAATCAAAACATATGCTTACATAAAGTAAAAGCAGTTTAATCTGAGATTGATATTTTTTCTCAGTTAGACATGATTTCTACTGGAAATTAAAACAAACTAAAATGTGTGAGGACAAAATGTGAGATTTTAATTTTATGTTTCTGAAATGCCTTTTTCAAAATTGACATATTTTTACAGAACATTTCACTTTCAGCATCAGCGTTCTTTTAACAGAAAATATTTTTGTAGGGAAAAAAAAGAATTCTGGCTAGTTTTATTCAAAATATTCCCAGAAATTCTCAAAAAGCTGCCCACTTAATAGAAGAATGCACAGTTTGATAAGCTTTTCTGGCTTTTTTTTTTTTTTTTCGCCTGCTAATTATTTGATTTCACTGTAAGGTTGTGGGAATTGAGAATTATGCCATCTGCAATCCAGTAGTATTCCCTGTCAGAGAAACAGCAGATACATTTCTGCCTGGTTTTATAATAACTTCACAGACTGTGGTGACTGGTGGGTTATCTCTGGGGTTCTTGTGATTAAAACCACAGACAGCAGTGGCAGACAGATGGCTCTGGAAGGGGCTGTGGTAACTCCCCAGTGAAAGGACAGGCTAATACCTGCCAGCAGCCAGGGTGATTTGAAACCCTGACTTTTTCCAGCTCTCCACAAAGACTTGTGTTACTCAGACTCCTGAGGTCGCTTCAGATTTTTGACATTACAAACGCAAGAGGAAATCTTGTGTCTTCTTTTGTCATGCCTCCATGGCACTAATAAATTATAAATCTCTTTTTCTGCCATACTCTGGGTAAATTCTTGTTCTTTTTGAAACTCAGGTCCTGGCAATCCCATCTCAGTGTGAACTCCATATGAAAGAAAAAAGTCCAGAACAGTAGCATTGTTGGCTTGCCATTGCCCTGTTTGTGCTTGCACTTCCCCTCCAAATCTTATCTGTGTTTGTATGATGAGTTCATTTCCCCAGAATGTCCCTTTCCACCCTTCGTTTTGTGTCCAAGAAGGTCACAGATGCAGTATGGCTAAAGTAGGCAGGGCTCTTGGAGGAGACCTCTACATACAAAGAATTTGAGCTGGAAAACACTGATATCCAACAACTGCAAGGGAACCACACAGCACTGCAGTCTGCTCAGGTGAACTCTACAGTGTGGATTCTCAGGGGCATCCTTCCTGCAATTAGTAGAAAAAAGCAAGAAGTGAACATCTGTCACCCCCCTTTCTCATGGGACAGACCAATGGAGAATCTTCAGGGGTAACTTTTCATTCTCCAAACATCAACAGCAAACACAGAAATGTCTTAGCAGACATCCATCATCAACCAGCTACTGTGAGTGGTCTCCTAAGAGCTGCATCTACAAACCATAGTTTCCTCAGTGGAGAAATGCCATTATAGATTGTTTATCACAAAAGGCAGCATAAGTGTCTGACCATTTGTTTTGTTGAAAAATATGAATTTACTCTGTCACATCCTGGTGCCAGCATTTCAAACACAGATTTCCTCTCATCTCTTCTAACCTTGGGCTATCAGGCAAAACTAGAAGGCTGCATTCACTGAGACAACTCTGACTAGCAAAGCAATAATAACACTTTGCATTCAGCTGCAGAAATGCTCCCCAGATCGAGCCAGGCCGAAGTTTTCCGCAACATAAATGTTGGATTCTTCCTTGTAAAAAGAGATTCTTCTCTGTGAATGAAACTAAAGGATGTGTTACTCCTCAAACATTAGGGGAAGAAATCAGTTTGTATTTTGAGCAAAGAACGGATACTCCAAGGGAGTTGAACTCATCTTCAGTCTTCAGTGTGTTCTATGGTGTAAAAAAATTACTACCGTCAGCAGTGGTGGTAATGGGAATGCTGCCTGCCTGTCCTGTCATCTTGGTGGCAATCAAGCTTCTACAGCTACCAAAACATACTTACCCAGCAGTCCGGGAGCCTCCTTGGATATATTGATTAAACATGTGCTGCACAGACCTGATGAAGCTCCCCTTCAGGCATTTCTAGGTGCTGCTCCTCTGCATAGCCATTATAGCTGTCAGCAAACCTGCCAAAACCCCCAGGGAACTCAAACCTGTCAACATGGTCCTCAATCTCCAGTGTTCCACAGGGATGAGGTGGGATTAATATATCTCTTTGCAAGAATTTTCTGTTAAAACTTTCATTTGAATCTGTTTGTTAACACACCTTATTGTTTTCTTCCAAATCTTTATCCAAAAGATATTCTAAGCCATGGATATTTCACAGGGCTTTGATGCTACCAGGACTATACAAAGTGTTCAGTCTTTTTGCTTCCATCTTTACAGCTCTGAAAAGCCACATCATGCCTTCTCAGAATTTCAGAATGGATTGCATAACAGCATAAATATCATACAATATTGACTGTTACATATTGCCCTTGAAAGACTGAGACTGGTTCTCCTGGAGTGCAACTTTTATCGTCTCCTGGCTTCCAAAGCACAACCTGTTAAAACACTATTTCCTTGACTTGATGACAGTATCAGACACCAAATTTGACATGTGAGACAGTATGGAGGTCCAACAGGACCTGGAGGGGTTATGATCTCTGTAAATAGCCACCAGTAAACCTTACTTCCACCTACCCAGGCAGAGCATGAATAACAGGAACACAAGTTACTTTCTGCTGTGCTCTCTTGAGATTTTAAGTATCTCTCCATCAAATAAACCTGTCTTCTTTCCCAGACACTTCCTTCCCTGGGATCCTGACTTCATACTGGGCATAAGCTGTGCCTTTCGCTTATGTGCCTGTGGGGGCTTTAAGGATGCTCACAGGTTTGCAGCAGCTCAAGCAATGTATCTGTTTAAAATTCCGTGTTCTGGTACACACTGAGCATAGTTAAAATGAGATGCATGCAGGCAACAGTATCCTGAGGAGCTCTTCAGACACGCTTCAGGGATCACTCAGTCTTTATCCTACTGAATCTTGGGCTTCTAGAACATGCTCTTCTCTTTCTTGACCTCTTCTGCTCCTTAGCATCTCTGTTACCATTTTAAATATAATGATATCAAAAGAAATAGAAAGATATTACCCAAACAGTTGCAGTGCAGTCATCCTCTTGAGAGTCTTTACACTGACACATCCTGCCTCAGATATTTCTCTTCCCGCTCTTGGGCTGCAGGTTCCCTTCTACATCACTCTAAATATGGGCCTGGACTTGTTTGTGATTTATACTTCAAGTCCCTTTTCTGTATGATGGAAGTCACACAGAATATCATCTCTGACTGATCTCACTGTTTTGGACCTTTCTCATTCAGTATGTGCATCCTACTTGTGTCCCAAATGACAAGAACAAGGGTAGAAGGCTGGAAGTTCCTTTGCAGGTTAGGAAGAAGAGACTGCATGTCTCTTCTTTAATTAAACACTACAAACAAGGGTGCTTTCTCTTAAGTGGTGCAGCTTCTCCAAAAGCTCTTTCAATGACATTAAACAGGCCAGGATTTGTTTTTCTACGTTATTCTGAGATTTGTAGAAATGAAATCCTGTCCACTTCACGTGGGCAAGAGACACCAGCTTTAATTCCAAGTACCTGTCACCATGCTTCCATCCCTGGGAACTGATGTGACTACTGCATTCTCAGGTGTCAGTGGCCTGTCCTTGCCCTAAAATCGGCATACCCACATCACTTGCAAGGCTGAAGATTCTCAGAAAATCTGGCAGTAGCTCTTTTGGCTTTATAGTTAGGAACGGCCACACTTGAAAGTTCCACTAATGGGTTCTCAGATATCTGTGCTTGAGTCCATGTAGTGAATTTTTGGCACAGGTGGAAAATGGTAGGATTTGGTTCCTTTCTGAAACCTTTGTGGATATCAGAAAATGTATTAATGTATCATAAAATGTATTCAGCCCTCAGCTGGAGGTTGATTTCCCCCTCATAAGCTCATGAACCATGCACAAGCATTTCAGGAACCTAAGCCCACAGTGCTGCAGTTCATACAAATACCACCAGCCAGCGTTAGCAGAAACTTCCCCATGCTGCTTTTGAGCCTCTACCATAGGTAGTGATGTAATTTGCTCCATATTTGACCCAACTTAAAATGCAGGCCAGTTAGCTCAGGGAGTAAGAGAGGAGTAAGTCAACTTCTACTTCTCTTTCTCAGCAGTGCCAAAGATACTCAGAAACTTCAGGTTTACCACATGGTGCCAACTCCTCCAAACTGAGCATCTTATATCAACCTCATAAAGTCATATGCTCTTATACATATTTTTTTACTCACATTGCTATCGTCTGCACTTTCTGATGCAATACTAACAAATATCAAAATGACAGTTAAGGTATGATATTCCACAGTAACTCAAAAGGTTTTTTCAGCCTGTCAGTGACAGATCCACCAACACTGCCAGCCAGGAAGGATGAAGAATCCTGAAAGGTGCTGAAAGTTTTTAGGCTTTCTTCAGTTATTTTGAAAGGCCTTTGTACCTTCTAACAGTAATGTAGCAACTAGCAGATTAAGGCTCCTTACACTATTAGAAAAGATGATTTGCAAAACTACGAAGAGGAAGGGGGATGGAACAGAGGAACTCTTTGCAGGAAAGATGTTTGCCTAGCAACACAAAATCAAAATCTATGCCTGACCTGTAAGAAATGTCTCTATGGGCACTGCTCCTTTATTTGGTATTCAAGCCAACTTTAGCTTGTATGTGATCTGAAAACACAAGAGCAAACATGTAAAAGAGGAAGATAAAAGCAATGAAAGCTGTCATTACCAAACCAATGAGTTAACCCAAAAGACTATTACATGATTAGGTGTACCTTGGGTTTTTAATTGTTCCTTTTTGCCTATATCACCAAATAGACTGTGCATCTAAACCACAGTTGTTATTTAGGTAATACAGTGCCAATTGGTTCCTGCAGCATCCTTGAAGAGCAGGAGCATGCTGCAGGAGTCCTGCGTGGCACTAGAGGGGAATTCTGTCACTGGCAGAAGAAGAAATACATCAGTTTCCATGTGTCATGGAAAGTGATGACAGACAGGTTTGGCATATGGGGCATATGGTAGAGGTTAGACCTGAAGGATTATGTTACTACTGAACTGAAGGATTCCTGATAAAGATGGTTTTATTTAATTTCCAATTCTGCTTCTTACACCTAAGGATATTTGCAGCCTTGGGTGTGTTTTAGAATTGCTCTCAGTATTGGAAATGGCCCCAGAGGTTAATCAAGGAATGTCAGGCAGAGTGTTTGCAGCAACTAGACTCTTCCAGGTATGACTGGGGCTCAGCTCAGCTCAGCCTGGCCTCCAAGAACACAGCTTTGCTGTGAGGTGAATGAAGGTACATCAAGCTAATTAGCTATACCAACCCGCTTTCCACAACTGGTGTTTCAGGGTTGCCAAGAGCCAAGTAGGCTCTCCCAACCCATTATCTCACCCAGAACTACGTATAAGGGAATGAGGATATATAAATAGAAAGTGTTTCTTTAGCACTGGGATGTTACGGGTTTACAAATCAGACGGATGCACTAGAAGCTGGCTGGTCCCTGCACAGACATGGCCTGGATCTGAGTTGGAGAGCTAAATCAGCCCCTGTATTGAACTTGATAGCAGTGATTAAAGAAACATTTTAACAATATCGGTACCTCCACTGCCTGGATGCCAGCATATCCAGCACTCAGGAAGGAGATCCTGGGTGTGATTCACATGTGGTGGTAGTGGATAGAGCTTACATCAAATTCATGGCCAGCGTTGATCCTGGGCATCCTAGGGAATAAGCCCAGCCTCTTGTGCATTTCTTTCAAATTCCCTTTTGCCCTCTTCTGCCATTTTGTTGCTCCTGTGTTAGCCAAGACCTAGTTTACTAGGGCTCTTGATTGGAGACTTATTACAGCTTATTTCTGTCTACCTTTCTTTAAAGCCAGCTGAACATACCCAATGCTCTTCCTCTATGGTAAGACCGAAAATACAGACCACCCTCCCAGCTTCTGTGACACTCTTTCTAACACACTCCTTTTTTCTCTTCTCCGTGATCACAAGTTCTCTCTCCAAGCCCAGCCTAGTTATTTGTGCATGAAGCTGCCATGTCGTGTATTGCTGTGAGTCTGGTGTTCACATGAGCTGTGAATATGCTGCACATGTGTATTTCTTGTGCATCCTGAGCTTTCCTTTGGTCAAGTTAACTGTCGTTCTGCCTTCTAATGAACCACCAAGAGAGAACTAGACCTGGTAAGATTTCTTGATAGGCACAAACTGTGTCTCTATCCACGTGACACTGAATGAGTTTGCAATGTGACTTCATGTCCAGCCCTCTGGACAAGAAGAGATTGGGACTCTGAAGTTCCTCTTCAATGAGGTGATTCACTTTAACATTTGAGTTTGTACTTCACACAAAAAAGAGTAAGTCATGCACACCAAACTCCTCTACCTTGGTGTACAAGGCAGTTCCCACACCACCCCAACAGAGTCGCAGTAACTCCAGTCTCTTGATTGCCACTTTGCAGAACCTCCCTCCACTGGCAAGGACGTGCCTTCAAAAAGATGGATGAAAGCCAGGAGAAAGCAAGCAAGGCTACTCAAGCACCAGCTAATCTGTAGCCATCTAGTCTTAAAATGACCGTAATTTTTGAGGCATCACTGAGCTTTTGGCTAAGTGGTTTGATGCCAGTAAGTTGCAGATTTGCGTCAGGGAGAAATTTGTTCTGTTTTATCTGCTGCTCAGATTTTGCCTGCTCCAGAGTGCTAGGGACAGAAATAATTTTCTCGCTACAGCAGCTGCCTCCTCTGAGCAAGGAAAGATGCAGGAATGCTAAAACCTCCATCCAGACCCATGTCCCAACTTGCTACCACCCAAAGGGCCAAGACGACAAGAGGAGTAGCAGGTAGAATAGGAACAACCCCAGCAGTATTGCTGTCCACACAACTTTCAAATTTGGACTTCAGCTCTCTTTTAAGTAGTATTGGAGTTTGGCTTCTTAGAGAAGTGGAAGGGAGGCCGTAGGACTTCTGTAAGATTGGGAGAGGTGTGTGACTTTAGAATTAGCCCTCATAGTGCTGGAGGTATGGAATGGCATGATTTTTGACTTCTTGGAGGCCACATTCCCTCCTTCACCTCAGAGCAACACCCTCTGATTCACTGAAGCCCACAGTTTGTTGTCCAAGTAATAAAATGAGAATTATGTGCGATGTAGGGAGCACTCAGGCTTTTCCTTGATACAGCCTGTTCTCCTAATCCTTTTCACCCGCTTACTCCACGGGCAGTGAGCTTCGGCCTTTGCTACAGACTGGAGGAAGCTACCCAAACTATCCACTGGTGATAGATAGACCACAGACAGCCAGACAAACTGCAGCTGGGGTGCAATCCTGAAATGCTGTACCTGGTGCTGAGCTCTCTGTGTGAGCAGGGCTCACACACCCAGCACATGGCTCCGGCCCCTGCACGCCCTGTGGCTGCTCTCTAGGAGCTGGGAAGTGGGCAGAGCTGAGCGCCATCCTGGGTAGAAACAGGAGCACACACAGTGCACAGGTACACATCTGCATCTGGACAATCCCAGAAACATCCATCTGGGCTGTCCCTGTGACTTGGGTTTTATCAGAAGCAGACAGGCAAGCAGCAGCTGTTTTCACTGCCCAGTGACAGGAAATCCAAAGGGTCTGTTCTCTCTTGGTTTACACAGTGGTGAGTAGTTAACAGCAGGGGTGATCTGCACTGTTTCTTCCTCCTAAATGTTGCTCTTTTGGTAGCGTTTAGACTCAGACTGCGGTCTTTGCAGCCTGGGTGGGGATAGAGACGGGGGGTTCCGTGCACTTTGCTCCACAGCAGGTCAAGTGGCAGGGTGACAGTGTTATCTCCCCCTGTGACAGGAGGTCACATTCCCACAGTGCTGCTACCGGAAGCCACCATCTCCACAGGCTTCACACAGTATTTTAGAGGGTTAAGAAACTGGGAGACGTGGCATTTGCTGTGCCCTTGAGCTAGACAGTGGGTCCTCTGCCAAGACCAGGTGAGCCTGCTGCCACAGCAGCCCTCAGATGGATGTTGCCTTCACACATGTGAAGGCTGAGAGACGTCAGAGATGGTTACAGCCCCAGGGGAAAACGCTTAGGGACAAAGCAGATGCTGTGAGAAAAAAAAACAGGCCAGAAGAAAGACTATTTTAAAATACTGCACGCTTGAACAGTAGCAGTGAAGCCAAAATAAGATGTTTTTAAAAAAGCAAAAGTCAGTGCGCAGACTGTGGGAAATACAAAGGGGTCATGAGAAATGCAGAAGGCCCGAGCACAGAGCAGCGGGAGCGAGCGATCCCGGCCCAGCCCCCAGAAGCATGGCCAGGGCAGAGCAGGGACAGCCAGGCTGACAGTGGTGCCAGTGACTCCAGCAGCTGGGCAGGGGCCAGCACACACCATGCCCCTGTGGGGTTTTGCACCCCAGACCTGCTACTGTTTCCCAGCAGAACAAGCAGCATGTGGCTGGTGCCTGATACCAGATTCACCAGAACCGCTGGCCGAGGCGCTCACTGGGGTAAAACACCTGAGACAGGTCAAAAGAGAAAGTGTCCTCCTCCAGTGCAATGTCAAAGGGCATTTGCATCTTTCCAATGTAAGGAGGAGATGCAGTGGAGAGGTTTACAGCATAACATATCCCTAATCCCCAAAAGCCCAGGCAACCTGAAGGGAGAGTCTCATGGCCTTGAGAGCCTCTGTAGAGTAGCTTCACCACCATGGGAGACAGGGCCGGCTTGACCACTTCGGCCCATCCCTGGGGTGCCGGGACACTGGAAGCCCAGGGAGCAGTACCAGGACAAGGAACAGTGCAGTGAACTCTCGACGTAGCGTCCTCTGTGGCCCAGGGCCCCCGTTCCTCTCGTGCTGTTGTAACTCCTGCCTCTGTGCCAATGGCTTCCAGAACGCAGAGGAAAACTCTCGCATCTCAATCACCTTCTTCCGACTCTTCCGCGTGATGCGTCTCGTGAAGCTCCTGAGCCGAGGGGAGGGCATCCGGACTCTGCTTTGGACCTTCATCAAATCCTTCCAGGTATTCCTCCGCTTATCTCTCAGTAAGACCTAACTCCTTTTTAATTTCCCCATGGTGGCCTCTCGTGGAGGGGTTTCACCCAAGTGCCTGAGCTCAAAGGCAGAGCTGGGCACAGCAGGGACACGTGGCACAAGTGAGAGTCAAGCAAATGTGACTCACAGGGAGTGGCTGCCTGCATACAAGTTTCATCTTTAAAGCCTGAGTAGTTGCTTGAGACCTTCCTGAACAGCCTTGATAGTTCAGTTCAACTCAATTACTGCCTGTCTGTAACCCTTCAGTCTCTTTTTTTTTTTTCCTATTTGAGCTGTATTTTATGTGTTGCTTTAACTGAAATACACAGCTATGGGGAAGGTCTGGGTCTCAGTTAAATTTCCTTTAAGCCTTATTTTGAGGATTTCCAGTAACTATTTAGAGTATGGCCTCCATACTTTCGCCCGGGAAGAATTCACCTTTTTGGCCCCATGCAATACCAACTTATTAAATTGCTGCTGCTTTTACCCCTAGAGACAGGTTGCATTTCAGTGGTAGATAAAGTAACAGAGTAGATAGGGGAAGTGAAGAAGTCCAGACTGGATAAGAATCATCACCTCTGGGGGAAAAGAAACACCACAGCTATTTGCTAGAAAAAAACCTAGCCACATATAGTAAAATTATAGAGATGAAGTATAGCATATTCTTGCATTTTAAAAGTACTTGACCTGGTTTTATTGGACCAGCACAACCTGGAAGTTAGCTGGGGCATGTCCAAAGGAAGCGTCAGGGAGTGACAGCACAGGAATACAAATGGTGGTCTAAACATGAGAAAAGACGCAGAACACAGCAGTGAACAAAAGCATGAAAGAGTAACTTGTGCAACACACAAGTCTTGAAACAGCAACTACACATCCTTCACACGGAGGCTTTAAATGATCAATAGCTTTTGTATTGGCTCTAATGGAAAAGGAGCAGATACACACTTTTAAAACCTAAACCTCACCAGTGGCAACACAAGCTGGGACCAAAGCCTGCAGTACTGTGGATCATTGCAACTTCTGTCAGCAGAATTAGCGCGTGTGTGCACTGGGGATCAGCCTGGACTTTTTCCAGTGCAGCTCTCTGTGGTCTCAGTAGCCAGACCACCAGGCTTATGCAAAGGGCTCTCATTTTGCACACTCCTTGACTGCCAGAGGATCTAATATTCCACAGCAGTTTTCTGACACATCCGTACCACAAGTGACTTTTTCCATTGCTTACACAGTTGCTAACTTCCAGGTTGTTATTTGAGCAGCTTCAGTGGGAACCATTTTGTCTGCATGCATAGGAATGAAATTCCCTTGGCACAGCTCAGCTATCCTTGATGCAGGGGGCAGAGTCACACTTTCCAGTTCCTGCTTCTACTCCCCTTGCCCCTGTGGCCCTCCAGCCTCTTTAGGAGTAGCTCGATCTTATCCTGAGCTCAGCTTGCCATGGCTCGTGGCTGAAGAGGATGAGATGGATGGGAAAGGGAGTGCCTGGTACTTCCCTCCAGTGACCTTCAGACCTCTTTGATTTAAGAGTCACTTTTGGGCAGGGTTGTAGGGTGGTGGGAGAAAGTATGAAGGGAGGGATCTTCCACAGCAAGGGGAAAAAAAAAAAAACCAGAAAAGAAAAAAAAATAGTTGCAAGCAAGTGCCTTTTCTCTTGAAAGCCTTTAGCCATTTATAACATGGTATTCTCTGCTCCAAGCTCCTCCTCTTGCAACTACTGGGAGGCTCCTTTGGTAGCTAAGAATAGCCTCTGTGCCGCTCTTAATTCAGCCACTCCCACTGTCAGAATGTGGGATCCCTGCAGACTTTGGCACAAGCTCCTCTCTGTGTCCCCATATGCTTCCAGGAAGCGTTTCTGCTCACACAGGGCAGACTAATAAGCAACGAACTTGTGCTTGGGAGTTAGATCCCATCGTAACTACCACGTGCCCTGGGCATGGCACAAAGTGCTGACGTACAAGTTGGGGCACTGGTCAGAGGAGTGTGTGATGGGAAAATGCTCAGCGGGCTTTCCGTCTGCAGAGACAGCAACAGAGCTCAGGCTGGTGAGTGGGAGGAGGAGGAAGTGAGAGGGGTGCTGAGGGCACAGCAAGGCCATGGGAATCACAAGGACAAAGTGGTAAAGCCAGGGAAGGACAGAGACAGAGACAGAGTAGGACAGAGCCCAAAGAGTAGAATATGGGAGGTGGGGAGCTGAAGGAGCTGTGGGGAATAAGGGACAGAGATAAGTGGGAAGGTGCATTAGTGGAAAGGAGTGGGCTGAGCAGAAGAACATGAAAAAGAAGTGGAGGGCCAGATGGCCAGGACAGAAGATACTTTCCCATCCCCGTTTAAAAGACAGAAGAACTGTTATGGTTATACACCTCAGACCCTGTCCGGACACTATCCCAGGAGCTCTTAGAGTTTGATACCCTCTTAGGTTTTGAGGGTATCAAATCCCAACCTGATCATCACAAAAGGTTAAGAGCCCAGTTCTGAGCTGGGTGAATGTCTCTCCAGTGACATTGTGGGGTAACCATACAGATTTGTATGACCCCACAAAACACAGAGGAATTTGCCCCAAACCTCAAGATGATGACTACAGGCATTGTCTAAAGGTTTTAATTTTTTCCATGTTAATAGTCAGATCAATTTGAGATGATTTATGTTGACCATAGTCAAATCTCCATGATGGCCAGTGAAAATTTTTCCTAGATTCTTCCTATGGGATTTAGCTGTGTTGAATTTAGGATCATAGAAGGCTTTGGGTTGGAAGGGACCTTAAAGATCATCTAGTTCCAACGCCCTTGCCATGGACAGGGGCACCTTCCACTAGACCAGGTTGCTCAAAGCCCCATCCAACCGGGCCTTGATCACAGAATCACAAAATATGCATCCGCAACTTCTCTGGGCAACCTGTTCATATCTTGCCACCCACACAGTAAAGAATTTCTTCCTAATATTTAATCTAAACCTACCCTCTTTCAGTTTAAAGCCATCATCCCTTGTCCTGTCACTGTATGCCCTTGAAAAAAGTCCCTCTATTGCTTTATGTAGGCCCCCTTTAGGTACTGGAAGGTGCTCTAAGAAGCCTTCTCCTCTCCAGGCTGAACAAACGCAACTCTCTCAGCTTGTCTCTGCAGGAGAGGTGCTCCAAACCTCTGGTAATGTTGAAGTCCTGTTATATTCTGTGAAATTGAGTGTTCAAAGTCCAGATCAGGGACTGTGCTCACATTTTCAGGATGAACATGTTCACCCATTGCCTCTGAAGGAAAGCCTGGAAATCCCTGGTCTGAGCACTATGTATTTCAAAAGCAACAGAGTAGAAAATTCCTCCTCAAAAGCCTGAGCTTGTGAGGTCCCGAGCTGTGCCCTTGATTCCGGTTAGTGGGGGAGGAAACTGGTAGCACTCAACACTTTGCTGATTGCTCTGGTCTCTTCCTTAGGCAGCAGCTCTGCATATTAGGGCTCTGTATTTCCTCTTCAGCAGCTTCAGACAGTGCATTGCAGAGACCGTCAGGGACACCTAGCTCGGAACAGGGAAGATGTTGATGCTGCCTTAGGTACTTAGGATGGTACCAGCCATTGTAGCAAAAGCTACAATTTGGATTTCAGCAGCCGTTGCGTTTTTTATTTCACCAGACTGGGTCTAGGAAAAAAAATCACATTGTTTTTAGTGCCAGAATAATGCTGGTTATGAGAGCTTTCTCCTCCTGGTAAGCAGCTGTAGACACTGGTTTTGCCCTCGCTTTCCTCACTCCGTCAAGGGCAGGGCTGATGTGCTGGCAGCGCAGCTCCACCACCGCGAGTGGGAGCAGAGCGGAGCCTGCCTGAGCTGGGTGGTGGCGGGGAGGGCAACCAAATGTGGGCTTGTAGAGGCATCTAGTGGTCACCTGCCCAAATTACAGACTCCACGCTTGGGGCCAGCCTCTGCCTGGTTTCCCAAAGCCAGGAGCATGAGGCAGGCTCCAGCGTGCCGGGCTTGGTGGAGACACAGTGCTCTCTTTCTTTCTTTCTTTTACTTCTAGGCTCTCCCCTACGTGGCTCTATTAATAGTGATGTTGTTCTTCATCTACGCTGTGATTGGGATGCAGGTAAGATGCTTGAATGAGCTCAACTGTGTCTGTCTTCTCTTAGACCTTGGGCACTGACTTACAGAGTAACTAGATCAATGTGTGGTTGTAGGGGCTTGCAAGAATGTTTTCACCCAGTGAGGTGAAATGGCAGCTAGCCTTGGTTAGAAAACATCGTCTGCCTATGCTCTTCCAATGGGAGCACAGAACACTCCAGAAAAAAACCCCAAACAAACAAAAATATTGACCCATTTAATAGCAAAACACAATATGCAAATAGTAAAAGGACGGTTCCTGCCCTCCACACTCTCGAAGGAATATCCATAAAGGAGATTTACTGCCTTGCTTGTTGGTTCAATATAGTTTTTTTCAGTGGATTTATGGCCATGCTGCACTGAAAAAAACCTCAATTTTTCTCTCCCATCACTTTCACACTGGTGTAAATTCCACTGAGTTGTAAAGAGCAGCTTTTGATCTACACCCTTGAAGGCAAATATGGGATCAGACCCAATGTACCAACACTGAGTTTGTGCCAGTTCTTCAGGAAGTTGCATCAATAAAACATCCTATTCAGTGTGCAAAATGAGCATTCACCTGTGAGAGGAATGATGTTGCATACAGACCATTGAAGAAAGCATGTGATATAGGTACAGTCTGTGACAGCCCCAGCCTCATCTGTTATGCTGCTTTTCAAGCTAAACTTCATTTTCCACTTCAGTGTTAATCAAAGTTCTCAGATGAGTCAGCCATCTGGGACCAGAGACCACAGTATAGAAAGGCATGGCATAATTGCTTCCAGAGGTCTTCAAACATGACAGGCTTTTTGGTTTCACAATGCCAACGGAATTTGTAATGAAATTCATCTGACCTCTGTGACCTCTTTTGAATTTGTTTCCTGTTATTATAATCACATGTTTTCAGAGATTCCATCTACCCTGCCCCACTTTGAAAAATAAAATTAGTTTTTTCTTGAATTATCACAGGTTATCTCAATGGCCCCGGTAATTACAGCTGTAATTTAGTCTACTATGCTCATGCTGTAAACTTGCCACTTTTGCCTTTAATACCTAACTAGCTCAAATGGCCAAGATCTTGCAGAATTACCTGTGCTATACAGAAAATCACTTCAGAGTATTAAGCTGGTGTTACGTTGCCATGCAAAGCATTAAAAGTGGCTTCCAAACACCCACGCAGATGGAGTCTACAATGATCAGGGCACTGCCAGGGCTAGATACTTTATTCTGTAATTCTATTCCTTTTTTTGTCAGCTAGTTCTAAGTTATCTATTTAAGCCTTGGCTTGCATTCAAGCCTCTGTTTAAATCATCTCAGCAGCCTGAAGATCATGTATCTGTCTTTCACATTGATCTAGATTATTAGATCCCTTCCTGCCCTCCTGTCTTCCAATGAGAAAAGCAATTTTTCTCATTTTCCCTCTTTGCTTAGAGCCCACAGATCTGTTATCATCACTTTTTGTCCAAGTGGCATCTCAGAAATTTTGTGTGCTGCTCTCTTGAACCTGCTGACATGTGGAGTTCCCTCACACATAGGAACATATAGGAAAGAAAATCATTCCTCACTCCATTAAGCAGCTACTATGAAAGACTAGGTGTACCAGATCTGATGAAAATATCAGAATTTCCCATATAAAGGAGACCTACCACTTTATCTCAGCTGCTGCCATGACTTGGAGCGTAACAACATTCAAGCCTCACTACCTAATGTGCTCAAGTGGAAAAAATCCAAGTTGATGCTGATGGATGAAGCCACTCATATGATGCCCCAAGAGACACAGACTGGAAAGGCCATAAGAGAGGAACCACTACCTATAGCTCCTCCTCAGTACCTAATGCAAAGCACTCATAGCAGCTGCCACCAGTGCCTCATGCGAGAGGGAAGCTGCTGGTTTGAAAGGAAGATCAGATTTCCAGCATGGGAACCTCCCTTGCCTATGTTTGCCTGAAATGAAAAATATGGGTTGCCTCAGCTCAAACTGCCTCTGAGCATTAAACTGTCCTCCTGCTCCCCTTCAGTGCAGCTGGGGGCAGTTAGGGCTGGAGAAGGCTCACTCATTCATGAGGAACCCCTGCGGGAGCCTGCCATGTGCAGACCCTCCCTCCCGTCTGGCACGGCCTCCCCGCCCTTGTCCCCGCACTTCTCTCCACATCATTGTTTCTCTTGGGGTGCTAATTATCGGTGACATTTCCTTGAAAAGAAGCTCCATGTTCTCCCAGAGCTGCTCTGTTCCTGCTGCTTGTTTTGGCTGTGAGATTACAGCTCTCAGTCCTTGACATCTTTGCCACGTTGTTATCGATGGGGAATAAATAGTCCTGACTATGCCACGCAGAGACCTTTCTACCAGGCGAGGTTTGTTAAGCTTTCAGTCCCACTGCCCAAAAGTACCAAAGCTGTCCAAGATTTTTTTCAAAGAAACCTGAAAACTCTGCTGCACTGGGGACTTCATATCTGAGGACAGGCTGCTAAATAGGTTTGCTGATGATTGCAGCCTTCATGCCATGACTGGATGAACGAGTTGGTGCGACAAAAGTTGGTTGGGTGCAGGGGGAAGCTGTTAACCATCTTTGTCTCATGACCTTCATGCTGCTGCATTCTGGGAGGTCCCCTGAAACACCTGCTGGTGACAAGCATGACTATTGGAAGGGCAGGCATTCGAACAATCTCCAGATCCAAGTCAACTACATTGTTTTGGAAAGATCCAAGGCACCCCACAGAGCTGGAAGCTCAAGACTTTGCAGCTGCTGGTCTTTTGCTATCGTTTCCTCCCGGTGAAGACAGATGAGCAATGAAGGAAGCAGCCTTTCTTCTGTATTATTGATTTCTTTCAGCTGGGACTCCCCATATGAATGCCTGTTAAAATAAGGCCCTATGTTGTGTATTCACAGTGTATGAGTAAGGAAGGATATCTTGTTTTAACATAAGATGCCTCTTGTTACAAAATTAGTGCTTTTCTGGTAATAAAGTACAAGCCAGGGAAGCAACAACAGATAAAAAAGGCACATGGAAACATTCTTTTAATAGAAGAGCAGATTCCGTTAAATATCAGAATCAGGGTGAGGCCAAGAGCTAGAGGTGACAAGAGCTGTGGGGATTTTGCAGGGCTAATCTGAAAAGACCTCTGCTTTCTGCCAGGTGTTTGGTAAAATTGCGCTGAACGATACCACGGAAATCAACCGCAACAACAACTTCCAGACCTTCCCCCAGGCAGTGCTGCTGCTTTTCAGGTGGGTGTATGACAGCTCTGGATTGTGTCAGTCTGGGAGCACGATTCCTCTGCTCTCGGGCACAGCTTATCTCCTTCTACCGTGTCATGCTCACGAGGTGCATAGAAACATGTTGTCCTTCAGCAGGGGAACCTGGGAGTTATGTCAGATGGAGTGGCCAGTTTCAAGCCTTGTACCCCACCAGCTGACACTGGCCAGCACTTAGTGCTGGGGAGGGAGGCAGGTGCTCCTGCTCGGAAGGAAGGAAGGTAGCCAGTTTTCAGTGCTCTCAAATGTTGATATGCATCTAAAACTCCTTTCATTCAAATCTAGCCAGTGTGACTTCTATCAGGGAAAGGGACATGATAGACTCGTGCTTAGGCATGGTCATACCCAGCTTAACTTAGCACATCATCCTACTGTGGCCGGGGAGGGAGGGATGCTGAAGGAGTGGGACGTTGATACAGATTCAACACACTCTCTTCATTTTGAAGGACTTCTTGCATGGAATCCATATGAGATGCAATCCATATTGAGATGTGTCACACACATCTCAATGACTGCCTGGTTGGAACATGAGAGACCCGTACCCATATTAAGCCAAAGCCAGTCAGGAATGAGGACTGATGATGGCAACAAAACCAAACAGAGGAGTAGGGTATGCCAGTGTGTCAAAGCCCAGCCTTCAGCCTAACTTGCTCTTAATTAACCTCAGTGACAAAATTCCCATTAATGTTCATGGGAGCAGGAACAGGTTGCTAATTTGCCAGTCCCTCTCACATCAAAGGTCAGTGATGTCTTCCCTTTCCCTTTGCCACACCCAGGTGTGCCACCGGTGAGGCCTGGCAGGAAATCATGCTGGCGTGTCTCCCAGACAAGAAGTGCGACCCGGAGTCAGAGCCGGCCAACTCCACCGAAGCCGATCACTCCTGTGGCAGCAGCTTCGCCGTCTTCTATTTCATCAGCTTCTACATGCTCTGTGCCTTCCTGGTGAGTCCACCCCAGCAACCAAAACCTTCCCTCTGACAGGCTGAGCCTCTGCTTCCCCAGATATCAGCACTGCGCTGGAGAAGAATGATCTCAAATAGAGGAAATCTCCCCATGGGGTCTTTCCCAGCAGCACCCTTGCAGTGACAACACCCCTTCCTGCCTCCCACCAGCTCTGGGGGATGCTCTGCTCCCATCCCAATCCTTTGTGCACAGCAAAGGAGCGCTCTTCTCCCCCTCCCCCTCAATGAGAAAACCAAATTAGTGTGTTGTGGGCTGTGCTGAGGCTAGCAACGCCTCAGCCACACTTCCCACCTTCCCTCCTACCATCCTTCTGGATGCTGAGCAGGTTTTTCCTCCCCTGCCAGCAGCAATGACTGTGAGAATACACATATCCCACTTGCATCTGCTCCGTGTTGGCTATGCGGCATTGCTCAGAGCGACAGCACATGCTCTGCAGCTGGCACCAGTGCCCAAAACTCTCCAAGTGAACTGCAGCAAATTTGGAAAGTTTTGGTCTTGGGCCAGAAGAAGGGACTTTCATCTCAGCCCCATTGCCTATTGAAAATAAATCCGAGGTTCTCCCACCTCATTATGCCAGGCAAAGACCCAGGTTAATAACAAGCCACCACAGCACGTCTAAGCATTCGGCAAACTTGTGCCTCGTCCATTTAGTAGGGAAGGGAAAAGTGTAATGAGCCAACAATATTCCACCTCTGGGCTCTTCCCATTTAAACTAGGGGGCTGGCATGGGGGAACAGAGAACCTACTCCTCATAGCTTCCTAGTTTTATGAGTCCAAATCAAGACCTTAAATGGAGAACTCAGTAAAATCTACTGTTACTTGCCTCTTCCATCATATCATCTCTGTCTTTGTTTGCAGATCATCAATCTTTTTGTAGCTGTTATAATGGATAACTTTGATTACCTGACACGGGACTGGTCCATTTTAGGACCACACCACCTGGATGAGTTTAAAAGGATCTGGGCAGAGTATGACCCTGAAGCTAAGTAAGTAACCCAGCCTGGATATCAGAGCTCCTCAGGAGAGCAGGCCCATTATTTTCTGTTCTCTAAATTCATTGCAGTAAGTGCCATGTTCCTGCAGGAACACTTTTTTTTTCTTTTTTTTGCAAAACTCCTAAAATAGACATCTCCACAAGGTACTGCTGGTTAATCTGTAAGCCTGAAGTGCAAGGATACTCACAAAAATCTCAGCATTTAGGCTGCACTGTTACTTGGCAGGACATTGCTTCACTTTCAGTCAGAGGGGAGATACAGACTGCTTAGGGAGAGGCAGCAGGAGACTGAGAAAAGGACATTAGAGGGATGGTTTATTGTTGCATGTGTTTTGGGATATTAACTCTTCTGCTTGACTTTCTACTCACAGTAGAGCTGCTGTGCTCAGATCTCCATTTTGTCATATGTTGTATAGGCCCATCACAACCTGCATATTCACATGGCTGCATTACATTGTCTGCAGGTTACTCACATCAGCAGACTTGCAGGGATTTAAAGTTACACTAGAACAACTCACATGAGGGCTTAACTGACATTCAGTATTATATGCTCTGTTTGACACATGCTTAGGCTTAAAGTGTATTTAGATCCCTGTGGCATTACAGTACAGTTGACAATTGTAATTGCAAAACCCCCTTCATAATGCAAAAACCATGGAAAGAGATTTTGTTGTAACCTAAAAGCAGATCTCTTTAGGAAACATAGTGTCAAGTTTAATTTGGGCTCAGGTTCTGCCATATGTGAGGTTGTGTCACATTATGAAAGTGATGCGTGAATTTGAACACTTCTTCCCATCTATGTTGACTTCCTGGGGGGACTTTTAATATGGATGAGGAATAAGCCCAGAATTCTAATAAATACACCATTTGTTAACTAAACAGGTGCTGCTATTTGTGCTTGTTTGGAGGCAAGACTGCAGTGGCTGAAGCCATATGAGAGATAGCCACTCAGTTCAGATGACGTCCTGTTCTTCCCTAGCTATAAATGGGGAGCTCTTTTATTCCTCTTCCCCATCCATGTCCCATGCCTCACCTCTGGCTCTGGTAGCTTTCCTCCCTCCATGAGAGAATTCTTCTTTTGAGATGCCATTTACAGAACTTAAGAGAAACCCAGCTGCTACTGTGAAGGAAGTTCAGCACTTTGTTTTGTGCTGGCCCTAGAGACAGCCCAAAGCATAAACAAGTATCAAAAGGCTTGGGGCTATTTATGTGGGTCAAAAGTGGGTAAAGCACGAGGAAGAAAAAAGGCTCTTTGCACCACTGTGCCTCCTTTAGACCTAAGTAAGTAAATAAGCAGATATTTATTTTGAGCAGGTCAGTGGGGGGGGTGGGGGGACAACAATCCCAAATTGTCAGTTCATGCACTAAGAAACTGCAAGATTCAAACACTGAGGTCAATTCTTGCAAGTATTGACTTGTGTGTGACTGACAGATGAGTTTTCTGTACTAGTAGACGTTATATGAGTGGTGGGCAAATCCTGAGGAATGCAACAAATGCGAGAGGCTTGGAATAATGCTTTAAGCTCTGCCTGGGCTACAAGGAGAGCCCAGCAGCTGGAGAGATCTCAGTGACACTTCCAGCTGCATCTGCACTCTGCAGGTGGATCAGCAGCTCGCCCCGTGGTCAGGATGCAACCCTCACTGTGCCTTCTTCTTTAGGGGACGGATCAAACACCTGGATGTGGTGACGCTGCTCCGGCGGATTCAGCCCCCCCTGGGCTTCGGGAAGCTCTGCCCTCACCGGGTGGCTTGCAAAGTAAGGCACCCTGCGGCTCGCAGAAGGCTGTGGTTCACAGCAGCTAAATTATAGATTCAGTCACACAGTCACAGAATGGTTTGGGTTGGAAAGGCGCCTGAAAGATTGTCTAATTCCGACCCACATGCCGTGGCCAGGGACACCTTCCACTAGACTGGGTTACTCTACACTAACAAGCCTGCGGTGGCATTTTCCAGCTGACCCTGCCACACCCACTGGACACCTTCCAGCTCACTGCCTGCCAGGCAGAGCTGGCAACAGCACATATCTGAACAGCTGTCCTGCACCACTCACCAGCTCCTCTGGGCTGCAGCCACCCAGACGAGGGCTGGAGGGTCACTGGCAGGCATTGTTATTGTCCACTAGTCAGGGGCATCAGTGCACTGCCCGCCCTCTCTGGAGAGGAGAGCACATCCATGCTAACTACAGCTCTCAAGTACCAAGAGCCACACACCTGCCTGTACTATTAAACACACATCCTGAAACAAATAACAGGGAAAGTAAAAAAATATCTCTAAGGTTTTCTTTGGACTAAGCAGCGCACCATAAACCTAGTGTTTTCTCTCATTCATTCCTGCTTAAATAACTGACAAATAATAAAGAGCAAGGTGAGCATGGCATTAAAATATACAAAGTATTTTATAATTTTTATAATTTAATTTTTATAATTTATTTTTTTACAATTTTAATGTTTATAATTTAAAATACGGATTTTCTGTGAAAATCTCTCACTCATTTCTTTGGTTGTGAGACTTTGGCTATGAAAAAGGACTCTCTCTAGTGAACAATTACGTGTTTATAACCTCTATGCTTCCTTCACTTAAGTTCTTTGTTCATCTCCTTGCAAGTCCCAGAGTTTGTATGTGAAACTTGTAGTTGTCTTTTTATGTAAGACTCAGAGAAAAATACAAACCCTGGAGCCTGTACACAGAAATATGTGACTCCTGTGACCTACTGCTGATCCTTTTCAGTCTACCATCTAACTATTGCTTGCTGCCTCAATCTGGTTCAAACCCCAAAGGCTATGATTGCAGTGGTAGTGAGGGGGGACAACACTCTGTCTTTTAATTTGGTTCTGAACCAGACCTGTTGCATGAAAGTTGCAGAAGGCAGAGCTCAAACAAAATCAGGCCCTGAAAGCATGAGTTCAAGCCAAGTCTCTGGTATCTCTTACCTCCTGGGACAGAAGATCTGGTGACTCTGTGATATCTGATTCATATACATGTTGTTAGTCTTACTGAAGTTCACCCTGCAGTTACAAAGTACTCAGCACTCACGCTCTGTCCTATATGACTTTACAGAATTACTGCAGGCAGACACAGCCTTGTTTTAAAAGGGAGGGGGGAATAGTTGGATAAAGCAGACCAGCTTTTAGGTTCAGCTAATCCCCTTTCTTCAAGCCTGTCACCTAAATGAAAGATTCTGTCTCTCTGTATATATGCATTTGCACCAGGTACAGCTTTAATGCAGGTGAGTTTGCAAGTGCCTTGTGAGGTATGAAGAAAGCAGTTCACTCCTGCTAGGAAAAGAAGTCAAAAGTTTCGAAAAAAATCACTGTGCATGAATTGTCAGCAAGTGCCCACTGACCACTGGGGAAAACAAAGATGAGAAAGTGATAGCCAAAATTGAAGAAAACAGAGTAGTAATGAAAGAGACACCCCAGGGCAAACACACCATGGTTGGGGCCATCAGTGGAATCACAGAATGTTTGAATATCCTGAGTTGGAAGGGAGCCACAAGGATCATCGAAGTCCCTGCACAGGACAACCCCAAGAACCTCACCACATGCCTGAGAGCATTGCCCAAATGCTTCTTGAACTCTGTCAGGCTCGGCGCTGTGACCACTTCCCTGGGGAGCCTGTTCAGTGCCCAAACACCCTCTGGGTGAAGAACCTTTTTCTAATATCCAACCTAAGCCTCCCTTGACACATCTTCAGGCCATTCCCTGGGGTCCTGTCACTGGTCACCACAGAGAAGAAGTGAGTGCCTGCCCCTCCACCTGGTGAGGAAGTTGTAGACAGCAATGAGATCTCTCCTCTCAGTCTCCTCTTCTCCAGGCTGAACAGACCAAGTGCCTTCAGCTGCTCCTCATACAGCTTTCCCTCTAGACCCTTCACCATCCTCATTGCTCTCCTTTGAACACTCTATAATAGTTTTATATCTTTCCTATATTGTGGTGACCAAAACTGCACACAGTTGGTGGATATGACAAGTACTTCTATCATTGTCTAACTAAATCCATAGGCCACGGATGCTCACATAAGAACAGGTCTGGAGGGTGTCATGAGGACATAAGGAAGAGCATACTTCAGTTCATGTGTTGGAAGTATGATTGTTCTCTTTCTTCTCTATTCTACAGCGCCTTGTCTCCATGAATATGCCACTGAACAGCGATGGGACTGTCATGTTCAATGCCACTCTCTTTGCTTTGGTCAGAACAGCACTGAGGATCAAGACAGAAGGTAAGAAGCTTGCTGACTGCAAGGGTACAGAGGTAGCTGAGCGGTGTTCACACCAAAGTGTGCTGAGCTGGAGTAAACCAATAAGGATACCTTGTGCAAAATTATCCAAATTATTCATATGCAGCACATGGGACAAAAAGCAGTGTAAAGAGGTTCGGAGGAATAGTTTCTTCTAGGAAAGCACAGTGTTTCCTGTTACCTCGGAAGCTGATGCTTCCTATGGTATCATCTCATATTATTAATCTCATTTTTCACAATGGTCTAAAGGTTTAAAGTTTTAGATCAATGTCTGCTCAAACAGCTGCCAGGGGAAGGAAGAAGGGCAAAGAAGCCTCCTCCTCTGTACACTGTCTGCAGAGCTGGGCTGCTTTTCGACTGCTGCCACCACTGATCTTCCAGTCCAAGGGAGGCAAAAGAGCTTGGACTCAGGGGTCTCATCTCACTAAAACTCCTCCTGCGCTTCCATTAGCATGAGTTAACATTACATTGTAGGAACAGTGGTGTTGTAAAGACAGATGAGAAGTAAAGAGACTGTTAAAAGCTTTGCATAGACAGCAGCTATAGTTGAGGAAAACAGACAAGATTTTGAGCTCAGCTTGTCATCTTTGTTGCACTCTGTCACCTGCTGTAATGAAAGATATTGGTCCTGAGTCAAAACTTGGTTTCAAGTATTAATGAGATGCTTTAAAAGAGCATGTAGGTCTGTGATTCACACCTCTGCCTCAGTAATGGCTGCATTACATCTCAGGTATGGGAAAGCAGAGACCAGCAGAACCCTAGCTTACTGTGCCAGGATTATACACAGCTGAGACAAAAAACAGTGATAAAATTAAAAAACTATATTAAGGCTTTGAATATTGTGCTAAACAGAATTTGACTGTAGCTAAAGAGGCTCTCCTGAAGAAAAGCCATCTGCAAACCCTGTAAGATATCTCAGGTCTAACGAAACAGACACCCAAAAAGGACTTAGTTTTCTTGTCTGAGTAGGATGCATCCTATCAAGAGAGCTACTGCTGTGCAGAGCCCCGTGCAGCACACTGAGGAGCCTTAATGCTGGGGAGCAATAAGAAAAACTGCAGGAACCATACCTTTAGGAGGACAAGATACTGGTTTCGTACACCCAGAGAGAGAAGAGAGCTTCAATTATATTACGTACATTTTAATGTACATAAATCAAGAAATAAAATTGAAGGTGACTCATTTGGAAGGAAATGGGTATCTAGAAGGAAAGGATATAAACCAAATCTGCTTCACTCACTCTCACGGGAGTAATGTGGCTTAATTAATGTCTCATTTAACTCAGAGCCCCTTGGAGGAACATGTAAAGCCTAAGTTCAGACAGTGTTATACAAGGCTTGTTATAGCCTGTGCTGTTCTTCAGAGAATAAACATGTATATCCTGGGACAGTCCTCTGAGTCAAACAGCAAAAGCCTTGCACTTGCCTCTGGTGCCTTGTCAGAGCACTGTGCACACCCTCCAAGTCAGACTCTTGGTACCATGTGTAGGAGCTTGGTATCTGCTGGGAGGCAGGGATTGCAGTAAGTAGTTCTTGAGAAGTGCTGCAAGGAGCCACAGGTCTTCAGATTGCCAGCTGCATCTTTACCACCAGTTATTTGTGATCCCCAAGCTGTAGTTTCCCATTTACTGAACTCTGTTCTCATTATATTCGACCTTCACCGGATCTCAATTAAAAAAGTGTTAGATGCAATTGTTGCTTTTTGGGATGAGGTAGCACCATGGATCTGTTGTTTCTGGCTGTTGCCCACTATCAGTCAGTAACTGTCACTTTCCTACCCAGACATGAGTATGCATATTTAGGAAGAAGAGCTCTTGCTGTGAGGGGGCTTTAGCAACAGTCAGAGCATCTCTTGGCCCAAAACTTTCCACTACTGAAAAAGCTCTGATATTTTCCTCCTGAGCTTGCCATGCCAGACATGAAATTGCTCCTCTGCAGGGTCTGCTTAGTTCCTGTCTCTGATGATTTTCACCCTGCAGGTAACCTGGAGCAAGCCAACGAAGAGCTGAGAGCAATAATTAAGAAAATCTGGAAGCGCACCAGCATGAAGCTGCTGGACCAGGTGGTGCCTCCTGCAGGTGGTGAGTGCAGGCTCTTGTCCCAGTCTCTGAATCTCTCTGGTTTTTTCTCCCACCTGTCATGTCCTACTGCACCTTGTGATCATCAGGTGGAATATGGGGGGACAGGCTTTCTTCTACAAGCTGTTAACTGTATTTCATCAGAGTGAAATCTTTTCTGCCTGTAGTATCATGAATATCCCATTCTTATTGCTGAGAAATCAGGGAAAGAAGAAAATGTGCATAAATAGGAGTTAGTGCATGGGCATCTAGTTAGTGCATAGTGAGGCCTTTACTGACATTCCAGGTGGTTCCATGGGCTACAGCACAAAACAGCACTTGGCAGTCAGTCAGCAGATGCAGCCAGGTGCTGAACCTTGCTCAGCCTCTCCTGAAGTCAATGGACCATGTTTCACAGAATTTCCAGAGGGTTTGGAGAAGGGAGGAGAGTTACCTGGAGAAAAACATTTTGGCTGACTGATAGTTTTTATTTAGTGAGAATACAGCAATGGCTGCATTTCAGGGTAGAGGTGATGGTTCCTGTTCGCTCACACCCATGTGAGGCACAAGCAGACAGAATTTCAGTGCAGAGAAGGGCCAGGTCAGGTCGAGGATGCTGTTGGGGAGTCCAGACTCTGAGCATGTATTACCCCAGGCTGTCACAAGACAGCAGCATGCTTTGACCCAGACTGGGGAGGCTGCTGCTATAATGAGATCCTTTGTGGTTAACCGATACCAGAGACTGCAAAGGTCAGACGTACTTCCCCATAAACCGTATACATCCAGAGGTGCATAGCTATAGGGGTTCTCTGCCAACAGAGACAATCTATCCAAATGCCACATGCCCCTCTCCTCCTGACTGCTTACAGCAAGCTCTGGTTGTGGAGCACTCCCTTCCTTCAGCTCTGTGTCCTGGCGCCAGGAAAAGCAGACGTGCCCTGCGGTGCCCAGTGTTCCTGCTGGGAATCCCAAGGCTCACAGTAGCACATACACTGTTGAAATCAGTTGCTTATTTGATTTTTTTTAACACCCCTTTGCAGATGACGAGGTGACCGTGGGGAAGTTCTACGCCACTTTCCTGATTCAGGAGTATTTCCGGAAGTTCAAGAAGCGTAAAGAGCAGGGGCTGGTGGGAAAGCCCTCCCAGCGCAACGCGCTCTCCTTACAGGTGACAAGCGGGCACAGAACAGACAGGGGTGGTACAGTAGAGGCAGGTGACCCCATTTCCCTCTTGACCATTCTGGGGGCTGGATTGGGCTATCCCTACTGGAAAGGAATTTGTAGTCCCCTTGAATTATCACATCACTGCTTTTGGGTGAATACGTATGTGCCATGGGCCCACATCCCTTAGCTCTGGAAGTGGAAGGCACAAGTGAGCTATAACCACAGTTTATCAATCTGCTGGGGATATTTGAAATTTGGGATCCTTTCAGAGAACTGGTATGAAGTGTCCTACAGACATTTGCTTATTCGCACGTACCTTCTACCCTTTCTGAGGGTAGTCATTGTAACAGGGTCAGGGAGACCATGTTGCCAGGAGGCAAAATCAGTTAAAAAGCAAAAAGCAAACCTGGATGCCAAGGCCATCCAATGGACAGGGCATCAGGCTCAAAGAACTCGGATCTGTTCACCTCTCTGCTACATGTTCACTAGGTGGACTACCAGCTATGTGAAAGAATGAGAAAGCCCCACTGACTGTACAAGCAGCACCATTTATGTCCAATGGAGGGTACAGTGAGGAAGGAGGATGACTCTGGAGTTTCAGCAAGTTAAAAAGTGCTGTGATCTGGGCACAAATACAGAATGAGGTCTCAGTATACCCACAGCTTACTGCCCTGGATGGACTCCTTGGAACAGATTCCAGTCAGTGAGGGGTTTGAGGACTGTCCAGGTCCAGATGCCAGAAGTTTAGCTATTAAATCCATATTTAAGCTGCTGATTAAAAAGAAGAGATTTTTCAGAGGCACCAGAGTACATGGTTCAGCTGGAACTGCGACTGCTCAAGGGCTTCTGGTTGTGGATCTGAGAACCCAGAGTTGAAAGCACACAGAACTGCTAAGCTGAGCCTGTGGATTTATGTCTGTGTCCTGTTGTGATGAAGCCAGGGGACTAGCAACAAACATTCCTGGCTTGTATTGCTAAGAGTTTCTCCCTCTCTAAGCTGGAGATGAAAGAACAGAATTTGTTGGTGTTTTCCTAGGAGCTAGGGATGCTATGCTAAATAAAAGGGCTTCACAGAGCTTAGGAAGAAATGGCAATGCAGTTATTTCTCCCGTATCCACTCGGAGATATGAAGCTCTATAGTTTGCTGTTTTGCAGGCTGGTCTGCGCACACTCCACGACATTGGCCCAGAGATCCGACGAGCAATTTCTGGAGACCTGACAGCTGAAGAAGAGTTAGATAAGGCCATGAAAGAAGCTGTCTCTGCTGCCTCTGAAGATGATATCTTCCGGGTAGGTGCTGAACAAGTTTGCGAGTTAAGACTAGACCAGTAGCTGAGCTCAGAGAGCTACATTCTCTTTTATGCATTCTGTATTTCATCCGGGTCTTCCTTCTTGTTTTGTAGGTCCTACTAGAAAACAACATAGTTAACCTAGGAGGCCAGGTTCTGAGATGTTTGCACAGTTTTATCCCAATTTCTTCTCTCTTTGTCTCAAAGGAAACTCCTCAGTGGAAGTTTCCCTCACAAAATCTAAATTAAAGAACAGATCGGTTAAACCACCTCGCAGTCTGCAGAGCAGCAGCCAAGCACACTTTAGTGTTTTTGTCCACTCTTTTCTGTAGCACAAGTAGCATCCTTCCAAAAAGTACATCAGAACTCAATAGAGCTCCCATAGAAGGAGGAAATTTTCTGAGCAAGTTACCTAGATCTTCTCTTTTTTATTTCATTCCTTTTTCTTGTAATTGTCTCCTCTGGTAATTTTTCCTCCCTCTTGACGTTTTCCTCCTTTCCTTACAGAAAGATACTGCCAGTCCTTTTCATTACTCACCATCTAAACAGTATATAACTGGCTTGCTAAATTTTTCATCATTTCTTCCTCCAGGTGATTCATAGTTTCTGGTGCTCTTCTCAAATTCCCTCTCATGTCTGAATGTTCCTTTGCAATTGCACTGGGAAAACCAGACAGCGGCTACCTGGTTCTTGCATTCCTACTCAGTACTGCAGTTCCAGGACTGGTGAGGGGTGTAGAGACACCTTTACCTCACCTATACACTTGGCCAGTCCTCTGAAATATCATAGAAAGCTAAAATTTTCACAGCCTGTGTGTACCTAGTCTCTGTGACAGAGAAGTCCACACAGTGCCTTCTGGAAGAGAAAACACCAGTGCCATGAACAGTTTGGTTCTCCCTTTTTTTTTTCCAAGAACAGGCTAAGCAGGAAACACCAGGGCCCTTGCACATCTTCTCACTCACAAAGGGAAAATCATTTCTGTTTTTCTGACAGAGAGCTGGAGGCTTGTTTGGAAACCATGTCAGCTATTACCAAAGTGATGGCAGGAGCGCATTCCCCCAGACATTTACCACCCAGCGACCTCTGCACATCAATAAGTCTGGCAACAACCACGGAGATACTGAGTCTCCATCTCATGAGAAGCTGGTGGACTCCACCTTCACTCCCAGCAGCTACTCATCTTCAGGCTCCAATGCCAACATCAACAATGCCAACAACACTGCCCTGTGCCGCTTCCCCAGCCCACCTACCTACCCCAGCACTGTCAGCACAGTGGAAGGCCATGGGACCCCCTTGTCACCCACGATATGTGTGCAGGAGGCTCCTTGGAAACTACCATCCAAAAGGTAGGTTTCATAGCAGAGTAAGTCAAGGGACTGGGTATAGGAACGTGCATGTAAACACCAGGGCACTGCTGCCTAGCTGAAGTCACCCCCAGACATTGCCCAGCTTGCAGCCTGGATTGAGCCTTCTGGTTCTCCACTTGTGCCAAAGCCCACAGTGCAACAGATATGCATCAGCTGAGCACTGCAAAGCAGAAGCACTCTTACTGATCAACTCACTTGTTTTCTTTGGGCTTTATCATGAAAAAACCTTTGTAAGAACCAAAAGGAGCCTTATTTATCCCTCCTTCACCACAGGGAGGACTTTTATCAACTGGTAACTGAAGGAGACTGCAAATCATTTCTTAATCACCCAATAGGGAGCTTTGTGGAAGTCAGTGGTTTTCCATTCAGTGGGTCACATCCCTACAGAGGTCACCAAAAGCATTCTGGGGGAGGGAGGCAAAGTTTTCAGAAATGCAATACTGTGCAACACAAAGAAAATCCCATTCTCTGGGCAGTTCTCAGGCTCTCTACACACAGGTGTCTAATGTGAAAGGAGGATCATTTTTATCAGAGGGGGATTTCAGTAACAGCAGGAAGAAGCTGGAATTTTTTTTTCAGTGGAGAGAGTGGGCAGTGGGAAAAGGTGGACAAATGCTACCCCTGGAAAGGACGGAACAGGACAATAAGACAGAGGAAATTCAGTGGGTGCAGAATTGCCCAAGTAAAGAGTCCCAGGGTTTTTCTATTTCATGCCTTCCCGAGGGAGGCCACAGGAGTTGCACAACACGTGTTACCATGTGCCCTCCTCCTTTGCTGACTTGTGCTGATGTGACACTGCTAATGTGGTGTTCTTTTCTCTCCTTGCTTCCTTGGGCACCTTGCTTGAATTAGGACACATTACTACGAAACACTGGGACGGTATGTGTTCTCCATAATGTCTAATGCTGTCTGGGTGTAAGGCTCATTGCTCATCCTGTTGAAAGTCCAAATTCCCATTAATGCTGAATACAGGCTCTTCTTTTTGGTGTCAGTAGGGCTGCAAGAGAGGTAATGATCACCATGACAGCTCCAGTAAATGCTCTTAACATAGGGCAGGTAGTGATTCATGGACTGTTTCTAGCTGTTTTCTAGATTTGGGATTTTTTTAGAGTTTCTAGCTGAGCTCACACATCTATGCACTCTCTGATCATGGCATAGTGAAGTACACCCTGGCATGTTCATAGAAAAATTGTGTATGGTTTTGGCTAAACACAGACTGTTGAGCAGGAGATGCCATGTACTGATTTTTTCCCCTCTGCACCTTAGCAGTTTTACTTGCCTCCCATTTAAGGAGGAAGGTCACTCCAGCACAGTCCTACAGCTCTCTGAGTATACACACACTTTTCCCAATGCTTTTTGCTTAAAGAAAATAATGTTTCCTCTCTGGTCCCTGAAAGATGAAAAAACCCCTGCCACACTGCTCTTTTCTGCAATTGCTAGTAAGAAACTGAGATTGTCTCCAATACCTCCAAATTGGTACCTCAAAAATTCAAGCTACCTTCAGATTTTACTCCTCAGAAAACACAAAGTCCAAATGAAGTGAAATAGGAGTGCCCAAATGTGAAACAGAGGGACAGAGAGGAGGCAAGCAGGGAATTAAGGGCTCTTACACCTAAGGGTCTGAACAGATCCTACTGAATTCAGTAGAAGCACTCTGCAGTTAGTGATGAGGAAAAAAGGGACCAAAAGTGGAAAAGACAGCAGGGAATGAGAGTGTGAACAGGAGGCAGAGGACAGAGGTGGTGCAGAGTAAGGGATTTGGGAGGCAGACACCAGACATCACAGAGCTGAGAGGGTTACTGTGAGTGTCTAGGAGGCTTCTCTGAAGTCCATAACCAAGGCTTTTGTAACAAGAGCCCATCTCAGATTTTACTTTGAATTCAGGTGAGGTATAATCTTTGTACATGTGGTCAGTGTGATGTGCACACTAACAGAGTTCATGTAGTCACAGATGACAGTAACACGTTTACAGTATTGTTCAGCATTGATTTAAGAAACTCGTCCTCTGACAGAGGACACTGACAAAGGTTGTTGCTTTGTATTTGTGAACTCTGTAGCTCTGTTCAGTCATTGATTTTTCTATGATGGCTCTTCAGCATTATTATAAACTGAGACAGATGGAGCCTGTCATTCTTGTCTTTACAAAAGGTTGTCTTTACCATCTCCATATCTTGACTTGTCTTTTTTGCTCATTAGCTCCAGTTCCAGAGACAGCCAGCTGGCAATTGTTTGCCAAGAGGAAGTGTCTCAGGATGAGACTTATGATGAAAATTTGAATGAAGACATTGAGTACTGTAGTGAACCAAGTCTGCTCTCTACCGAAATGTGAGCTTTGCAGCTTTAGTCAAGGTGTTTGGGTGGTTCTTTGATTAAGGGGGAGAGGTGGGAAGAGGTGACCTTTTTCAATGTATGGGATAAGGTCAGAACCTGCAGTTCAGCCCTAGAAGTAACATTGAAAAGAATATCTTTCACCTAGGATTTTCCTTCTTCTCTGAATGAGGCATCTGGATCTGCAGGGCCTTTCTCCACATTCCCTTCTACCACCTGATGTTCCCAAATCTCATTTTTAGAGGGGTTCTCTGTCTCATGGTTGTTACTGCTCCTGGTCCAGTTATAGCTTGAAGCTAGCTCACTATTGCATCCTTCTGCTAGCACGATCTTCCTGGCTTCCTTGCTGGGTGAGGAGTTATTCTGTCCAATATCAGGAGCTTTTCTAAGTCCCTCTGTTCTCCTTTCCAGGCTTGCATACCAAGATGATGAAAACAGACAACTCACTCCACCAGAAAACAGCAAAGGAGAGGACACCCGGCACTCTCCGAAGAAAGGGTTTCTGTGCTCCTCAGCACTAGGTAACCTCCCAGCAGGACACAGGGGCTGTGCTCTCCTCTGCCTTGATGGAGTCTCCCATCTCGCTGGGGGACTCCCAGCCTGTGTGGGCATAGGGGTTGTTGTTTGCTGCCTTTAGCTTGTTAGACCAGGAATCCCCCAGCGTGCAGATGATGCCGGTCACGCACATGACTGTGCTGACCTCATGCTCTCAGTCAGTAGATGAACCTGTGGCTGTTTGGATAGTCCATGTGATCTGTCTGATAAAGCCTGCCTGTAAATTAGAGGAGTTTATTTGAGCACTGTGGACTCTCCAGACAGTCACCAGGGAGTCACTGAAAGGGCTAGCCTTGAATATACAGTGTTCTGGTCTGTGTGTATTCAGCAAGGAGAGGTTGTCTCTGTTGTCTGCTACCAGGAACACAGTGAATTACTGATTAATTTAACACAACACAAGTTTGTTAGCTACTGTGATTGTACCTGGAGATTTTCAAGTGCTTGAGCCTGTAAACTACACTGTCAGGTGAAATCCATGAATCACAAGATTTTATGAAAGTATCAAGACAAATGTAAGAGTCTGTGAGAAAATGAACTCTTCTAGCTACAACATTTTTCAGCCTTTCTCCTGGGTAGTGGTGTGGAGAACAAGGACATTGCAGGGAGAAACCGAAAAGAATCATGTGTATAAAATATACTTTATATATAAAATAACAGTGACAGGCTAGGTAGTGTAATGTCTAAAGTGAGGCTACTGAGTCTTCACTCAAATCCTTCAGGATGCTTGTACAATTGAGTGTTCTAAAAGCATTTACTTTATTTCAAATCTTAAAATATTAGGCAACAACAATTCCTATCTGTAAAGCAGTGAGTCCTTGATACAATGCTTGATTAACTACATCCTAGTGAATATTTATACAGTGATATTAAACTCATTTTACTAATTGGGTTTTTTTCTCTAGAAAGAGAAAATACTTTTAACCTGCATTGTAACATTCATTCTCTGGGTTATAACCAACCCCTCCCAACCAAAGTCCTCTCCAACATCTGATAGGTCTTTTTCTCAACAAATCAATATTATAGATACATCCTATTTTCAGAATTCTAATTGTCTTTCCTTCTTTAGAAAAATGTCATCAGGATCAAGAAGTCCCCAAAATATTTTAGTGTGTCATGCAGTGTGTCATGCACTAAATCTTTAATATTGGATTTATTTGCTATTCTCCAGAAGTAAAGCCTTTGCACTTTTTCATAAACATACTTTGCAGTACTCTTCAATTTTTAATAGGGAGAAGAATTTCTCTTATTTAGAGAAATAAAGTTTAATTTTATAGCAAGTAAACAATGCGACTGTTTCAACAGTTCCCCCTAAAATCTTTTCTTTTTTTCAAGAGAAAAAAAAAAAAGCTTTTTTCTCTTCCCTTCTTTCCAAACTTTGAAAACGCCTCGTGTCTAAGTCACCTCTCATTCACTAGTAAATTCATCATTGATTAATTCACTTGCACTTGACCTTGCTATAGACACAGTCTCATAAACTGTGGTATGTCTGGCAGCTAAGGGACACAGATCACATGCAAGCAGCAGGCCAATGTCACCTGAGCAGCCTGATATCCCCTTCTGCATGTTGTGTACAGCCAGGCACAGCACCAGAGCCTCAGCTGCCATCATCAATCCTGACAGGGGCTTTGTCTGGACCAGAGAGGTCTGAGAACACTTCCACTGTTCAAGAGGGAAATCAACTGCATGTGTTTTAAAAGAGGAAAAATAAAAATAATTTTTCAGAATTTTATCTGAAGGTGATGTTGGTTGTTTCACGATGCCTCACTGCTTTTTGCAAACACATGTGCTCTGGAAGGGGCAAGGTGTCGAGGGAAAGTGGGCAGAGCTGAAAGTGAGGGTGTCTTTGCTGTATCTCCAGTGGGACTGCACTAAAGGAAATGGAAAACAGATTACCTGTAGTGTGTTATGAGTGATGGACACAGCTGTGTGTGATTGCTGTTTCAGGTCGAAGGGCATCTTTTCACTTAGAGTGTTTGAAAAGACAGAAGAACCAGGGCGTGGACGTCTCGCAGAAGACAGTTCTACCTTTGCATCTGGTACATCATCAGGTAGGTGTTAATGACCACAAAGGGCCCAGCAGGTGAAACTGAAACCCTACTACCTGCAGTGCCTCCCCAGTGCATCCCAAACAACTTTTTAAAAGCCATTTGGGATAGTTTGTCACCCACATCAAGGATCCGGTTTCTAGAAATCAGATTTGCCATCATGCTCATTCCTGCTTTCAGGATTTTTATCATTCCCAGAAGAATGCTACAGGAATATGTCCTTTGCAGTCAGCAGAGTTATCATTTTCTGATGTCAGTGAAAGAATAAAATAAAATTCTAGCTAAAAGATAAAAATAGCTACCCAAATTGCATGCTGCAGTACAATTACACTGGCTTTGATGGTAGTGTGCATATGAATAAAATGTGCAGATCCTACTTTCATGTTAATTAAAGGTAACCAGTAACTGTAATTAATCATTTTAAAACCTAGTCTGATTACATGTCATTAATCAGCTTCTCAAGCCCTTTGTAACTGTGTTCAGCAGCCTAGCAAATGTATGCTTAGGCACGTACCTAGATGATTAGCCAGCTGTCATACTCCAAAGCAGATTTGTGTCTTTTATTTTGATGATGCCACTTTTTGTCACCATAAAAGAAACAGGTGCAGATGGTAGTGCCAGCCTTGCAAGGGTGGTGTCCTGCTCCATGCAGTTCCCCAGGGCAGGGCAGAATGGCCTTGTCACCTCCTTCGCTGCCACAGGGGTACAAAATGCTACACAGCAGGGCTGGGAGACGTGAGAAGTTAGAGCAGAGGAGTATGTTTGAAGCTCCCTGGCTTTTCTCACCTCCACTCCCAGAGAGTTATCCTTCAATACTCAAGTCCTAGAAGGCAGTAGTCTGCAGAGAGTTACAGCTGTGGCAGGGACAATCAGAAAATTCCGTGGAGCAAGGAGAAGTGGGCAGGAAACAGCCTCCCACAGTCAACACAGCAGCAACAGCCCTCCTGAAACTTCCTGCCCTCCCACGGCAGTCCAGGCAGAGGGAACACATGCCTCCCACCCTCTCAGCCCACCCAGCTGGCAGAATCACCTCCCTCCAACCCGTATAAATAGGATGGAGCTACTTCGTTCCTCTTCATCCCACCACAAAAACCTAGAGGGATGGGGCACTGTCCACCCAAGTGTCACTCAGCCAGACTGAAGGGCTACCTTGCAATAGGCATCTGGCCTCCAGTTGACAACATTCAGTAGTGTTCACATGTGTACAAAAATGCCAGCCTACAACAGTGCTTAAAACAAGAACATGAGAGTGGACAGGTTGCCTCTGCTAAGTGTAATAGATTCTGTTGCTGTGAATGCCTGAAGAGGTATTCTCATGAAATACTTGTACATCACAATATGTAAATGTATGCAGCTGAAGCTCAAAGCAGTCCATAAGAGCTTCTTTCAGCTTCCTCAGCACCTTATAATTTTGATAAAACACTTTGTTGTATGTTTCTGCCAACAAGTTGAAAAATTGGTTGCGTTGTTCTGCCTGACAGGTCTATGTCTCTCCTTGAAGACCTGGCAGTTTAAGGGATGTGCTGAGGCCATCATAGCCTGCAGGGCATGACTTATACAGAAGAATTTCTAAGGGCTTTCTTCCTCACTGATATCTGATAGGAGTCTGACATCTAATTCCTGGGAAAATCTTGGTGAACCCTGTAGGTGACTAATAATTAATTCTTTTGTTCATCTTTCACTGAAGTCATCAGCACAGCATAGTTATCAGTTCCCAAAGATTTCAGTGGCAGATGGGCAGAGCTTCACTTAACATTAGATAGCTTAAAATTAGCTCTCTAGTTTAAATTTGTTAGTTCAGTCTCACTGTGGTCAACAACGGGAAGGAGCACCTCCAAAGGGCAAGTTTAAGTCTTGTATAAGTCTTAGAGAGCATTTTCAGAGAGAGCATTTTCAGGCAGGGATTGAAGAGACAGGAGGCTTGCCAGTGTCTCTCTACACAGCTTAGACTACATGGAGCTTTCAGATAGCTGAAGCTGGGTGAGACTAACCCCAGACTGAACAAAGGGATTTTCTGCAACACAATCCACATCCTCTCGCATTTTCCATGCATTTATTTAATTGTTCACACTGGGCTGCAGTGAGCTCTGTGAGATGACCTTACAACTCTGACAGTATTGCTCATAGAACAAGGAGGCAGTCACCACGAATAAGGCATCACATCAGCCCTGTGCAGCATGGGGCTTCTTGAGCAATTTGTTATAAAAGAAGGCTGGATGACTCAGAGGTGGTGTAAATTATTACAGGAAGGACTTGAATGGCTGACAGTATATTGATCCTCCCACCAACACCAGATGCCTTAAAATCCAGTGGTGGATTTAAAGTCATTGCCAACTGCAGACACATGCAAAATTCACATGTGGTATCTGTTCAGGTTCCTCGATAGACACTTAGAGAAAACACAGCAACTGGCAGTAAAAGTTCACGGTATGTGTGGTGGCAGTGGTGGGAAAATGAATTGCTGTATCATCCCCTGGAGAAGAGGTGGTTTTTAGCAAGGCTGTGGGGAGCTGGGCTGCATCCTTCCTGTCAGTACCATGGCTCCAAGGCCAAAGAACTGCAGTTGTGAAAACTTTCAATCTGGTTCTTGGCACTAGCACAGGGCACACCATTTCAAGGAAAACGAGTTTGCAGCAAACATCCAAACCCATCGAGGAGCTGGCAGCTGTTTTCACAAGCCTCAAGGCTCTCCAGGCCTTTCTTGGGGAGTTTCTCCAGAACCAACTCCTTCCAGCCCTGCTGCCAAGTGCAAGCTCTCACTCATCTTGCTCCTCCTCTGTCCACAGGCGTTAGCAGTGGCCGGCCTGAGTCCCCTGCTCCAGCGAAGCCATTCCCCCACCATGTTCTCCCGGCTGTGTGCTACGCCCCCTGCCACCCCCTGCAACCGTGGCTGGCAGCAACAGACCATCCCGACCCTGCGCCTCGACGGGGCCGAGTCCACTGAGAAGCTCAACAGCAGCTTCCCGTCGGTGCACTGCAGCTCCCGGTTCCCCGACAGCACCGGCTGCAGCAGCCCCAGGAGAGCCAGGCCAGTGTCCCTCACCGTCCCCAGCCCGACCGCCGGGAGCAGCAGGCAGTTCCACGGCAGCGCCAGCAGCCTGGTGGAAGCGGTAAGACTGCAGAGTCACAAAGGATACTGTTGTCAAGGCCAACTAGAAACAGGGCCCATGGAAGAGCAGGGCAACAGATACGTTGCTGCCCACAATGCCAAGAGTAGGAGAGCCCATCTCCAAGCAGCATAAATGGGAGATGGACCTCTGGGGAAAACACAGCAGTGGAAGAGGGTTGTGTTAGAGGCGTGACAGGGTTGACGATGCAGAGTACTAACGTGTGTCTTTGTTTCTGGTTCCCTGCCTGCTTTTGAAGGTCTTGATTTCGGAAGGACTGATGCAGTTTGCTCAAGATCCAAAGTTCATTGAGGTCACAACCCAGGAGCTCGCAGACGCCTGCGACATGACGATAGAAGAGATGGAAAATGCAGCAGACAACATTCTCAATGGTAACAGCAAGCAGAGCCCCAATGGCAACCTCTTGCCTTTTGCTAACTGCAGGGACCCAGGGCAGGACAGTGCAGGAGAGGAAGAGGAAGAGGTGCAGAACCCGGATTGTAGAATAAGTCAGGAGGAGCTCAAGGACAGCAGGATTTATATCAGCAGCCTGTAGTTGCCAGGGCTGGAAGCGATGCTGGTTTTTTATTTGTTTCAATGTTCCTAATGGGTTTGTTTCAGAAGTGCCTCACTGTTCTCGTGACCTGGAGTAACCGGAACAGCGTTCTTCATTCATTTCTGTTGGGACGAGTCGCAGAGTTGGGTGGTGTAAGAAAGCTTTTCAGGAGCGGATATAACCCCAGCACGTGTCCATGAAGGAAGAGTGAGGAGGAGGAGGAAGAGGAGGAGAGCAAGCTCCCTCTTTTTTTCAGTCCCTGCACAAGGAACGACAACTGCCTCCAGAGCACGAAGGGGAACCTCAGCTTCCTGTGGATGGCCCTAGCCAAAAGGACCCTGCGCCAAACGGGTGTCTTTCGACTTTGCTTGTAAAAATCATTTTGCACATATTCTGTATGAGCCTCACCGTCTCCATAAAGCCAAGGCCCTTTGATTCGGAAGGAGAGGAAGACTTCTGCTGTGGATTCCCATGCCATGAGGGGGAGGAGGAAGCAGGAGAAGTGCAGGGGTGCCCAAGGGGCAGGCGGCGGAGCTGCCCAGCCCCGCCGAGACTCCCAGGCAGTGGTCCCTGCCAACCAATCCGAGAGCAGGCAGCCACTCCTGCCGACCAATCAGAGCTCGGGCAGTCACCTGCCAGCTAATCCGAGCTCAGGCAGCCTCCTGCTGGCCAATCAGAGCTCAGACAACCAGCCATGCCAGCCAATGGGAGCGCCGCCTCTGCAGCGGGGCGGAGCCGACCTGCCCCACCCATGCTGAGGTGGTGGTGGTGGGCTCGTGTAGATCCCTTCTTGTTTTGCAGTTTGATATTTCCTTGAAAGCATGTTGCAGTTTTTATTTTGACTTTTTTCTTTTTTTTTTTTTTTTTTTTTTTTTTGAGGGAGAAGGGAGTGTTTACAGCGTTTTGTAATCACCTACCTTTTTTGGTTTGGTTTATTTTCACCTTTGCAAATGTTAAATTGGTTTGATCATGTTGTATTATTTAAACTGGGGGAGGGGGGTCTCCATTGAAATTTGGTAGAAGTATAACGATAATAGAGGAGTTTTACCAACCATTATGTACACCAAGAATTTGTAATTTTATTTACTAGTAACTGAAACCTTTTTTTGTTGTTGTTTTATAATTTAAAGATAGTAGGCAATGCACTTGATATAGTCTTGCACATTTGAGTGATTGATTTGGGTTCTTTTTAATGCTAAGTATATCTGTGAGTGTGGGAGCAATACAGGGCGAGTGTGCGTGTGCGCATGTGTGTGTGTGTGTGTGTGTAAGTGCATGCAGCTCTCCACATCCTGGTTCGAGCTGCAGGAGATCTGTATCTGGGGCCATTTGAATGCAAAAACAAACCACTGTCTCTGCTTTTGAAAAGGGAATCAGTAACTTTGCATTTTCTGTTCCACAAGATATGCAAAAACAATGCAATAATATTAATTTTAAAAATAAAATTGTAAGTTGTGTTGGCATTAAAACTGTATAGAAAAAAAAATTGCGGGGGTGGGGGGAACTAAAAAAAAAAAAAAAAACCCAGAAGGCGTTACGCTTCAATATATTCTGTGTGATGTTCTATTGCATTGATAATGTTTCTGTTGAAGAAACCGTTATACTTGAATTCAGGTCAGTTTCAGTATTTTTCAAATATTTTTTTAAAATGAATTGCAATTGTGCCAAGCAAAGATAATGAATTGAATTAAGTTTGTTTAAAAAAAAAAAGAAAAAAAAGAATCACTTCTTGTATATTTTGCTGCATGTCAAGTGAATCATTTCGTATTTGGAATGTGCCAAGCTTTACCTTTGAACTTTTAAGTGCTTTTCTACGTGTGGTTGGGGAAAGGGGTACTATTTTTTTTTCCTTTTTTAATTTGTACAATGAACAAAGTGTACCTGGTGTAAGTAACTATTCTGCAATCCACTGACAGGTTGAACGTTACTGATTTTGCATATCTTGTGTTCATTTTCCTTCTTCCTCACTCCCTTCTAACATGCACGATGACTTTATTGGTAGAGAATCTTTCTTCCCTAGACTGGGACATTTTACAGGCTTTATTTTCTTTCCTTTTGCTCAATTTCTCTAAAGGTCTCATCCCACTCAAGGGTGGCAAGACCCCCAAGCCCATTTGGCAGATCCATCCTACATAATCAGGTGGCACCAGCAATTCAAGGAGTGGGGGGGAAAAAATCTGCTTTCAAAATTATTTAATTAGATAGCTGACTCTGCTCAATTATAGCAGGGTGCTGGGATAAGAAATGCAAGAATCAGAATATTAGCGAAGTTGTCTAACTCTGGCCTGAACTGAAAGCAGAGGGTAAGTGAGGGAGAGAGCTCTGGATCTTTATTAGGAGAATTGCTGAGACTGGTCAAGATGCAGATGCTGAGTCACTTTTGAGTGTTCCTATGCATAGTCTCAGTCCTCTTCCCAGACTTTAGTGGATGGGTCAGATTCTAAGTCACAAAACATCTGACAGCACAGCGTGTCCCAGCCGGATTTCCTGACTAGTGAGTATGAAACTCTTTTCTCACATTGATACTCAGCCCTAACCCATGAGAGAGGCTGAAAAAACAGGCATGTATTGTTCGATTTTTTGCAACTGATTTTTGTCCAGACTACTGCTGTTTTTTCTCCCTTCTCAAGATGGTTCACAAATTTGCAGATCAGTGCTGAGTTAGGCGGTGTGATCTGACTCAGAGCTAAACTTCCATTCAAATCTTGAGCTTCTGCAGATGTCCGAGAACACCATTTATTGCATATGTTGATTACATTATTTTTGTAATGCTCTCGTTTTTCTTCTTGATTCTCTGGGGCATAAAGGAGAAATACCAAATGGTGTTTTTGACAATGCACTTTTTGAACCGGCCAGTATCAGCTCAACATACCTTCAAAAAAACCCCAAGTACGTTTAAACTAGAGAAATACAAATCCATTCGTACAACCATCTGTCATCAAAGTCATAATTCAAGACTTCCCTGGAGAAAGTAACCAGCTGATGTCGGTCAGTCTCACCTTTTCCATCCCTTGTGCCCGTATCAAGATGGGCACACAAGTGTGTCTCCCTTTGAGTTTGTTGCTGCTAGTGCTGATATGCTCCAAAGGTACTTGAAAGAAAAGAATGCTGTGCCTGGCAGTGTAAGGGCTCCCTGTCTCATTTTCTTCCACTAGAAAGTCCATCTGACTCTCCCAGTCAGAGACAGAAGGTCTTCTCTGCTCCTGACAAACAGAACACTTATCTAAATTAGTGGTGACAAAGGGCATTTTGGATGCTTGGCGGCCTGTGTCATCTTTGAGGACTTTTCTTGATGGGAAGGAAAACGGCGGAAAGGATTACGCTCCACATATTCCTGGTGAAAGCCGCAACTCCCTCAGGAGTCAGAGCCTACAATGCCCAGGGGAAACTCTGCTCTGTCCTAGGTCCTGCAGAGTGGAAAATGTATGGCTAGCAGAGAATGCAGATGGCTTTTGCAGTTTGAGGGGCAGGTGTTAAATTTAGTAATTGCTGGTGCCAGCTGTGCAAATTTCTCTTTCTGGGGAGGGTGGCATTTTTATTTATTTTTTTTTCATTTGAGGTACTTCCAATGTGCACATTGTGACAGGCCTGAGCAAAGAGCTACTGCCTTCTTCAAGTGAGGCAGAGTCTGGGGGACAGTGGGAAGGAGGGGGCAGGTTTAGTTCCTGGAGTGTTTCCCTGCATATGGGAGTGGATGGTGGGTACGTACAATCACTGTGCTGTGGGTGGAAGCTTTGAAGGAACCGATGGCTGAGGAGTGGCATGGAAGGAAAGGAAAGAAAGGGGAAAAGAAAACAAATTGCTGTTTGCCTGAGCCTCTCTGACTTGCAAGAGTACACTGCAGACTAAAGACATTTCTTCTAAAACAACAAACCTCCTCCCTGTATCACTCCTGCTCATTAGTCCAGACAGTACTGGGCCAGCCACACCGGGTGCATTTCTTTTTTTCTTCCTTATTTTTGTGTGGCTGACTTGATGGGAAAGAAAGTGGAACTCATGATCCAGAGCTGGAGTTTCTATACCCACAGACCTTTTGTGCATCATCTGCCTCTTCAGCTGGACATGTGGACGATGATGGTGTAGATGCTGCTGCTACTGCAGGGGTCCCGCCTGGTTTATTACCCTGCCCACCACACCCCAGCACGGAGGGACAGCCAGAGAGGCGCCATGTACAGAATCGCATCTATTTCTGCTTTGTTTTCTGACTCAGAACCCTGCCCCGATGACTACGACAACAATGATGACAACAACAACAACAAAGAAAGGGCAAATGCATTTTTTACATTTCTTGATAATTTCCAAAGCAATGTATCATTGCTTTCTTTAGACTGACGCCAATATAACAGTTGTATGGGTCTCAGCCAGGCTCCTGTGTCTTTTCTGCCTGATAGTTTCAGATTGCTCTGTGGAATGTATGCGCGTTTGCACACAGACACAATCATACGGGGTGGCGGCACCACGAGCCCGTGGGGTTGCTCACCTGAGTCACAGATGAAGTTGGAGGCCTTGCTTCGTACGTGTAGATGAGAAACCCCGACCCACTGGTCCAGTGAGCTGAAGTGAAGCAGCCCTGCTGGGACAGAACTGAGTATCCTAAGATATATGCGTGGTTCTGTCGTGACCGTCCCCATGGCAGGAGCAGGGTGGGGGACAGGAACACTGAATGGGGAATTTGGAGCACAGCCAATATAAAATAAGTAGAATCCAGCTGGGGGTTTCTTGTAGTGGTGAGATTTTATCAGTTCCCATAATGAAAACTGTAGTGCATCTAAAAAAAGCATTCCAGGCCACCAGAAGCCCCCGTTCCCATCTTGCTAACATGGAGGCTGGAGGGCACTAGAGGCCACAGAGGTTTTATTGATGCAAAGAATGTGGAAAACAGAACTGGGCCCTGAAAAATTTAATTATGTTTTCCTCCCATTTATTTTCTTCTTCAAAGAAGTCTAACAAATATACTCAGTAGCTGCAGAGGGTTTCTTTTTTTCTTCTTCTGAATGCTGCAAAGTTTTTATAGTTTTATTCTGTGAGCAAGCCCAGGGATCCAGAAGGTTTCCAGTGGGATCTCAGTCTGTGGAGCTTTTATCTCTGTTCCTGCGTTGTTTCTGGACAGCTGAAACCACTATGGCCTTGCTGCTAGAGCACTCTGAGGGGGGGGGGGTGGTGAGGGCAGAAGGACAGCAAGAGACATGTCCTATACTGAAAACAGATTGGGCTCCAATTGCTCTCAGAGAAGTCAGTAGCATCACACTGGAGTGGGAAAAAAAACAAAAACAAAAACCTCTTCTGATACAAACTTTAGTGTTCTAGTTAAATCCTCCATTCTTCCTCTACCCCTTACGGGGAGCTTAGCTGTTAACACTTGAGTATAAAAAACAGGCCTTCTTTAGGGGCACAGGGCTCGACTCAGTTGCCTAAATGTGGGCATCTCCTGTCGCTTGAGATACCCTACAGTACCCTGTCGGGTCTGCAGCAGCTAGTTCAGAAAGGCACAACTCTGCCCCAGGCAGGGCTGGTGCCACAGCCACCAGCCTCAAAGGATGGCAGAGATCTCAGGTGGCTGGAGACAATTAGGCAACTTAATCAAGTCCCTTTCTAAAGGGCTAATTGAGAGGAGCAGCACCTATGACTGATGTAATGAGGGAATCTTCATTAGCATTACCAAGGGCTTAGTTAGGCAGGACCAGGAGCTTGTCTGCACACTCCCACGCTGTTGTTTTTCTACCCCAAGTCAGGCACACAGCCTCCACTCCAACAGGCTGATGTTCACAGCGCTCTGCCCAGGCCTTAGGTTAGGCCAGGTTTAGCGGCTGCATCCCAGGCCCAGTGGAGCAGGGGCAAGCCCAGGCGAGAGCAGGCATCACTCCACCCGACAACGAATTTTCCTGCCAGCGTTCAAACAGCCCCTTTCCAAAGCTTTATCCTATTCAAGACAGACCCACAAACTCAGACACCATTTGCTAGCCTCATAATTTGGATGAAGAAATACCTGTGTTTTTCTGTTAGCTCTTTCCCCAAACAGGCTTTTAGTATCTTAAGCATCCTGAGTCAGTCTGCTCCCATCTCAAGCACCTAGGTAGACTGGCAGCCAATACTATCTAAATATCATCCACTTTATGATTGCTCATAGAAATGATTGTTTTATGCTTATTCAGTCTTGACAGTTTGAATGTGGGAAGATTTTGAGGAGGAGGAGTGAGATTGTAAATATCTCTTTGACAAACATTGCTGCATCACACACAAAAAAATAAAAAGGGGAGATACTTATAAAACTGCCTTAAAAATCAATTCTGAATGATGACATCTCCCTCCAAACAAGGAATGAGTCACTTTGGGTGAATTCTGGCAAGAAGTGGTTGGAATCTAGTCCTGTTTCAGGAGTGAAAGTGTAATTTAGGAGCTGATCTCTCACTCAGTCTGAATTCACATCAGCACAGATGACTGAGCACTGCAGGATCAAACCAGTTTAAGGTCTGGGGGGTGCTGTATCTGGCCTGCACCTGCATGGTTTGGGTGTGGCCTGGCAAGGTACCGGTGTTTCCCAGTGACTTCAGGGAAGATGGGGTTCCTCAGCACCTCTTAAGTTCAGGCCCTGGAGCACCATTTCCTGCTCTGATCATCAGCTATAAATGTTGGTAAATATAAGTGTTTTGCCTTCATTTGAATTGCCCAGAGCTGTAAAATGACCTCTCTCAAGTATAAATCAGCCCAGATATAAACCTCCTCTCCCACTCTTCCCTACACTCCCTGCCCACCCTCCCAGCCCTCCCTTGCACCTCCACCCAAGCCCTTCCCTGTCTCAATTCTTTACCTCCTGCCACAATTTTATATCTAGTTTTCATGAACCCACAGAAATGCTTTTGTAAATAATGCTGTACAGTTTGTAACCGTCATGTAAGCCTGTCATCAGTGCCAGAGTCCGTCTTGCCCTCTCGCACGTTTTAAAATCAACAGAGGAAAGTTAGAGTGAGTGGCCCGCCAGTGAGCTATAGGGTCATCTCTGTGTGGGACAAATGTATATTCCTGTAAGATTGCATTTTTATCTAAGGAATGATGTTATTTTAAAATTGCTAATAAATTTCTAAACAATGTCCAGATTTGTTTAATATTGTAAATGTTATCAAAACTCCTTTTGACGTTGCTCCCTTCTCCCAGCAGTGGCTGAAAATTAAGACGGATTCCTGCAGCCCTTTATTTCCCATCGGCAGCCCTGCTGCCAGTCATGCGCTCTCACCTGTATTTAAGGGGCTGCAGAACAGTCTTGACAGTCACAGCCTGCCTTGATAAACAGTAACTTAGGAAATCCAACCGCTCTCTGTGCTGTTGTCACCACAGAAATTCTGCCATGTCACGATGTCCAACGTGTGACTCATGCATAACCACACATTTAACGTTTTCTCTACTGGGTTCCTTTTTACCAAGCACATGCAACTAAAAAACCGAATGCCAGCAGCTTAAATATGGTATAATTAGTACATACATAAGCCATGAAGCTAATGGGATGATAACAAGTAACATACCATGGATGTACTTTTTTATTGAACAGATTTGTTCTACCACGGTTATCAAGCAATTACTCCGCAGTGCCAGCTGAGCACTGCCTTTCTGTCATAGCACTGTAAATCACAGTGTGCTCAGCCCAACTACAGCAGTATAAGATTGAGTAAAATAATGCCTAAAGAAAAAAGAACGTGGGGTTTCTTTCAGTTGCGTGTATGTATATATATATATATTATTCCCCCTGACTCACACACAGCTGTCAGAACTGCAGGCTTTGCTGCTACTGTTAATTAGCGGTGGCACAAAAGGCTAAAACTCAGGGGTCAGTGAAAACCTGTGGATGTCATCAGTGCTGGAAGTTGGAATGGCAGAACGATCACCAGCAGAAATCTCGTTATCTGCAGGCTCAGGCTGGCCATCAGTCAGATATTTGCCACCACAAAACCATATGAAAGTGCCGTGGCTGCTGGTCAAAGCCCAGCAAACAGTTCAGCTTTGCTAAAAAACACCCCGAGCTGGAAATTTGGCGGAGCTCCCTGGGGCTGGGCTACAGCTCTGTGTGACACCATGAGGTGAAAACCATGGCAAAAAGCGGGTGAAAGCGGCTGTGGGCGTGTCGCAGTGTGAAGAGCAGCGCGAAACCTCGAGTGAAGCCTGTGAGACAGCTGAAAAGGGGGGAGAATCAGGAACGAGTAACAGGTTTCACAGCCCCCTGTGAAGTGGTCGCATTTAGAACAGCCCCTCGACAGGAAAAGCACAGCATACACCTATACTGGGTTTTATTCAGCAGCTTCACATGGCTGCTGGTGTCAGCTTTTAATGCTCACGGCATGTACCCGAAGCCAGAGGCGAGCACCGGGAGTTTCACCTCAGCGTGAAGAACTTCTTCGGGGGGGGGCAGAGCCCTGGCACAGGCTGCCCAGGGAGGTCGTGGAGTCTCCCTGTCCGGAGACATTCCCAACCCACCCGGACGCGTTCCTGTGTCACCTGCTCCGGGTGACCCTGCCTTGGCGGGGAGAGAGGGTGGGGGGTGTTGGACTGGGTGATCTCCAGCCCTGACGATTCTGCGATGAGCCCGCACACCTCGGGACTCCCCGCGAACGCGAAGGCAACCCCGGGACAGAACCACGTTTGGCTGCCCCCAGGGAAGCGCTGTGCCCAGCGGGGCGGAGCCGCTCGAAGCTCACTCAGCCCGGCCCGGCCCATCCCAAACAACCAGCCCCACATGGCGGGCGGGGCCGGGGCGGTGCTGAGGCGGGACCGCGGGGCCCCGGCCCCTCCTCAGGTGCGGCCGGCACCGCCCCGCGCAGGTCGGGGCCCGGAAGGCCCGGGGCGGCGGCGGCGGGAGGCGATGGCGGGCGCGGGGCAGCGGCGGCTCCCGCTGGGGCCGCTGCTCCTGCTGCTGCCGCCCCTCCTCCTGCTGCCCCCCGGCGCGGCCCTGCGGCTGCTGCTGGACGCCGCGCCGCCCTTCACCTGCTCCCAGCCGGTAAGCGCGGGCAGCGCCCGGGAGCGCCGCGGCCCGGGCGGGGGCGAGGAGCCGGGAAGTTGGGATGGGGGAAGCGGCGGCCGCCGCCGTGTCGCTGTGCCCTGGAGCGCCGGTGCGGAGCGGAGCCTGGGAGCGGGGGAGCTTTCCAAGTCCAGGCAGGACTCGCCTGGCCGTGCGATGGCCGCCGGGAAGCGCCTGTCAGTGACATCTCCGGGGGCCCGCCCGGAGTCGCTGGGCAGGATGTGAGTCTTTGCTAATCGCTGGCGTTGCCTCACGTCCTAAATGTTTTAAGCTGTTCCTTGCAGCTGAGGGTTGGTTTGTTTTGGTTTTTTGTGGTTTTGGGTTTTTTTTAGGAGAAAGCAGGGAAGCGCTTGTGAAGGAGCAAGGAAACAAACATATGTGCTTGGGAGTTTTGAACGGGCAGATTTTGGTTGCGTTTTCTCCCTGTGAACCCAGCCAGGGAGGAGGCGCAGATTTGGGGTCCGTATAAAAGGTGAACTAACCAACATGAGCTAACTTTGGCACCCCAGAGTATGAACTCCGAGCTGGTTCTGGTCGCTCCCTCTGCTGGTTTTTGGGGTTTGATTTAGGTTTGTTTTGTCGATGGTCACTGTTAGGTTTTTTCTGCCTAAGATACACTTAAGGAGTGTGTAGAATAAGGGATAGATCTACTTTTGCTTTTTGTCTCTGACAACGATAGCTGTTCATGCATAAACAAGAAAATGGGCAGTTATCTTCTAACCTAGACACTTTTGTATGTCATGATGCACTTTCAGCAGTCTAGCGAAGGCAGCTGGTCAGGTGCAGCTATAAAAGCTATAAACAAATGTAAAACAAAATCTGTCCTTTGGGATGAAAGCTTCTGTAATCTTTTCCTGTACACGTTTCCTGTTTTTTGTCTAGTCTGACTTTCCGACTCCGTTCCTAATGTTTGACTATATCCTTATCTCTCTTTTACCTGACCTCCACTCTGCTGCCTTCACTCCTATTACAAAGACCCTAAGAAAACAGACCACTTCTGCAATTTTACTTTAGGCTGGGCATTGTGGAGTTACGAAATGCAAAATCTTGGAAAAGTGGAAAGAAGACATTACAATATTGCTTAGGCATCTCGCATAACCACGATATCCCAAACGATTGTCACATGGAGATTGAGATAAATTATTAGAGAGTTTCTGTGAGTCCTTGGATGCTTTGGCTTTGCCTGACTGTGTCTTGCTGTCTTGTACCTCCTTTTTTTTTTAGGAAATGTGAACCACAGTAACTTGTTGAGGGCTTCATCAGTGCATCCCCAGCTTTCACTGAGGAGCGGTGTTGCCCCACGCTCTGGGTGTGCTCACAGATCACTTAATGTGCAAGGCTGCTACTTTGGCCTTTTTCTATCAAAAAGCAGGTTTCTAAAATGCAGATAGACTTACGAAAGAGGCGTTGTCTTAAGCCCCCGAGGAGCCTCTTTAGAAGCAATTGTGAAGCTGCTGACACAAACAGAAAAAAGAACCATCAACTGAAGTTTTGACAGTTGAAAACAGTTTCCCCTTCCCTTTCTGTTGGTTGCACCGTTTTCGGAGCATGATTCAGTAACCCTCCCAACCTGTGACTGTGGTGTCGTTCAAAAGAGAAGCTGTTGCTGAGCAGGGCGGGGGGAGACCCACTTCCTTTTTCTAACCCACCCACTGCCGTTGCCGAGCTTTGCAGCAGGTCAGGGTGAGCAACAGCAGCTTTTTCAGCAAAACTCTCATGCGGCAGAGGCTGCTCGAAAGATAAAGTGGTGGAGGGAAAGTCTCACGTCAGTGTCGTTAGACACCTGTAAATTGTGAAAGTAAATCTAAATGCTTGTTAACAGCTCATCTTACTAAAATGTCAACAAATGTACTCAGTGGGCTTTATTCACCGCCACTCCATCAAACCTGCTCAGCTGTAGGGCTGAATAGCACAGCTGCAAGTTCAGTTCCTTCTAGTAACTATTATTTGAATATGTCATCTGCAGGGGGGTTTTTTCTATGTTCAGGGGAAAAACATCCCACAGCTTATATACCCATCTGGTTGTTCATCAAGTGTTAAATCACTGTGTTCAGTCACTGGGCTGTAGCTGTTTCCAAAGGTGACATGCCTTGGTGTCCTGGAGGAATGCAGTGTTTGTAACTCTGCCATCTTTGAGGGGCTGCATGGTTGGGTAGTTGGGTCTCTGAAATCTATCTTACCAGCTTGGTGGATATTCACTACAAGTCTCTGGAGAAGAATTGATGTAACATCTCTCATGAAGATGAGCAGTGGTGGTGCATGTCAGGAAGGCTTTACAAATGTATTCATTTTGCCTTTGCTATTGACTGGCGTCTCTCATTCCCCTCTGTGGCATCTTTTTGCTGTGTAGGATGTTGACATAAACTGTGGTCCACTTAGTGCTGGTTTTGAATCTGATTTTGGTGAGAATTTATATGAGGGCAAGAGAAAAATTTAGAAACTATAGAAAAAAGTGCTTTAAAAAATCAAAACAATTTTGTAAAAGATGGTTGTTTCCTACGAGCCTTAAGCAAATCACCCTTCAGCAGTTATTCCTGTAGTGTGTTCATGTCCACTTGATCTTTATTTCTTTTTACTGAGGAATCAGAAAGGGGAAACTGCAGTAAACTTCAAATCATCCAAGCCTCAGAAGATACACAGAATTGCTCATAGGCAAGAGGAGGATTTTGGAAAGCTGGAGCCCTTCCCATTCAGCAGCCACTCTTTAAAGGAAAACTGGACACTTGCCCAGCTCAACAGTGGTTTCTTGCTAGTTACCACAACATCCTGCTGGGAAATCTTGGCCCCATGTTACTTTAATTAAATTGCTATGGGATGATGCTGTTAATCAGTTTCTCTTTTTTTTTTTCTTTTTTTTTTTCAGATTCTTCTGATTCTCTGGGGCATATGGTCTGTTTGGGTTTGGGGGTTTTTTTAATGTCAAAAGCAAAACAAAAATCATTAAAAAAGAGTGAAGGAAACAGTTGCTTATCTTTCTGTGAAAATATGGCAAGTAAACATGATGAGCTGACTGAGCCTGTCCTCTTCTGCTGATAATAGTTTCAGCATCACCTCACAATCATCTGCTTCTCATATTTATGCCTCCCCTCTGTGTAGCTTTGCTTGTTGGGCCTGAAAGGCAATAGGAAGCTGCTGAGAAGAGAACATTTCAATTTAAGCCCCTTCTATAATAATGTGCAGAGCATGTTGCCTGGCTGTGAGCTCCATCTTCAGCTTTTCTGCAGAGCTCTTAATTTTTGTTCCTTCTCCTCCTGTTTATCTGCTTGTCTGTTGTACGCAGACTGACACATCCCTGTTCTGTCAGTGCTTCTTACATGCTTCTAGCTCTGTGTGGGCAACCAGAAACAATCATTGCTGTCATTTTATTTCTACTGTATCATCTAAATATGTGCTTTTTCGATGTAATGGTTTAAGCCCAACTGGCAGTTAAGCAGCATGCAGCCACTCACTCGCTCCCCCCACAGGATGGGGGAGAGAATCAGAAGGGTAAAAGGGAGAAAAAGTGAGTGTTTGGGATAAAGACAGTTTAATAAGTAAAGCAAAAGCTGTGCACACAAGCAGAGAAAAACAAGAAATTCATTCACCACTTCCAGTGGGTGGGGAGATGTTCAGTCACCTCCAGGACAGCAGGGCTCCATCGTGCTTAATAATGACTTGGGAAGACAAATGCCATCACTCCAAACATTCCTCCCCCCTTTCTCCTTCTTCCCCCAGCTTTATGCACTAAGTGTGATGGTATGGAATATCCCTTTGGCCAGTTGGGGTCATCTATTCCAGCTGTGTCATTCCCTTGGTTTATGGGCCACTCCTGTGAAGTCTCCACAAAATGTCCATTGAGTTCATTTAGTCCATGATGTTGTGCTCCATCTGTTATGGTGGTCACTCAGGACAGGAGAGGTGGTGTGTTGGAGGACTTATTGGGCACTAAATCCAGGTCAGGTCACTGCTGCACTTGCACTGTTTCTTGTAAGGCTTGTCCTCCTGAGGTTCAGGTGGTTCCTGTTACACTAATTCCTATAACATGCAATTCAAATGATGAGTTAGAACAATTTAAAGGTATTTCCATTACAGTCTCCACTTCTGGTCCTTTTGGGCCATCTTATATGGTTTAACACTGCAATGAACTCCTCCCCTTGTTCCCAGCCTGGCTGCAATAAGAGATTCCTGCTATAGCCCACCATGGGCTGCCAGAGAACAGCCTGCTTCACCATGGTCTTTGCCACAGGGGGCAGAGGGATCTTGCACTCTGCCCACTCCAGCGTGGGGTCCCGCCACGGGAGACAGTCCTCCATGAAATTCTCTGATGTGAGTCCTTCCCACAGGCAGCAGTCCTTCACAGACTTCTCCAGCATGGGTCCCTTTCATAGAATCATAGAATCAGCTGGGTTGAAAAGGACCTCCGAGATCATCAAGTCCAACCCTTGATCCACTACCACTGCAGTTACTAGACCATGGCACTAAATGCTACATCCAGTCTCTTTTTAAAAATCTCCAGGGACAGAGAATCCACTACTTCCCTGGGCAGCCCATTCCAATGTCTGATCACCCTCTCTGTAAAGAAATTAATATCTAACCTAAACCTCTCCTGGCAAAACTTGAGACCATGCCCTCTTGTCTTGCTGATGGTTGTCTGGGAAAAGAAACCAACCCCCACCTGGCTACAACCTCCTTTCAGGGAGTTGTAGAGAGTGATGAGGTCTCCCCTGAGCCTCCTCTTCTCCAGGCTGAACAGCCCCAGCTCCCTCAGCCTCTCCTCACAGGACTTATGCTCCAGTCCCTTCACCAGCCTTGTTGCTCTCCTCTGGACCTGCTCCAGCACCTCAATATCCTTCCTGAACTGAGGGGCCCAGCACTGGACACAGTACTCCAGGTGTGGCCTCACCAGCGCTGAGTACAGGGGAAGAATCACTTCCTTGGACCTGCTGGCCACACTGTTCCTGATCCAGGCCAGGATGCCATTGGCTTTCTTGGCCACCTGGGCACACTGCTGGCTCATGTTCAGCTTCCTGTCAATCCAAACTCCCAGGTCCCTTTCTGCCTGGTTGCTCTCCAGCCACTCTATCCCCAGCCTGTGGGGCTGCAGGGGGTTGTTGTGGCCAAAGTGCAGGACCCGGCACTTGGCCTTGTTGAACCTCATCCCGTTGGAAGCAGAGCCCTCCTGCCTTCCAGCTTCCTGCCTTTCACAGGGTGCAGTCCATCAGGAACCAGCTGCTCCAGCGTGGGTGCCCCACAGGGTCACAAGCCCTGCCAGCAAACCTGCTCCAGCATGGGCTCCTCTCTCCGTGGGTCCACAGGTCCTGCCAGGAGCCTGCTCCAGCATGGGCTTCACACAGGGTCACAGCTGCCTTTGAGCATCCAGCTCCTCCAGCATGGGGTCCCTCCGTGGGCTGCAGGTGGATCTCTGCTCCACTATGGACTCATCCACAGGTTGCAATCCTTTTGACTCTGGTTCACACTGGAGTTCCAGCCTGTCCAGTACAGCAGTGATGCCCTGACTATTTGCCAGCCCAGACACTTTGCCACTGCTGTTATCAGAGTGTTGCCAGGCACAGCAGAGTCAGGGGATGAGCAGCACAGCAAAGCAGGGAGAGCAAAAACAGGCCACTAACGAGCATTAGGCTTCTATTTACAGTCAGGGGAGCGAGCCCCATGGCAAGCACAGGAGCCTGCCAATTAATAGCTGAACAGCAATAACAGCTATAAATTTGTTCTAGCACATTCCAGTCAAATCTGTTGTTATCTCAAACCCTCTGAGCCTCATGTTGGGTGCTAAAAAGGACTGTTGTGGCTTAACTCCAGCTGGGAACTAAGCACCCCACATCTGCTTGCTCACTTCCCTACCAGCGGGATGGAGGGGGAGAATCGGAAGGGTAATAGTGAGAAAAACTGTGGTTTGGGATAAAGACAATTTAACAAGTAAAGCAAAATCCATGCACACAAACAAGTGAAAACAAGGAATTGCTTTTCACCACTTCACGTGGGCAGGCAGGTGTTCAGCCACCTCCAGGACAGCAGGGCTCCATGGCACACAGCAATGACCGTGACTCCAAGTGTCTCTCCCTTCCTGCTTCTTCCCCCAACTTGTGCACCCTCAGCCTCCTCCCTTGGCAGGGCAATTAGGGAACCAGAAAAACCCTGTGCTAGCACTGTTCAGCAATAACAAAGACATCTCTATGTTATCAATGTTGTTTCCAGCATAAATCCAAAACCTGCCAGCTGCTGTGAAGAAAGTTAACTCTATCCCAGCCAAAACTAGCATGCCCAAGTAGGGAAACTAAGTTAAATACTTCTGCTGTCCACAGCTTTGTTAATGTGCTCTGAATAAGCCAATGCATTAAATAAGATTTTGGATTGGTTGGGTATTTACAAGGGAAAAGCAGCAAGTATTCCCCCTAGTGCTGAGGAGATAACTAGTGCAATCTTGAAGTAGTTGACTTATTTTGTGGCAGAAGCAACTTTTTTCTTTAGTTGCTTCCTGGCTTTTGAATGTCATTCTCTGGAGTCACACTTTTTGGTATAAAAGTGCATCCTCAGCTGCAGCCCAGTCCTGGGCAGGATATAAGGACATGAGGATTTTCGTGGTCATTCCTTTCCAGTTATCCTTTGGACTCATTATACCTCTGCCTGCATTGTGGCTTTGTCTTCACTTATCTTTCTTACTTAGGCCTACACTGAGGACTTCCTGACTGGATTAATTGTTCTTCTGGGTATTTTCAGCTGTTGGGTCATCCCTGTGGTGCTCTGGGGACTGGGAAGGGAATGGGCCATCAAGTGAGTTGGTGCAGGCTGCCGTGTGGTGGGAGAATCCTTCCCCTCTTCTTGTGGTAAACCTGCTAAATTCTTGACTAACTGATGGCGCCTTAAAACACTTCAATATAGTCAGCTACACATAAAAAAAATTTACTAGCACAGCAGGTGAACAGTAATGTAGAGTTGGAAAAACATGTGTAGGTAGCCCCTTGAAAATCCTGAGTGGGTTGGGGGAACCGTGACACACAAGGAAAACTACTGTTGTTTTTATCCCATAGAAACCCAGTGTTATAAAGGTAAGAGAGGTCTTCATTGTCAAGTTTAAGTTCTGAATCCTCATCAACAGACTGATGGCTCCTCATTAAGCTCTTGGTTTTTTAATGAATGTCACAAAGGGCAGAGCCTCATCAACTCTAGAAATATCGTTGCGAATGCTTCACTTGGGACAATAGACCTGGAGGAAGAGAGAATCCAGTTATATGCTGTGCTGATTCAATATTCATATTGATAATTAAAAAGGAAATGCAGCATTTCCTCATTTAACCATGTCTTATCTGCTAAGAAGCAGAAACACTAGCACTCAAATGAAAGCAGATGTTGCTGCTGTTCAGATTAATAATGCCTTAGAATTTATATAAGAGCTTTATCATGATGCAGTTTACAATAATTACTGATAATTGCAACAGAACAAGGACAAAATGACTGAATGTTAAGTGATAGGATTTAACAGAAGTAATTCAATTACAAAAAGCCCCGTGGTTAGTAGCTAGTTATTTTTGTTACCTGTTGTTGGTTCACCCCAGCCAGCAGCTCAGCCCCGTGTGGCTGCTCACTCCTTCCCCTCAATGAAATGCACCATATCAGCTGCTCTGAAGAAAATTATCTCAGATGAAACTACTGCACCTTTTTACAAAGGGCATTGTCAGGCTAAATAGTTTACCTAAAAAAAGTCTGGTTAAGTGTTAGGAGTAATTTTCATAGTTTAATCGACTTTTCCATGCTGGCACTTACAATTTTTATTTTTTCCCTTTTTTAAATGATTGTAGTTTAGCTGTTTTTGGTTTGGTTTAATCAGCATTCACTTCTTTGCTTTTTAGGTTTTTCCCCTTATCAAAGGATTTAGGTTGCAGATACTATGTGGGAATGTCCTGCAGTGGCACGGGGGGAGGGAAACCTGATCTGGGAGGTACAAAGTTTCAATAATATTTCTATTAACTATACTTGTTAGTTATATACCAATTTCTCTTAAGTCCAACAAGATCTATATATAACAATGGAAGATTTATCTGTGCATTTGTCTGCAATAATTAGATGCAGTAAAGTACAGTTTAGACTAAATTGGTATTTATATTCAAATTGATCATGTTGATTCCCCTCGTTGTGGCTGACTTGACCTTTTGAGCACAGCAAAAATAGTGAAAAGTACCTGTTGCTTGTCCTTATATTGACGTTAAGTACAGATTTATTTTGCTTTTGGTTATGTTAGAGCTGCTCTGCCCCACACAGGGCACGGCTGCACAGCTTTTGGGGCTGCTTATACCAGGACTCCCATCTAGCATCTTATGGGACTGTCCATCTTTGGGTGTTTTCAGAGTTAGTGCCACAAACCCAGTGTTACAAAGGTAAGAGAGGTCTTCATTGTCAAGTTTAAGTTCCGAATCCTCATCAACAGATTGATGGCCCCTCATCCTGTCCTTTGGTTTTCTGATGAACCACTTTGTGCAGTGTTTCCACGATGGTAAATTCTTCCCGTTTGTGTGCGTCACTGAATTCACTGAATTGGTTTTTTCCTGCCCTTCTCCTGCCACCAAGCAGAGGCAAATTACTGTCAATCCAGTTTCTATTCTGAGAGTAACATTCTTGTTTCTTTCCCCCCACAGGATTTAAACTGTCTCGTAAGAAATAGTAAGTATTTTTTTTCCTTCATTGCTGTTTTCTCATCAGATCATGCTTTTTTTATTTTCTTTTTTTAACAAGGGTTCATACAACATGTTCTTCCTGCTGGAATCAGAGTTGTGAAGTGAAGCACTGCTGTCTTGCCTTGCTTTGGGAGCTTCCAGTTTGATCCCTTATAAGCACTGGCTAGAAGAGGAATGGAAAGTTATGTCTTTTTTGGGATAGAGTTTGGGGGTGGGCAGTGGCATGGGTGGAACCCAACCTAACTTGTTTAGTTTCTATCTAAAGCTGAGATCATCATTTTTAAAGAAATGGGAATTTTAGGACAAGTTTGCCAGTAAATGTTCATTACAAGTCATTCTATCTGTGATAGTACTTGATGAAAAATTAATGTATGGACTAGAATTAAAAAGGAGGCATAGAGGTGTGCAGTTGAGAGCAATTAATGTGAATTATTGGGTGTTGGGGATCAAGTCTTAACAGTGGCATGCATCTGAAGCACTTTAGTGTAATTATGGGTAACGTTCTTAAAAAAAAGGAGAATGTTCTGTAGTTGTCCACTTGGTACCCAGAGGTGACTGGACAGTAGTGCAGAACTCCTTGGCCTTTCCTTGCAGTCCCTGTTCTAAACAGGCTCATTCCTGCCTCGGTGCCCAATCCTATATTGGACTGGCACAAGTGTTTTTGTAGCCAGTAGTACTTTTTGTAGTATTATTGCTTGGCTTGCCAGGTCAGGGAGATGACTATGCTGAAAATACCCAGGTTTTAAACTTTTTTTGGCAGGAGAGGGATTTGGTGGGATCAGATTGGGTATTTCCCACTGGCAGACAGCCATTGGAATACATCTTGACAACAAGGCTAAGCCAAACTGCAGCTCCACCATTAAAATGGTGCCTTATTTGAATATTTGGTTTAAATTCTGCCTAATGGCTCTTGTTATGTTTTTCTGCTCTAGGGGAAGTACATTTTTTTTAGTGCCTAGCACACTCTTTTCTGAAAGGTACTTTATTCTTGTCAGGCTTTTTATAGATATTTTTTGGTAGAATGAGCATGTGGGGATTGTCTAATTACTTCCTAAGTGTAAAACCATGCTGTTACCAGAAGGGATAGTGCCCACTGTTCCCATCACTAACCCAGCAAAATAGACTGAAAGTGTACTTTGGGGGGCCTGACTGTGCTGTTTTTAACATGCTCTGATAAGTCAAATGTCTTACAGAAGTCTAAGTAGATCATGTCTGTCTAATGCCTGTCATACCTGATTTCACTTTCTGATGAGATTACAGCACCAGTTTTCCCTAACACTGTGTTGACTAGAGTAGTTTATTTTTCTGTCCAGAGAGCTCATTAATTTAGGCAAGGCATAACACTGTTGGAAGCTAAATTCAGATGTATATTCAAATTCGAGGTAAAGCAGTTTTTAGACACAAAGTAATTAACAGTTGAAAGAATTTCCCTGGGTATCTGACAGATTTCTTATGATTGGAAGGCTGGCAATTGGTATGAACGTGGGTTCATTTCAGCAGCAAGGTATGGACCTGCTGCAGGAGATACTGAGCAAACTTCCTTGACCTGTTTAGCCTGAATACATTGATTGAGGTAATTACTAATGGATTTTCAGGAAAAGAGGAAGTATAAGCTCCTAGAACGAGTTCAGAATATTACAGGCAATTTACAAAGTACATCCATGCTGAAAACTGCCTTTCTGAATTGGGGAGCAGTCTGTCACCCAATTTTGCCTTCAGGATAACCCTGACCCAAAGGGCAGACCATAACTGCCATTAAGCAGAGCTTCCTCAGCCCCCCTCTGAATGGTGGTTCTTGTTTGCTGGACAGGTACCTGCATGGAGTCGAGCTGGCTGAAGCTTCCGGATTGGACTCCTTCTGCTCCAAGCAGTCTTCATGTCTCTTCTCATGTCTTCCGTCAGCTGGATGGAAAACTGCTCCCTGTGCTTCAGATAGAATGGAAAGTGGCCACTGATGGTAAGTGGTGATTGTTTAATTTGAGCACGAAGCAGAGGAAATAGGTGTGGTCTGGTAAGGAGAATTATGACTTCAAGTCTTTCACTGTCGTGAAAGCAGACCTTTGAAATTTAGGAGTTTGGCTGCTTAATTTTCTTGGTTTGGGGGTTATAATCTCATCCTTGTAGCTTAGGTTTCCTATATGGGTGTGTGTCTTCATGAAGGAATAATTGTCCCATTGGTGGAGCAGTGTACTAGTAAGTTTTCTCACTCTCCAGGTGTCTTTAATTGTTTGTTTGTAAGTGATGCTTCTCTTGCATACTCTTGTCCAACGTTTTGCACAGATTTAAGATGGAATTAAACACATTCATTTCTTCCTTCTGCAGGGCCTGTGTCTGAGGGTTATATAGGTTATGGTCTGTAGCTATAGTAGTGTAGAAGCAGGTGTGACTCAGGTAACACAGTCATTTTGTTCAGCTGCAGTTATAAACTTTCTCATTGGGACTGTGTGTACCAAAACAAAAGCGTATTTACTTTGGGGCCCAAACTGCGTGAAGCAGCTTTGAGGGGCAGAGCTAAACACAACACTGAATCTATGGAACTGCTAGGGAGTGTGGGAGAATGCAGTTGCCTTCTCCTTTACTCCTTTATCTGCAAAGATGCAGCTCTTGCCGTGCAGGACAACCTTTAAGCTGAGAGTGCTGTCGGTCAACCCTGCACGCTCACTTGCTCACTTGTCGTGGCCAGTTATCTTTGTGTTGGAATCCCCAGCGCTTCAAAGGAGTGAGACTGTGGCAAGGCTGGGCACAGTGGTGATCTCTGGGGGGGGTTGCAACCTCTGCACATGCAGATGGCAGGAAAAGACAGGCATGTCTCTGTGTCCCTGTGCCTGCAGCCAGCATCCGCTGTCTGGAAGGGGCAGAGCTCGCCGTGCTGCAGGTGAACAGCAATCAACAGGTCTGTGCCCAGTTTGACTTCCAGAACAATTTGCCTCTTCAGGTCCGTCCAGATGGAGGCCGGGTGAGTGCCAAGGGCTTTTAAACTACTTCTCCTAGTTCATGGCTTTGTTTTTGCTTTCACTGTCTTACAGCAAGTTTATTGATTAAAAAGTACAGACTGGTTAGAAGAGTTGGTGAAACAGTCAAGAAATTGGACTTGACATCTGCAGTCATTTCCAGTTTCTCTTTCACTCTTCCCATCCCTCAAGTTTTAAAAATTATTGCTCTTGTTTGGTGCCTACCACAACCAAGTTCTGGATGTTGCTTAGTTTTTAGAAGTCTTTGGATTCTGCCTGAGAGCTATGACATTTTATAGCTTTTTTTACCTTAGCCCTTCCTTTTATTTCCACTTCTTTCCTGTACTCTCTTGCTATGGAGGAAAGTGCCAATCTTGGGGGTTGTCCTTCAGCTTACACTCCATCTGGGAAACTCATCAGAAAAGTGCTGAGCATCCACAGCTCCCTTTATAAACAATAAGGAATCTGGAATTTTTTCCTTACCACACAGAATTTGGCCATAGTTAGCTTATCTTCTGGAGCCAGTGCCTCTCCCACAATTTGCACAGCATTGCTGATGTGGAGAACAGTATACATTTAGGATAATATGTATGGAATGGCCAAGTACAGAACTGCATATGTATAAGTGCAATACTAAATGCTTAGCACTTGCACAGCACTGCAAGATTCATACATGACTAAAATTTTAGTCTTGAAACTGTATATTTTAGCCTAATCTCCTTTCAGTTTAGAATATAATTTAATGGAAACCACACAGTTGTTTGGCATAAAACTGTTGTATCAATTCAAAGATATAAACTCATTCCAAACAGAAGAACTGGGACAGGCCAAGGGACTGGTATATTTAATACACTTAAGTTCCATTTTTTTATGCTCAAGCTGCAGTTAAAGTGTTATATGGGATGAGAGAACACAGTGGAACAGGGCCAAGTCAGCTGTTAATTTCAGTGCCTTTAAAGAACATCATTCTCCTTTTAAGTCCATGTGGATGTGTTTTGTTTTCAGTGGAATTTCACTTTTGACCGTTTTGAAGTGGAACCTGGCCAGACTTACCAGGTGACTGTCTACCACCTGCCCAAGCTGGGTGTAAATGGAGACTACAACTGCAAGTCCACGTCTCTCACAGTGCCTGGTAAGAGATGCTCTAGTTCACTTAGGCCTTGAGCTTAGGACTGTGGTGGTTTGTGGACCTGTGGGTTGGGTGTTTTTCCAGTCCAGACCTGTGAACTGTGAGCCAGTTTGGCAATAGGGTGGCAGTATTAAAAAAACCTGTTGTCCTTTTTGAGTGTTCCTGTTCAGAAAATCCGTGGTGCTAGCCTATCTCCAGTACCCCTGTGGTATGTATCCAAAACGTTTGTATCATTTTTACTACAAATCACCATCCTTATTTTTGGGATCCTGGGTCCAGAAGTTTGTCAAGTCTCTGCTTGGAATAAGGTGTGTGTGGAGGGACTATTCCGTGAAGGACGGATCCTTTGATTCCAGTTGACTGTAGTTTCTGCATGGAAGGTACTGCTGTAAAAATTGTTACATGCTTTCTGGAAAGCTGGACAAAGCCTTGGTCTTGGGCTGCTGATTTCTGAGAAATTGCATTTGTAGCTTGTCCAGAATTCTGCTGCAGCTATGGCTAAAGAGAAATTCATAGTTAAACCTGAAAAGGAATGTAAGTGCCTCTCTGAGGGGCTAATTGAGTGTGAGTTACATCTCCTAAATTTTGTTGCCGAAGTCCTCATCAGTTGAGCAAGCACAAAGCGATTTCACCTACGTGAGTGGGGCTGTGGAGGAATCTTTTATGTTCTCTGCAGAATGTCACTGCTACTTTAATTTAAAATCTTTCAGAGTTGCCCCTCTGCTTGTGGGAACTGGAAGTACAGGCCAGAGTTTCGAAATTGGAAGGAGTAAAGTTTGGCTTCTAGTATTAAAGCTTACACATGTGAAGTTCCATTTCAAAGGCAGAGTTAGGCATAATTTACCAAGAAACTTGATAGTGCTGAGTGCCTGACCCTTGCTTGCGTATGTAAAAATTTTCCTGTTGCTAAATGAATTTTTGTGGTTTTCCTCAAGGATGCTGAGCATCTGCAGTGCCCTCTGGCTGCACTGACTGGCTTTTAAGTATTTGGCACTTAATACAGAGCTTGAAAACTGATTCTTAACTTTTTTTCTTAACTTCTTACAGTTGTCAGCCTGACTTTGTAGTTATAAAATGCCAAGGTATGGAGTGTATCAGTCAATGTGAGCTGGAAAAGGAGAGGGAGCACTTGATTCTCACCCCTCTTATCTTTTCTTATACCTGGTCGCACTAAGAACTTCCTGGCTTTTATCCTCCACTCTTCTTCAGAAACCTAATGCATTCTTACACATGAATTACAGGAGCACTGTAAATTTTCCAGCTTTGAAAGTTGAAAATGTAAGAGATGCAATGTTTTGTTTCAACTGCCTAAGCAGGGAATTTTTCCTTTTTCTTTATCCAAACCCTGGAGGGGAGGCATAGTTTAGGCTGAGACTTGTAAATCCCACAATGCCAAGTTGAATGTGTAATTCTGGATTTGACTCTGAAGAAATTCCCAAAGAGCAGGGACAATCTGCCAAACGAATCAAATTATAAATGTGGAAGAGTGCTTTGGAATCAAGAAAGATTCCTCCTGGTTTTCCTGGGTCACAATGCCTTCAGAGGGATCTATTGCTGTGGTGCAATCACAAGGTGTGGAGATCAATGTGAAGTTTTAATTCCACTTTTATGACCCTTTCTGCACAAGTCTTACATTAGCAAGGCTTCTCGGATATTACTGTACTAACGAGCATGGTATGTTTTCTGTCTTTCTTATTAATTATCTCTGTTCTGAAAAGAAAAAGTAAAAACACACCATTACATCAGTGAGCTTTGTTTATACACTGGAAACCAATACTGTTCTTCTACAGAATTTTGTTACTGCTTTGGAACAAAGGTGTCCACTTGTTAAGGAGAGCTTGGTTAGTTATCTGGCTTCTGATAAGAAAGTGTGATTTTTTTTGCTAAATGGAAGTACAGTGTTTCTGACTGCTCACTTATGGTCTTTCTTGCAGACTGCAGCGATTCTCTGATGAAAAAAACCATCCCATGTATAAAGACAGGTAAAAATGTTTTAGTCATGTGGGCATGGATGCTATGCTGAAATATTTCTGATAGTTATGAAACACAGGAGTATCTTCCCTACTTCCAGGCAGCTCGTGGGAACCCAGGATCCAGGGTAAAAGTCTAGATGATACAACTCTGCTCGTGAGCTTCACCCCATGGATGGAGCCAGCCCGATACCACATTCATGTGGCCAGTTACCTGCATGAGAAGAAGTGTAAAATGATCACACATGATTTCACTGAGGTAATTCCCACCCCAAATTATACCTGCTGTGGTGATTTAGACAAACATCTCAGGTAGTTGCTAAACCAGGACTTGGAGCCATGATATAGGAGATGTAGCAAACATTTGAACAAAAGTTTTCAGGGAATTGTTTTCCCAAATTTTTCATTGCCTTTGGAAATAGGAATGTTATTTCAGGAATTTGGTGGATAAAAGATCAAAAAAGAGGTTTTACAATTCATGGAGCAGTCTATAAACATCTGCAAAGTCAAATTTGATGTTTGACTGGGCTTTACATTTTTCAAACCAATGCCCAGGGAGGCTAAATAAATCAACCAAAACTGAGATGCAAAGTTCCAATAGAAGCTTTTTTCTTCTTTGGACCATTCCATGTTCTCCAGTCAACTTCTTTTCTTTTTTCCTGCTTTCATTCAATTTTCTTCCTTCCCTTACAACTGATTTCTGCAGGATGGATTACAAGAGCAAGTGAATGTCACAATCAAAATAGAGAAGAACATAAAAGCTTGCTGCAACTACAAAATACAGGTAGGAGCTCACTCTTGTCCCCATGTCCTTCCTTCACAAACAAGGCAGCGAACAACTTAGGAATGTTACAAGGTTTTGCACAGTATTTTGTTTTGAGATTGACTAATCTCTAATTACCTGTATTAAGGAAATACTGATTATGGCTGAAAGAACAATTTTTTTTATATAGATGTTCTCTGTAGTCCATGGCTTTTCCTTAGTATAGGGCTGCCAAGTCAGAGACCGTGTAGTGGGAATGGCAAGTGTGCAACCTCAGGAGCTCCCAGCCTTCTTAATGTCTTAATGATCAACTTGTTTGCTGAAGGGAAATGGGGGTTCTGTGTCCCTGTGCTAAAATACAGGGAATGTTGAGGCAGGGGGGGAAGTAAAACAGGGAACAAAATTGCTTTTAAGAATAACTTCTGTTTTCTGAATTTATTTCAACTGCAGATCCAGCCGTTCTTTGCGAACTGTGGCACAGACTGTCTGAGACACTCTGCTTTCATCCCATGTCCACCAGCTCCAAGTGAGAACCACTTTTCTGTAATCTAAACTCCCATTGGCTTACAGAGGAGAGCTGAGTTTTTAATGTAATTCTTGTCTTTTGCAGGTGCAGACCCATCAGGTGAGAAGTTATTCCGATACCCTGAATCTTTTTTTTGCTGCTCTTTTCCTGTTGTATAGCATAAAAAAAATGATCCTCCCCGAGAATGACCCAATGAAATGTCCCTGTTGAAAATTTTATATTGTTTGAAGGTAGGTGAGTGCTTGTTTGACATAAGTAGCCAGAACTGTTGGGCTGCAAGTCGAACTTTTTCTGAAGTATATGGCTGTGTTGTGTAAGTTAAAGACAGATCACAGTGAAACCTGGAGCTAACAATCTGAATGTTAATAATAGTTAGAACAGACAAAGCTATAGCTTAAATATTACTTATAATAGTTAGACTAAACAGGTCATGGTGTATGAAATGTAGCAAACCTATTGTATCATGGACTATATCACCCATGTGACTGTATCACCCAAGCCCCCACTGAAACCAGCCTCAGAGGATGTGAAGATGAACACATGACAACCACTTGGTGACAAAACACCAATCCAGTGAAGGGCGAGGAGACCCCACACCCTAATTGTGCTGTTGGTGCAGACTGTTGTGTGAGGGATGGAGAATTTAGGTCATCAGGGCATAATTGCCCAAGGATTTCTTTGTTTGGTGTCCCTCTTTGGAGGTACCAAGCTCAAACTACTGTGTACCATAACCAAGCTGTGCCAGTAGATCTGTCTGATGGAGATGAGAGCCTAGTGTCAAAAATTTCTCTTAACAGTCCTCATGTAACACCAAGTTCAGAATTAATTGTGCTAAGAATTACTTCACCATGATTTAATGAGGCAAGTATTTGTATGCAGTGTGAAGCTTAAAGAGCAATTTTTTTTTAGATACACTTCACTTGCATAGAATTCTTTGAGAAGCAGTTTTGACAAGAAGAGTCTTAATATAAAATACTTTCTGTCACTTTGCTCAGTGTTAAAAAATTTGCATAATATAAAGCAGCTTTTGGAGAGAATAGCTTGCATATATTCATTTTCATGAATGTCAAGATAACTTGTGCATAATGATTTGACATCTTTTTTTTTTTTTTGGTTGCAACACCTGTAAAGAGCTGGTTTGCCCAAGATTAGGGGGAAAAAAAACCAAAACAAACCTGTAGACTGAAAAAATACATGACCCAAAATGGTGATTTTTTTTTTTTAAGATAGATGACATGAACAGGCAGGACATGGGCGGCGTGCCTGTCAAAGCTGGGTAAACACTGCTATTTAGAGGAAGGTTATTGATCTGTGTTTTAAGTGTGGTGCACATATGGTTCTTTGTGTGGAGCAAGTTGATGGTGTAGAGCAGCATCATGAAAGCAGGAATTCATTTTGGGAAGTGACTGTATATTTTAAGAGGGAAGTGCTGGTCTACCCATGGTTTTGGGCACAACCAGGGTCCTCCTCCTTTGGCCCCCTCTGCTCAAGAAACTTCTGCTCTTTGGTGAAGCTCTGTTTGTGTAAGGCAATGTCTGAGGAGTATTTTTGTACTGCAGGTGATATGTTTATATGGCTCTACTGGTGTATCACTGGGATCTGTGTGTTACTGGTGGGATCAGTCATAGCAGGTGTGGTGTGTATGACTAAAAAACGAGCAGGTAAGACTCATACCAGCTAGGAAGAAAAAAATTCAATGCTAAAGCTATATTTTTCCTACTTCTGTTGCTGTTTTGTTCCTTGCTCTTCTGATGCCTTACTGCTGAGATAATGCCTATGTAAACCCCTTTTTCTGTTTTACATCTTAGCACTTGTAACGTCCTAATACCATCCACTAGATAAGTAAAGTCTTCCATGGGTTATGCTGTCTGGTACTCCATGTTCTTCATACACAGGTTCATAGCACTTCAGAGCTCATGAAGGAAAAAGGAACTTTGTAGTTCAGCCCTCATGCTGCAGAAATCTTTTCCATTTATTTTTCTCCTGCGTTGCAGCAGAGTTTTCCAGAACAGAAGCCCTGTTTGTCCACACTGTAGTCTTTTCCCTGATCCTGAAAGTCTCTACAAAATTAATTTTTGTACTATTTAGGGCTTAAATAATGTTTTTCGATTAAGGTAGAAGGGAAAAAAACAGGACACAGAGGTTGACATCAAGCAAGCTGGAAAACTGGGTACTTAAGGGCTAATTCCTAGTCTTTTTGTGCTGTAGCTGTGAGGCAGTTACCACAGGGAAGCTGTGTAACTCACAGCTTAAGTCTTTCTTTTTCACCTGAGAGGAATAATTGGTAATCTTTTGGAAAATTTCTTAACACGTCAGACTTACAGATAAGATGTAGCTGGGGACATTTTGGTCACCTCTTCAGAGAAACTTCTTAAGAAAAAGCCATCTTTAAAATGCCCTTTCTCCTTAAAGAGTGGTGGCAGAACAATTGGATGTTCTGTACTTCTTGAGACTGAATGGATCCAGGGGAGATAAAGTGTGTTTTAAGTGCATTCTGTCTTCTCTCAAAGGAAAAGTACATAGCAAAGTATTTGTTCAGTATATTTCTTATTAGGCTTCTTCCTCCCTATGGTTTTATCTCCCTGCACAACTAAGGATTCTTTATTTAACTTAATCTGTGGAAGGTGTTGTGATTTTAAGCACTTAATCTTATGTCTCAGAACTGACTGTGACTTTCTCTCTCTTCCAGGACGCCGACGAGGGAAATCCAACCACAGTGATTTGCAAACAGGTAAGATTGTCCTGCCTGTGTTTTATCAAGCAAGTGTCATGTGTTCTGGAAGTCTCACAGAGTTGTCCAGAAGGGGTTGTCAAAGGGTCTGCTATTCTATAGGTGCTTCTGAAAACCAACAGGTAGTCTTAGGATCTTTGCTGATACAGGCCATGGCAGTAGGAGGTTGGTTTGGGCTGGGTGCGCTCAGGTCTCCACCAGAGAATATAGATGCATCTGCAAACCTCTTGAAGCTGATGTATTATTTTTGTGTGGTGAAATTCGATGAACCATCTGGGCATTATTATAAGTCACAGCTCCCCTGTCTGTACTTTCATATTAAATTTGTACAACGAGATGTTGTCCACGTGCATCACCAAAATAGCATTAAAGCTGATAGTCACTAGAACCTTTTGTTAATATCTATGTTGATTACTGCTGACTTGCACCATTACAATTTTGGGAATGTGGCTGGAATTGATATTTTTCTGTCTTTCATCAGCACCGTATACCGACCTCTCCCTGCCGCCCTTGAAGCCCCGGAAGGTTTGGATTGTGTACTCTGCTGACCACCTGCTGTACGTGGACGTGGTGCTGAAGTTTGCTGAGTTCTTGATGACAGTCTGTGGCACTGCTGTAGCCTTAGACCTGCTAGAAGATCATCAGATCTCGGAGTTAGGGCCGCTGCCCTGGCTTACTCGGCAGAAGAAGGAAATGGAAGACCTGTCTTCAAAGATCATTATCTTGTGTTCTCGGGGCACCCAGGCCAAATGGCAAGCCATGCTTGGGAGTGAGCCTGTGTGTCTCAAGCAAGATCAGCAGAAGCCAATGGGAGACCTGTTCACCCCAGCCTTGAATTTGATCCTGCCAGATTTCAAGAAGCCAGCCTGCTTTGGGATGTACATAGTCTGCTACTTTGAGGGAATAAGCAGCGAGAAAGATATACCTGATCTGTTCAATGTCACATCCAGGTACCAGCTGATGGACAAGTTTGAGGATATTTATTTTCGGATTCAGGATTTGGAGAAGTTTGAACCTGGGCGGATCCATCGAATCCAGGAAATCACGGCTGAAAATTATGTCGATACCCCCAGTGGGAGGAAGTTGAAAGAGGCCGTACGGAAGTTCAAGAACTGGCAGACTGAGCACCCGGACTGGTTTGAGAGGGAAACCATCTGCTTGGATAATGATGAAGAATTGCATTCCCTAAACAGAGAGAGCCAAGTGGATTCATTGCTGAGTGAATCGAGTGGGATTGTGAAACACCAGCTGCACCTGCGTGAGCCTGACCCCAACTGCTGTTATGTCATCAACCTCCACATGCATGAAGGTGAAAATACAGGCTGTAAACTGCAGCCTCAACTTAATCCATGTGGGGATCCAGCTTCTCAGACTGTGGTCCTTCCTGTGGATGAGGCTCCTCTAGTTCAGGTAGTGGAGCCAGTCTCTCCCGTGGAAGATAGAAATGTACTTAGTCATCATGTGCTGAGTAATGAGGACTGTATGGAAGGAGTTCCTCTTCTGGAGACGAGCTTTCCAATGAGGAATAACATCATCCTCCACGGTGACTCTGACGTTTCAGCAGGAGCTGACCGCAGTCCTGCCAACCTCTCAGGTGAACTGAGGGACCATCTGAATGGGTTTATGTACCCTCTTTATCAACAGAGTGTCGTTCCTTCAGAGCTGTATCTCTGCCAGGGGGAGGCTGACGGGCAGCACCAGTTGGTCTTTGATGACCAGTGCAAAGACCAAAGACAGTCAGTGCAGTCAGACCAGGGCTACATTTCTAGATGTTCTCCTCTACCTCCTGATGACCTCGTAGAGGAGGAAGAGGAAGAGGAGGAGGAGGATCAAGAAAAACAGGTAGTCTCCCATGAACTGTCTCCAGAGGTCTTGAGCAGTCTAAGGAGCCTCCAGAAGCAGCTGTTTTTCCAGGACATTCAGAGGAGCTCTAACTGGAGCTATCCAGCTGAGGTGATGGACACTGACCAATCTCTGGAGGACTGTTAGGTTCTGTCTGGGACCTGCTCCATTTGAAATACAGAGATGGAAGGTGGTCCCATGCAGAATACTGAAACTGCATTTCCAACACCATCCTTGTCCTTGTGTTGTAAATGACTTAGCAGTGGGATCTGTCTGCTGCTGGGATGCAGGGTTGCCCAGCAGACTGGTGATGTTGCTTCCAGTCTCTGTGGAGAGAAGCAGTGAATATTGCTCACCTCCATGAAAGAACAGGCAGTAGCTCTGTGCCTTGGGGAAAGGCATTAAATTGAATCCTCACTGATAGATGGCAGAAAAATTACTGTGGCTCATCCACTCGTGCCTTCAAAATGCCCTCTGGCTGAACTGATTCTATTGCACTGGATAAAAGTCATGGCCAGGGTTTGGAAAATGGATTTAGATAGCATGGCAAAATGTGCATTGCCATTTCCATACACATTTTAAATGTTTTGTTGTAAATACTGTGTTAAAGATGTGTGCCTTAAACCTCAGCTAGGTTAGTGCTGTCTCTACCTGTTGATACATATGCCTGAAGACTTTTCTTTTGCCACTCATCCATTAATTTGCAGCTGCATTTCCATGGTCATTCAGAAATCAAGCGGAGTAACTGAGCAGTAGGTGGGATAAACTTTTAAACTGTGTCTTCATAACTCTCCCTGCCTCCCTGCTGGGAGGTATGGGCTTGAAAACTAGCAATAGCAGGAAGGGGGGAAGAGGGAGATAAAGGACCAAAAAATGGAATTTGGAGTTGTTGCACAATTTTATAGAAAAATCTGGGGCTGAATAGAGAATCTTTGAATTGGAAATCTGCTGTATCCTGCTACACAGTGCTGCAGTGCTGTTTGCTTTTGGGTATCTTGGCACCAGGGAGATGCAAACTGAAGATGTAGGTAGTGGCACACAATTAAAGAAATGAAAGACTATTTTGGAGGAGAAAAAAGCTCAGCTTCAGCAGACGCTGTTTTAGAGCGGAGGTTATATCTGAGTTATGGGAGGTTGAGTGAAAATGACTGTAACATGTACCTGTGTGGGTATAAACTCAAACACAGGTAGTTCAGGTTAACCATAGTGAAATACTGAATAGACCAAGGGGTCCATCCCCCAGGAGCAGTGATGGTAGCTCTGTCAATTCCAGTGTTTTTTAAAAATGGGGCTGGATGCACTAGAAAAAATTGTTCTCTGTGAGTAATGGCCCATTGGCCCTTGTAGCACTGGCTGGGTGGCAGACTAGCTGAGGTTGGCATTTACCCTGTTTCTTATCACTGTTTCTGCAACCCAGTGGATAACAGCCTGTGAGATGTAAATACACCCAGGTCTTTCTCCTGTGCCTTCAGACAAGGTTGTTGTCTTTCTGTCCTTCAAAGCTTACTTGTCAAAAAATCTTAGGATAATTTTATTTCAGCTTTTTAAAAGTCTGATGTCTCAGAGAATAATCTGTTTTTTGACTTGCAATGAATATTTTATAATGTATATTTTATAATTTTATGAATTGTGGGGGTTTTCCTTAAATTAAAAACCAAGAATACCTTTTGAATATATTTACTTAAAGAGTTCTATATCCTCCATTCTGCCTAACTCCTTCTGTTAGTATTTGTTATAGAAATCTGAGGCAAAGCTGAGCCAGAACTGAACTGGCTCACAAATGCCAAAAAATTCCTGCAAAGCATGGCAGCTGTATTGAGTTGAGCTGGATACAACTGAGGGCCCTCACCTGTGGGAAGTGCACATCCCTTCAAAAGGAATGTCAAAGGAATTGTTAGTAATTCCCAAGCACGACTGCTCCATGAGGCAGGACTGCTAAAACAGCTGCTTTCTCTGCAGCCAGATGACAAAGGGACAGTCCCTGCAGAGATCCAGACTTAAGACTGGGAGCATTCCTGCCTCTGCAGGATCTAACCCACCAGGAGCTAAGCAAGAGGCAGCTGTGATCTCAATGCTTCTCCAGTGAGAACCCAGATTATGTGAGTAATTGCCATCTTGATGATCCCACTTCTAAAAGTTTCTTTTATCTTAAAGCAATTAACATGTAAATCTGATTTTTTTTTTTCTCATGAGTCTTTTTCAAGTGGTATGAATTCCTATAAATCACTTAAATAGGAAGCTCAGAAGTGTCATCTGGATTTTCTTGCCTTAGTCATTCCCTTCTCAAATAACTCCCTTGGTGTTACAGCTCTTAGAATTTGCTTTCACTCCCAAAAAGTTTGTTTGAAGGGAAAATCCAGGCACTATTTTAGCAATCCAGTATGAGGAAAACAAGTAACTTTAATGCATCTGTTGGTCCCTGAATACAAAATTGAATAGCTCGGCAAGACTTAAAGGAAAAAAAAAAAAAAGGAGCAAAATCAGTCACAAGTTTCTAACTTTATTTTAACAATCTTGCTTTTTAAAAAATACAAGTTCTAATTAATGCCAGGGGGATGCCAAGTGTCCATCAGCCACAGGCCTTATCTCTCACTTCAGTTTCCCCTCCTGAGAGTAGTCAACTCTTTTGTCAGGATAGCAAACAAAGAGCAATAAAATTCTAAACTGAGTATTGTTACAAGGCTTGTGACAGAATCCCAAGGGACCTACGTCTTAGTATGGCACAATTTTGTTTAGCAAAGTGTTACTGACCTGGACTAGTAATTTAGTGTTGAGAGAATATACAGTAGGTGTGCAAGGTGCATCAAGAGAGGTATTGCTTTTACTTTAATAGTACCACTATCTCTCTTTTCTGCAAACAGATCTGTTATGTGGTGGAGGGGTTTAAATGGAAGAGTGAGCTCAATTACCAAAGAAAAGGGAATTCAAAAGGTGGAGCAGGCTTATAAACAAGACATTGAAGAGCTTTAAATGGTTTTCTGTAGGAAGTAATTGCAGTAGCAGCAGAGGTGCCCTTTTAGTTGCAAGGAGGCTTCTGTATAGCCAACTACTGCAAGAGCTTTACACTCTCCAAACAGCACACCTACTACCAGCCTAGAAACCATGGCACCACAAAGAACAACTTTTTCTACCAAGGGATTCTATACAACAGAAGCTTCATTTTGCAGGGTCGTCTGTCCCAGGCAACCTTTTCGTCCACGGACAAAGTTGAACTGTGATTTCACTGCCAATGGTTTAAGAATGCTGTGGCTAGATAAATTTCAAATATGCCATTTTTCTCAATAATGTCCTAACTGGAAAAAGGCACTCAATGTTGAAACAGCAACTTTATGTGCTATGAAGGGGTACTGAAGTAAGACTTGTTAATAATTCTGCTGTGATTCTTCTAGTGTCTCAACTATGTTCACACTTCAGCATATCGATGCTATCGTGGAGTTGGCCATAGGAGCAGCAAAACATAGTTCTTGAATAGCTTTTTTTCCTTCACCTTGTTTTTGGCAGTGTTTGTTGTTTGGGGATTTATTTTTTATTTCTTCAGCTGTTTGACTGAAGCATGGAGTAGTCCTAGGTTCAGGTATCACCTCATTCTCTCTTGAGTAATTATTTCTGAGATTTTGCTGTCTACTTAATGCTGAAAAAGGAAGGTGCAAGGAAACAAATATCTGTACAAGCATAATACACCTGTAATTACACCTCCTTTGGCCAGGAACTTAGCATCCCCTCGACACATTTCACATCACACAGGAAAAGTTCACAGTACCAAGTTTTACAATCACAGTCACTCACAGCACCAAGATTGTCCAGACAAGAAGAAGTTACCGAAGAGAAAGGCCACTGGCCAAAATTCACACAATTGCCCACGTAAGGGCTCAGGTAATAAAGCACTGGTGGGAAAGTTAAGCCTAGCCTTTGCCAACTCTCTGTTTGGCAGGAGGAGAGCAGCAAGTCCCCCATCCTAGCTGCACTTCTGAACAGAACAGCACTATTGACCCATCTCTTCCAGGGGCTTTTCTAGCCCCTCAAAACCCACCAGCCACTGAGAGCTGGGGGAGAAGAGCCCCGTGGCATCCCTGCTTCTGCCTCTGGGAGCTGGAAGTTACCAGACTGTAAACATTTTGTTGTAGCAGTCCACTGGAGCAGGCAGTTGATCCCACTCTGTGAAAAGGAAGGTGGGACAGAGGCTCAGTCCCACTGAAGCCCAAGCCCTGAAGGAGAGAATGAATGTGTGTGAGGAAGAAGTCTGGGCTGTGCCTGCAGTCCTGCTCTGGGTAGCAGTTGGTTGTGCTTTATTTCCCCTTCCCATCAGGACAGCTTGAAAAAAAAATTTGGGACAGGAAACTGTCATTTTTCACAATTATTGCAGCCTTGCCCAGATAACAAAACATAAGCCTGGGAGGGGCAAAGTCCTTCCTCCAAATGTGGCCTGGTGCTCCTGCTCCCATGGGGCTGGTTTCAGGAGCAGTTGCAGCCAGGCAGAAGAGCAGACCTTAACCCCACCGAACATTCATGGAGCTTAAAACCAAAGAAAACTGTTTCTATGAGAGGTTACTAACAATTAAGTTTTTCCCCTGCCTACCCTAAAGCACATGCACAAGGAGGACAGGATGCTGATACGTGGGCTTTCACCAAAGCTCGGGGAGCCCCTTTGCCTCGAGGGCTCCTGCAGCACTTTGCTTTCTGTGCTGAAAAGTGAGGTTCACTGAGCATGGGGCCCACCCTGAGCAGCGCCAACATCCTCTGCTTTGCTGTTTGAGAGGGGGCAGCTTGCAGGCTTAATCCCGTCTCTGCTCTCTCAAGCAGGCATGGAAGGGGGCCAGAGGAAATCTTTCCAGCCTTTCTGGCTGTGTAAAGGAAGACCCTACACTCTGTGTAAAAAGAAAAACAATGCTGATCCCATAAACATGCATATTCACAGAGAAATGAGAGCCCCAGCACCTGGGGATGCAAGCAGTAGGCTGCTGTAAACCCTGTTCTCACCAGAAATAAATGTCTTGGTGGTTATGAAATGGGGCCTAAGCCCAGGTTCATGTCCATGCTGGATTCGTGTTTCTTCAGCATGTGAAGTCAATGTAAGATGCAAAAGGTTGAAGCACAGAGGTAGACGTTTTTGGCTAGGAGAAGGTGGTTCATGGGCTTGAAGTGACCAGTCGGCCAGCGTGCTTCCAGAGGTTCCCCAGCTGGGATGCAAAGGCCTGGGAAACAGAGGCAGCAGCTTTGCAAGACCTAGAGAAGCCAAAGCGTGCTTCCTTCTGTCCGCCCTGCATCCCGGAGGAACGTCTCTGCTGGTCAGGCCCCTGTCGCATCTCATTGTTGTGGACAGCAGGAGTTCTTAAAAGAGGGGACAAAATGCACCGGTCCCTGTTGTTTAGAAGGAAAAGGAAAAACTAAACTTTTATGGTCACAATGCAACACAATGTCCTGGCAGGGAGCGGGAGGGGAAGAATGGGACCCTCCAGACAGGGGAGAGAGACAGAAGCACTCGAAGAAGTCCTGTCCTGAAGGGCAGATGCGTTTTCCGGGGACAACTGTCATCCGTAGGCTCCTGCAGGTAGTCGGGTTTGTGCGGAGCTTTCGCTGCTGGATTCGTCCATGAGAAAGGGAGGAGAGGAGAGGGAGTCTGACAGGGAAGCCCACGTCCCCTTCCCCTGCTCGGCCACGGAGACAGGAACCTGAGCAGAAACGCAGAGAGACTCTGCCGGGAGCGGACCCGGAGGCGGCGGGAGCCCCTCCGGGGGCGGCGGCCAGGGGGGCTCAGCCCTGGGCGGTGACCGCCAAGGCGTTCACGTACCCGTGGGGTCCCACGTCCACGTCGGAGAGCCCGTGGGCCAGCGGGGCGGCAGCGGGGGCGGCGGCGGCGGGGCCGTACTTGGCGGGCGGCGGGGCGGTGACGGGGCGGAGGAGGCAGCAGGTCTCCAGCGCCTCCAGCCCGCGGCAGGTCAGGAAGAAGAGGTTCTTCAGCATGAAGAGGGAGAGCGGCTGCTGGTAGCGCAGGAGCAGGAGGCAGCGGAGCGCCAGGAGCGGCGCGTCCAGCAGCCCGGCGGGCAGCAGGAGGTGCAGGGCGAGGCGGGCGGCCCCGGGCGGGCGGGCGGCGCTGAGCTCGTAGAGCCACAGCACGGGCGAGGCCAGGCAGAGGAAGTAGACGGCGATGAGCAGGTAGCGAAGCGGGGCGGGCAGCGGCGCCGGCCGCCCGGGCTGCAGCACCAGCTCCAGAAGGGAGAAGCTGTCGAGCAGGTCGAGGCAGGTGGCGAGGAAGGCGGCGGCGGCGCGGTGCTGAGGCGGCGGCTGCGGCGGCAGGAGCAGCTGCCCGGCGCCCTCGGTGCCGATGGCCCGCAGCAGGCAGTACAGCAGCGGCGCGGACAGCGCCAGGGTGATGCGGAAGCCGGTGGTGCCCAGCGGCAGACGCAGCTCGATCAGCTCCAGGATGGAGGTGCCCAGGATCAGCGCCGCCTTGGGCGTGAAGGCGATGGAGTAGATGAGCCAGGCGAGGTGCGCGTAGGCGAAGTCGCCGCCGCGGGGGGGGACCCCGGCCCCGCGGCCCCCGGCCCCGCGGCCGCCGGGGGGG